>NC_137789.1:49944378-50474378 GCF_963383645.1 Muscardinus avellanarius | reverse complement strand
AACTCACCAATCAAAAGACATAGACTGGCAATGTGGATTAGGAAACATAATCCAAACATATGCTGTCTGCAAGAAACTCACCTCAGAGCCAAAGACATTCACAGGCTGAAAGTGAAAGGATGGAAAAAGATATACCATGCCAACTGTGACCAAAAAAGAGCAGGGGTAGCAACCTCGATAGCCAACAAAACAGACTTTAAACTAAAACACATCAAAAGAGACAAATCAGGGCACTTCCTTTTATTAAAAGGAACAATACACCAAGAAGATATAATGATAGTAAATATTTATGCCCCAAATGTGGGTGCAACCACATTTGTAAAACAAACCCTTCTGGACATAAGATCCCAAGTAGACCCAAATACAATAATTCTGGGAGACTTTAATACACCTCTCACAGCACTGGATCAATCTTCAAGGCAAAAGATGAGTAAAGACACTTTAGAACTAAAGGAAACCATAAACCAAGTGGACCTAATAGACATTTTCAGATTATTTCAACCAGGAACTACAGAATACACATTCTTCTCAGCAGCCCATGGAACCTTCTCCAAAATAGACCACATCCTGGGACACAAAGAAAATACCAGCAAATTCAAAAAATGTAATATAATTCCTTGCATCTTTTCAGACCACAAAGGAATAAAAGTAGAAATCAACAACTGGAAACTTGAAAGTATTCAAATTCATGGAGAATGAATGATACACTATTGAATGATAAATGGATAAGAGCAGAAATTAGGGAAGAAATAAAGGAATTTATGGAAACAAATGAAAACAGAGATACAACCTACCAAAATCTATGGGACACCATGAAGACAGTATTAAGAGGACAGTTTATTGCATTGAGTGCCCACATAAAAAGGACAGAGAACCACCAAGTAAAGAACCTAATGACACAACTCAAGGACCTAGAAATTCTGCAACAGTCTATTCCCAAAGCCAGCAGAAGGCAAGAAATCATTAAAATTAGAGCAGAAATAAATGAAATAGAGAACAAAAAAACAATTCAAAGAATCAATAAAACAAAAAGTTGGTTCATTGAACAGATTAATAGAATTGATAAACTCCTGGCCAACCTAACCAAAAGAAAAAGAGAATCAACTCAAATTATCAAAATTAGAAATGAAAAAGGAGATATCACCACAGATAGTGAAGAAATTCAAAAGATTATCAATAACTACTTTAAAAATTTATACTCCAATAGACTTGAAAACCTGGAAGAAACTGATAGATTTCTAAGCACAGTTAACCTTTCTACACTCAGCCAAGAGGACGTAGCAAGTCTAAACCAAAGAATAACAACCAAAGAAATAGAAACGGCAATAAAAATTCTTCCACCAAAGAAAAGCCCAGGCCCAGATGGGTTTCCAGCTGAATTCTACAAAACCTTCAGTGAACAACTAATACCAATACTTCATAACATGTTCTGGGAAATTGAAAAAGATGGAACTCTCCCAAATTCCTTCTATGAGGCTAGTATCACATTAATCTCCAAACCAAATAAAGATACTTCAAGAAAGAAAAACTACAGACCAATATCCTTAATGAACATAGATGCAAAAATTCTAAAAAAAATACTAGCTATACGCATTCAAAACTATATCAAGAGAATAATACATCATGACCAAGTCGGTTTCATCCCAGAAAAACAAGGCTGGTTCAACATACGCAAATCAATACATGTTATTCACCACATAAATAGAACCAAGAACAAAAACCACATCATCATAGCAATAGATGCTGAAAACGCGTTTGACAAAAACACTACAGAAAACTGGAATAGAAGGAATGTACTTCAATATCATTAAGGCAATATACAACAAAACCAAAGCCAACATTATATTGAATGGGGAAAAAAGAATTTCCTCTAAAATCAGGAACAAGACAAGGATACCCACTATCGCCACTCCTTTTCAATATAGTCTTTGAAATTCTTATTGCAGCAATAAGACAAGACAAGGAAATCAAAGGAATTCAAACAAGGCTGGTTCAACATACACAAATCAATACATGTTATTCACCACATAAATAGAACCAAGAACAAAAACCACATCATCATAGCAATAGATGCTGAAAAAGCATTCAACAAAATCCAACACCCATTTATGTTTAAAACACTGCAAAAAAATTGGGATAGAAGGAAAGTACTTTAACATCATTAAGGTAATATACTGTAAACCTAAAGCCAACATTATATTGAATGGGGAAAAACTGCAAGAATTTCCGCTACAGTCAGGAACAAGACAAGGATGCCCACTTTCACCACTCCTTTTCAATACAGTCATTGAGACTCTTGCTGTAGCAATAAGACAAGAGAAGGAAATCAAAGGAATTCACATAGGAAGAGAGGAATTTAAATTATCCTTATTCACAGATGACATGATCCTTTATCTGAAAGACCCAAAGAACTCAACCAAAAGAATTCTGGAGCTGATGGACAAATTCAGCAAAGTCGCAGGTTACGAAATCAACCTAAAGAAATCAGTGGCTTTTCTTTATGCCAACAATGAATCCACAATGAAAGAAACAAAGAAAACAATTCCATTCACTGTAACTTCAAAACCAATAAAATACCTAGGAATAAACCTAACCCAAGATGTAAAAGACCTCTACAACAAAAACTATAAAATATTAAAGAAAGAAATTGAAGAAGACCTTGGAAGATGGAAAAATCTCTCATGCTCATGGATAGGCAGAATAAATATCATCAAAATGACCATTCTGCCAAAACTGATCTATAGATTCAATGCAATTCTCATTAAAATACCAGCAACATTCTACAGAGACCTAGAAAAATCAATCATGAACATTATATGGAGAAAGAAAAGACCTAGAATAGCCAAAGCAATTCTCAACAATAAGAAACATGCAGGAGGCATTACAATCCCAGACTTCAAACTATACTACAGAGCAATAGTAGTAAAAAACAGCATGGTACTGGCACAATAACAGATATACTGACCAGTGGATAAGAATAGAAGATACAGAAACAATCCCACACATCTTTAGTCAATTAATCTTTGACAAAGGGGCCACATTCACTGGAGAAAAGACAGCCTTTTCAACAAGTGGTGCTGGGAGAACTGGCTAACCATTTGTAAAAAGATGAATCTAAACCCCTATATCTCACCAAACACAGGAATCAACTCAAGATGGATCAAAGACTTAGAAATTAGACTTGAGACTGTGAAGTTAATAGAGGAGAGCATAGGTTCAACACTACAACATATTGGCACAGGGAGTAACTTTCTCAAGAAAACCTCCAAAGCTTAGGAAATTAAAGCAAGAATAAACAAGTGTGATAGAATCAAACTAAAACGTTTCTTCTCATCAAAGAAACATTTTGTTAAGTGAGATCAGCCAAACACAGAAGGAGAAGGTACATATGTTTCCTTTAATATGCCCAAACTAGGAAACACAGAGGATACCAGTGGGACTCCAGATAATGGAGGGGAAATATCAGCAAAGTTTGAATGGAAAGATAGGAGAAGAGGAAGGCTTATCTTGATTAATGAGGGTCTACATCTGAATATGTGTAAAATTATGAATATGACATGGTCAACCTGGACAACCATTAGTGGGAGGGGGAAGGGAAAACAGGGGTGGGGGGAGAGGGCATCAAATATAGTTTAAATGTATACTATTTATGTTCAATAAAAAATTGTTAAAAGAAAAAAACATTTAGTAAAATAATATAATAATCAAGACAAGAGAAAATGTACATAGAGATGGAAGAGATAGAAATTAGTCAAGAAATATACTCTTACACTTATCATTGCTATTGTTTTAACATGTTTTTTTCAAAATTGAATTTCATTGGTTAATATGATAATAGCAGGGTATGATTAGGTTATGAGGGCTTTTCTTAGAATTAGTACCTTTATGAAAGATAACCACGTGAGATTCAGGTTCCTTTTTATTCCACTATCTTTCATGTGAGGACACGGTGCTGTATCAAAAGATATTATGGTAAGAGTAAAAAAATAAGTGAAAGTAGAGAAAATATTTGCTGATAAATATGTGATAAAGGACTTCTATCCATATTATATAAAGAATTCTTAAAATTTAACAATGAAAGGACAAGCAATGCCATTTACAAAACAGGAGAGAATATTTGTTCACAGAAATACATAGAAGTCAATAAGAACATGAAAACATGCCCAACATCATCACCACTAGAAAAATTTTAAATCAAAACCACAAATGGATACTAGTTTACTTCAACTCATATGGTTATAGTAAAAATATCAACACCAACAAGAATTAGCAAGGATAAAAAAAATACAGAAAGCACTTTACCTTAGTACACATGAAAAATAGAAAAAAAATTGAAATATAATTTGTTTATTTCTAAAACCCTTGGGAAATGTTTTATGATGTGAGCTAACAATTCTACTCCTACTCTCTACATATGAGAATTGAAGACATATCCAGGAAAAAGCATGTCCTCAAGACCAGACACAGAATCCATATAGTTTATAGCCCCATTTATATAAAATGCCCAGGGCAGACAGATCCACAGGGACAGAAGTTAAAATAGCAGTTTTTAGACACAGAGTCAGGGCAGAACAGAATCCCCAAATGTGGTTTCTTTGTAAAGTAATGTTTTGGAATTTTAAAGATGTGATGTTTATACTTTTTATAAATATAATAACCCAATTAAGAGTACATTTTAATAAGACCCATTTTATGGCTTTACAAATATACTTTAATGAGCCTTAGCATTTGTTATTTTATAACATGATAGAGAGCACTACAACTCAGGCTAGAAATGTGAATAAAGGTTAGCTTTTAAAGTATCTTCAATATCATAGTAATTAATTCATGCCTTATTCCGCATAAAATTTTGAACTGTCAAATTTTTAATTGGAAAAGTTATATAAAAAGATTCATGCTAACATACAACTCTTTCTATTGCCTTTAGAATGAATTAGAATAGAAAACAGAGAGACAAAGAGAACACTAAAAATTTTAACATAATCATTATATATCAATACTATTTTTATTAATATTGAGTATGTTAAAAAATTGTCAAATTACCAAAGGTTCAGCAATTCAAAGTGACATTCATTGATTGGAAGATCAGAGGCTACATTTTGTTGAAAGCAACAGCTGGGGAAAAACACTAATTCCTTTCCTGACGACACTGATGACCTTGAGTGACCATTTTAGAGTCATTAAAACAACTAAAAATAATATACAACATGTGAAAAAAATTGGTGCTGATTAAGTAAAGGAGAAAAATTGCTGTGGAACTTACATCTTTCAAATTCTCTGCATGAAGTAATAAATAATGTTATGAAGAAGTAAGTTTATATCACAATTTTATTCAAAACATAATTTTACAAAACTAATCATCAATTCAACAAATACTTATTGAGTTCTCCTCATTGCATAATACTGCATTAGCTTCTGAGTGTGCAGTGATTTATAAAACCAAATTTTATCTGTTCAGGCATGTAAATATCTGATAGATGAGATAAATACTAATTAAGTAATCACACTAATGAATGTACAGTTGCAAAGTGTGAGGTATATTATAAATAGTCAATGGAAGAAAGGGTAATGATCTTAAAAGATGGTCTATAGTGGAAATCAGGGGCTAATTCATCAAGCTTTTCATTTAGAGTTTCTTTTTCATTAAAAACAATTAGGAAGGGCTAAATGGAAAAGGGCTAAATGAGTGAGGTATGCATGTATGCCTCTATTATCTTGTACCCATTAAGATGTATGAATAAAATGCACCAATAAAAATGAAAATAATAAAGTAAGAAAATACTAAAGAGCAAATGAGAGTGAAGTTGAAAATGAAGAAAAAAACAAGAGATAAAATCTATTAAACAAAAATCTACTTCTTGGGGGAAAAGTCAATAAACTGATAAAAAACAATTAGGATTAATAAAATGTATGAGTGTGAGTGTGTGTGTGTGTGTGTGTGTGTGTGTGTGTGTGTGTCTGTTTCTGTGTTTGGATAGATAAAAATATTAAATTGAAGAATAAGCTGGGAGGAAAACAGAATAGACACAATTCAATCCATACAAATCAGGATGAGATTGTAGAACAACAGCATGTAACACAAGTGATATTGACTTAATTTGTGATCAAGTTATTAAGAATAGCTCTGCTGGAGGTGCTGTCTCACACTCTGGTATCACCCATATTGGGGAATAAAATTAACACATTAGGGTATTGGTGATAGAACAGAGGCCAGCATGGGCAAGGCCTGTGTCCAGTTCTCAGAACAATAGCAACAGTAAAAATTTTACCATATTGGTTGAGTAGCTCAGTGGTATCAACCATGTGGCAGAGAATCAAGTCTTTTGCTATCATAAAAGTTACTTATTTTGGTAGTTTCGTGGGATTGAACCTAGCAGTTTGAATACACTAAATATATATTTTGATGCTGCGATAAATACCCTACCAAGGAAACACTATAAAAGAAAAAGCAGCTCACTATCATGACTCTTTATATAGTAAAAAGATATCTATCCCAACAGATGCATACATATCAATAAAGGAACACAATAAGCATGAGAAAGGAAGGTAATACTACACCTGTAAAAGCTCATACCTATACATAATATGAATTTATAGGCATCAAAAAAATTCTGGGTGAAGAATTCAAAAAGATAGTTGTTATGATGATCAATGATTTAAAGAATCAAAACTTAAACAAAAATAAAACATAATATGAGAAAGCATTCAATACAGAAAGATTTTTTGCAAAAGAACCAAACAGAAATGTTAGAAATAAAAAACTCACTATGTAAAACACACACACACACACACACACACACACACACACACACACTAGTGCAAGATTTCCCAATATACTAAAACAAGCAGGAAAAAATATTGTGTCAGGTTGTGAAGACAAGGTGGATGAACTATCATTCACACGTTATTTAAAGAAAGAAAAAGCGGAAACTATGACCAGAATAAACAAGATATCTGGAACAATATTAATATACCAATTTTAAGACCCACAGATCTGAAGGATGGAATAGAAATATAAACTATGGTCTAGAAAACAGTGACATAATAACAATGTATAGAAGAATGGAACTAGACTCCTTACTCTCTTCCTGAACAAAAGTCAACTCAGTGCATCAAAGACTTAATTTTAAGACCAGTAGCCTTGAAACTGCTAGAAGAAAACAGAGAAGAAAGACTTCAACATATGTGCATGAGCTTCAATTTTCTGAACAGAATTCCTATGGCTTATGAATAATGGCAAAACTCAATAAATGGGTTAGTATCAAATTCTGCTCAACAAAAGAAACAATATAGAGAAAGCAATAAAGCCAATAGAATGGAGAGAACAATCTTTACTTACTACTCTTCTAACAGAGGATTAATATCCAGAAAAAAAAAATGGACTAAAAAAACTCAACACCAAAAATAAATAAATAAATAAATAAATAAATAAATAAATAGTAGCTGTAATGGCATATGTTTGTAATTCCAGTACTTGGGAGGCTGAGAAAGGAAGATCCAGGTTCACAGATAACCTCAGCTACTTAGTGAGGCCCTCTGCAAACTTAATGAGACCCTGTTTCAAAATAAGGAATAACAAATTGGGCTGGGGTTGTAATTCAGATGTAGAATCTTCAGCACCACATTTAATAATAAATAAATAAATAAATAAATAAATAAATAAATAAATAAATAACAAATGCAAAAATGAACTGAACAGATATTCTCAAGAAGAAATATAGATACTGATAATTATATAAAACATCATTATCTTTAGAGAAATGAAAATAAATACTACATTTAGATCCTCTCTCACCACAGTTAGAATAGCAACCATCAACTATATTGAGATCCCCTCTATCCCCATACAAATGACAATGAGAATTGGCAAGAATATGAGAATAAAGAAACTCTTATTCACTATTGTTGGTAGAGTAGTTTAGCATAGCCACAATGTAAATCATTTTGGAGGTTTCTCAGAAAACTAAAGGAAGAATGACCCCATGATCAAAATATATCTTTCTTATTCATAAAAATGTCAGCATACATTAAAAAAATCATGCATATTATGTTTATCATAGTACAATTCACAACATCTATGTTATGGTATCTATCTATCTATCTATATATATATATATGTATATATATGTATATATATATAATTTAGATCATATCTCACCACAGTTAGATATATATTTGTGTATATATATATATATATATATATATATATATATGTACAGTGAAATGTTTGTCATACAAAACACAAATCATGTTGTTTTCAGGAAAGTTAGGTCATGTAAGTGAATAAGCCAGACTCAGAAAATTAAGGGTCCCATGTTTTCTTTCATATGCAGAAGTGAAGGGTGGGGGAGCAGGAGGACTTCAGGAAGTAAAGACCACTAGTACTGAGAAACTAGTACAAGACCACTAACTAGTGCTGAGAAACAGAATCTGGGGGCTAGATAAAGGAAGGCATTGTATGTTAAATCAATTATATTTTATTTTACTTATGTATGAATATACCACAATGGAATCTACTGTCCTGTGAAACTGATATGCACTAAAAAGAAATTTTTGAACATGGAAGTAGATCCCCATTCCCTTCAGGTGACTTGAAATAGACTTAAACCTAATAAGAGATCCTGATTCAGAAATACCCAGGTAAACTATCCCAAGATTCCTAATCTACAGAAACTCTGTGAGATGATAAAAGTTTGTTTGTTGTGGTTGTTGGTTTAAGATACAGTATTGAGGTATCTTATCGCATAGCGATAAAAAACATATAAATACATATTTGACACCTGGAAGTGGGATTCTTTCCCAAAAATATCTCAAGTATAAGAATGGCCTTGGAATCAGTGAGTGGGCTCTGAGAAGAATGTTGTTGAAAGCACAGCATGGCATGACACAGCTCCAGGGCCTTCACAAGGCTGTGGGTGAGCTATATTCAGGTCTTTCATGAGGGCTTACTGGAAAATGAGGAAAGTTATTGAAAACTGAAAGACAGGAAGCTTTGTTACGTAGTGGCAGAATATTTGGCATTAAGATATAACGTATATGCTGGTTAATTCTGTTCTTCAGTCAGTTCTCTCTTAAATGACTGTTCTAAAAAACAAATTATATTTTAATTCTACTTAAGCTTATTATAAAAAATCTCACATTCTGTAGCTGATTATACATTGTTTGTTGGATTGCCCCAATGTGACCTTGATTGATCCTTATAGCTGTACCTTTAAATCTTCATAAATCCAATCTTAGAGCTTATAGGAATCATTCATATTTCCGTCTTAATACAAGATATTCCTTTCACAATGAGTTTCTTTCTCAACTTCTGTTCATTGAGAAAATTGTAATTGAGCCTTCATATGCCAACTGCACAGTCACTTCTCTGTGGGGTCCTTCTGAGGTATTTTTGCCTTTATACATTAGATGCTTTCCAGGGCCTCTACAAATATTTATAACAGTACCTATCAGAGGCAAGATGATGTCCTTCCCCTTGATGTCTAGGGCAGGAAATGTGAGATAACAAAGGCTCTCATCTCCAATTGAAAACCAAAGAATGTACAGCTCTAGGCATAGAGAAAAAATATTTGAGTTAGTGTTAGTCATCAATAATACTTATCATGAAGACAAACTTTATGCACTTAGATTCTCTCAAAATTACAACTAATTCATAAACATATGATTACTTGTTTTGTTTCATATAAGTCTGCTATAAATGCTAAAATTTAAAGCAAAACTACTTTTGAATTTAATACAAAAAGCATTTTGGTTTATATTTTTCTTTCTTTTTTTTTTTTTTTTTTTTTGGTAGTACTGGGGTTCCTGGAAAACCTTCTACCTCCGGGCTAAACTCCCAGACTTATTTTTATATTTTTTTATTTGGAAACAGGGTCTCTTAAGCCAGCTGGGCTGGCATCAAACCAGCAAGATCCTCCTGTCTCTGCATCCCAAGCGTGGGGATTACAAGCAAGCCCCACCATGCCCAGCTTTTCCTATTCAGTTTTAAATCCTAAAAAGACAAAGATAAATATCCTTTATCTCTTGTGCCCAGAAGTCAGTAAACTCACATGCAAGAGAAATAAAAAAGAACATCTTACTAAGAATTCAGAAAATACAAGTGTCATTTTCTTCTCTGAATGGAAGAAAAAAAAATTGCTTTCTAAGCTCATTAAAATTTTGGTACAGTGAATACAAAAGCACTTTTTTTTTTCTTGGAGTAAAATGGAATTTACCTTAATTTAATATGATTTCAACTTCAACATAGAAATGATCAGTGCAAATTCCACTACCGTTTTGCCAGACAACACTTAAAAATATAAACCAATTATTTTGACTTATGTATATTAAAATTTTGGGAAATAACCAAGTATATAAGAATTGTTGACCATGATACTTTAGAATATAGATTAGAATTTTTCTTTCTTTTACCTGTCCAAACTAAAATTATCTTGAAATTCAATTAAAAAAATATGACATTGAGCCGGGTGTGGTGGCACATGCTTGTAATTCCCGCGCTTGGGAGGCTGAGACAGGAGGATCGCACAGATTCAAAGCCAGACTCAGTTAGTTAGAGTTAGAGAGGCTCTCAGCAACTTAGTGAGACCCTGTTTCCAAATAAAATAAAAAATAGGTCTGGGAGTATAGCCTGGAGATAGAAAGCTTCTGGGTTCTACCCCCAGTACCACCAAAAGAAGAAAAAAAATGACATTGAAATTTTATTTTAAAAATGAGTAGGCTGGGCGTCGTGGTGCATGCTTATAATCCCCCTGCTTAGGAGGCAGAGACAGGAGGATGGCACAGGTTCTAAGCCAGCCTCACTGGCTTAAGAGACCCTGTTTCCAAATAAAAATACAAAATAGGTCTGGAAGTGTAGCCCGGAGATAGAAGAGTTTCCAGGAACCCCAGTACCACAAAAAACAAACAAACAAACAACAACAACAAAACCTGACAGGATATTACATAGGCTTTTATGGCACATTGTAAATAGATTTTTTTCTAAACAAAGCTGCTTTTAGATTTTGTAGGTTAATGCTATTTTGAGAGAAGGAAATAAAGGAGTTATAAGTGATTGTTTAAGATTTTGTATTGTTCAGAATCACCAACTCAAGTGCCACTGTTATTAAAAATTATATACTTCTGCTACCTTTAGTTGAGTTTTATTTTTTTTCCTGGAAAATGTTTGCTAGCACAATTATTTGCAAAGTAGCAAATTATATATCAGGGATAGCATAAAAATATAAGAAAGGTTCTGATTGATGATTTTTCTCATTTGTGAGTACATTTTGACACAATCCCTTGGACCTACTCTGGAGAAAAAGGAAGAGAACCATGTAGCAACTTAAGCTTTGTTTAAAAAGCTTCAGAGAGTAGAGAAAGAAAAAGAAACATGTTATTCAATTAAAGATAGAGGAAGGTAACACAGAAAGGAATTCTCTAGTGTGTCCTGAGATCAAGGGGAAAGACTGCAGTGCATAGAATCATGAGAGTTGTTTTGTCAAAGCTGTTTTCCCATTGATTTTATCAAAATGGGCTCAATGAGCTTTCATTCTATACTTAATGTTTTTAAAGGTGTCGAGAACATAGTGATATACAAGACAAAAGGCCTATCCTTATGAAACATATACTCCATTGAGAAACACCAACCATGTGTGGTTGTGTTTTTACTAGGGTAGGAGTAACAAAAGAGATAAAACAGGCAAGTGGAAAAAAGAATGGTAGGATGTAATACCCTGGACTGTTTGCCCAGTCAGGCCTTTCTAATTAAAGAAACCTAGCAAAAGTATGAATAAAATGAGTATTCAGAAGAGAGTGTGCACACAGTAGTTTTGAGATAAATACTGTTTATGAATGAATAAATATGACTGCTACTAATGGAAAGACCAGAGAGAGCAGTAAGGTGAAGGTTTAATGCCAACTTTGCAAGAATATGCATTAGGGGTTTACATTTCTTATAGTGAGAGACAGTAGTCTATGTTCATCTAAAGTTTAGGAATCTATGTTACTGGTAAAAAAGAGTACATGCCTAGCATAAACAAGGCCTTGGGTTATATTTTCAACATGGGGCTAGGGGTGGAGTTGAGTTAATAAAACTTCTATGTGAGGAAATATATACTTTTTGGTTGCAGTGAAGCAAAATAATACAGGGTTGTGAAGTTATTTATAGACTGTCTTGAAAGAATTGTGAATTTGTGAAAAATTATAAATTGTGAAAGAATTCTGAATTTGAAAAGTTTTTAATTACTGAATGTGTATTATGTATTGTTTAACAGATACTCTACACATTTAGTCATTTATTTTTTTATTGCAATGCAAATAGGAAAGATAAAGTTTGTTCATTTTGTAGAAAATGGAAGTTTTAGACTGGTTGACTGACTTGGAAATTATCATTTGAAATTCAAGTGGTAGAACTAATATGGGAACTCAGGTATCTACAGCTATAATGATATATTATTAAAATATGAGATCTCTAAGTTTGCAAAAAACAAAAAAGTTCACGCTGATAGAAATATCATTAATAAATGAAATGAAAGTAAGTAATATGAATGCAATAACAAATAAAATCTGAAAATTAGGCTAAATAAAAGAAGTTACAGGTATCCAAGAAAAGCAAATGCAAGCTATAACTCTGGAGAGCTGATGTGTAGTTACCTAGGTGAAGGGTGGAGTTAAGGGTTGACTGCTAAGTGTATTAATATATTCAGATAATAAAAATGATTACTATTTTGCATATGGTGGCTATATATAGGTAAACACATTTGGCTACATTCACGAAACTACATCATTAAAGAAGGCATTTTATGCACCAATAAAATTTTAAAAGAGAAAAATATGTGAGATTAGTCAATCACAGAATGTGAAAGATTAGATGTTTGCCCTTATATGTGGCAGCTAAGAGGAAAAACCTTTCCCTAGGTAAAGTAGGAAAGACCTTAGTGGATTGATGGACAGGATCTAACAGAGGGAGAAAGGAGGGGAAGAGGGAAACTCAATAAAGAGAACATTTTAATAGACATGATGTATATATACAAATTTATCAACACCATTAACAATGTTGTGCATAGGGAGGTGTAGGGAGCCACTGAAAGCTGGGGGTTCTATGTGCTTGTATGTCTCTATCACTCTAAACATCATGATGTATGATTATAGTGTACCAATAAAATAAAAAGGAGGTATTTTGTCTGTAAATTATTGTCCAGTTGACTTAAAAATTAAAGTGTCATTTAGCATATTTGAGTTCTAAAGAAATTAGCAGCCGGGCGTGGTGGCACATGCTTGTAATCCCAGCGCTTGGGAAGTGGAGACAGGAGGATCGAGGTGGTTCGAAGCCAGCCTTGCTGGCTTAAGAGACCCTGTTTCCAAATAAAAAATATAAAATTAGGTCTGGGAGTGTAGCCCGGTGGTAGAAGAAAAAAAAGAAATTACCAATGATTTTGAATAATTTATGGAAACAATAATTTTTCTTGTATTTATTATTAATTCAAAAGACAAGTTTTGAAAAGATGTATACAGCATAATCTTTTTCCTTTACTATATGGAGATGACTTCTAGGGAATATTTGTTTAAAATTAGAGTAAAATGAAAAAGGTAGTATAATGTGGAACACATTCAAAAAGCTTATTTGATGTGCCACTGGTATTTGCTAAAAACTGTTAAGCCTTCTGTCTTGTAGAGAAATTTTGCTGCCTGTGCTGCTCATTTATAATTATGTAGTTCATCTGGGCCTGGAATGATGTTACACATAAATTATCAGAACAATCATGGGAGATGTTCACTTTAATTTCCTGTGCATGTCTCTCGTAACTATAGATACTAAATTTGGCTAGACTTTGCCTCTCCCAAACATGACATGTTAGAAACAGAGGACCTCTGAGAGAATCAGGTTGAGCTCTGCACTGTGCAGATTAGGGTGAGCATCTAGAAAAATAAATTAGTTCTGACGAGGTCTTTGGATAAAAAATATTTTTTTTTGTTGCAGCTACAATAGTAGCTAAATTAGTTTGGCGAAGCATGGTATATGAATCTAACTGATAAAAAGCCACAACAAGAATTTGCAAAAGGTGATGCTTTTCTTTTGCCATGATGTTCTTTTTAAATTTTTTATTGGTGCATTGTAGTCATACATCTTAATGGGGTTCAAGATGGTAGAGGCCTACAAGCACACTTCACTCATTTAGCCCTTCCCCAATTCCCTCCTTGCTCTCTCCTTCTCATGTTTGGCTTAGTGATTGACTTTTATATATTTATGAAATTCCCTAATACCATGATGTTTTTTTCTTCAGACTTTTCATTAGAAATACTGCTTTTCTAATCTGATTACTGAGGAATGAGAGGTTTGTTTCATTCCTTCTATTCTCTGACTCATGAACCTGTGGCCCGATGGCATGCAAAGTAAGAAAGCTGGCAAGATTGATGCAGCATTTATGATAGCTGGGCAGGTTTCCCTAGGCCTTTCCTAGAGTAGAGAACTAATGGAATTTTTTTAGACATACATGGAGAAAAATCGATTAAGTGAACTAACATAATTTTGAAGTACATTTCTTCTATTAACCATTCCTAGAAATCATAATGAAATTTATCAGGTATCTCTTGGCAATTTTTAAACAGTATTATTTCTATCACAGGATATTCATAGCAGTGTTGTTCTTTACATTCTCATAAATGACAGAAGTCTGTTTTGTACAATCTTTTGAAACACAAGTAGTATATTTCAAAAAGAAAATTAGAGAAATAAAAATTGTGTTACTTCATTAAATGATATTAAAATAAATTTTTAGAAAATTATAGTTTGTTTATGGCTAAAATGGGATTAATTCATTAAAATTAGTTTATGTTTATTTCTTCAATGATTAAATAGTCAAATAATCAATTAACATCCTTTGATAGTTATTAGTTACTAATGACCTTAGGAACTATGACAACTAGTGCTTAATTCTTAGATCTGCTAATTTGAATTTATGAGATATTTAATATCTCTAAATCTGTTTCTTCATTCTAGAAATAAGAATGATCTTTAAAACGTCTTTAAAATTTTTTGAAAGACTTAGACTATCTAATATTAAAACATGCAATAGTATTATAAAAACCAAGATAATTATGGTGTTAATTAAAGAATTAAAAATGTCAATCAATGGGACAGCACCTTTGTGAAATGGACCTATATATATGCAGTCAATTTATTTTCAGCAAAAATGTAAAAAAATAATTTGATAATTTAATAGTAGCTTTGTGCTACTGAGAGATGGTGTCATTTTTAAGAGGTAGATTCTAGTGGGAAGTCTTTAGGATGATGGCCTAGTGGGAAATCTACAGTCATTAAGAGCATGGCTTTGAAGGGGATTAGGGAGCCCTAGCCTTTGTTTTTACACTTTCTGATCATGAATTAAGTGACTTTTTCTACCATGTGCTTTTGCTATGATCGACTATTACATGCCAAAAGCAACATTATCATCTGATAATGGACTCAAGCCTCTAAAACTGCAACCAAAGCTAATCATTTCTTTAGGAATTGATTAATTCATATGTTTGTTACAGCAATAAAAAGCTGGCTAGCATAATAAGGAAAACATGGTATTTTCAAACATAATTTTGAAACTGTAGGTTATGTAAGACAATTGCTAAATTATTTTGCTATATTATATATAACAATTTTTTTTTTTTGGTGGTGGTACTGGGGTTCCTGGAAACCCTTCTACCTTCAGGCTATACTTCCAGACCTATTTTATTGTTATTTGGAAACAGGGTCTATTAAGCTTGGAAGGCTGGCTTCCAACCAGCATAATCCTCCTGTCTCCGCCTCCCAAGTGGGGATTACAAGTGTGTGCCACCACGCCTGGCCTGCTATATATAACATATATAACAATTTTAAAACTGAATTTTAAAATAAAATATGAGTAAACAATAAAATAACTTAATGAATAAAGAATAAATTCTTGGTAATTTTGGATTATCTAAGAATATCTTATGTAGAGCATGAAAAGAATAAAGTATAAATGAGTAAAAAAGATACTATGGACCCTATCAAAATAAAATTTTAAAAACTTTACTCAAAAGACAACATCAAAAAATTTAAAAAGACACAGAGTAGGAGAAAAACATTTGCCAAATAAATATTTGATGAATGGATTATATTCAGGAGACATAAATCACTTGTAACACACAAAAAAGACAAAACAGAACCAAAAGAGTCCATACATTATAAAAATGATATTTTCTAGAATATAGAAATTTTCAATGAATATAGGCAAATTACTAGTAAGCTCATGAAAAGTATATTGACATCACTAATTATCTGGGAAAAATCAAACTAAAATATATTTCATAAACGTAAGAATGGCTAAAATTATAAAACACTGACAATACCAAGTGTGAATGAGTATTTAAAGTAACTGGAAATAATATTGTATAGTCTTGGTGAGAATGTAAATTATGTATAAATACATAATAATCTTCTCATACAAATTTAATCATATGCCTACTTTATACTTCAGTAATTTCACAGTTTGTTTTTTTTTTCTATTTAAACAGATACCCCCTCACCAAATAGATGTACAGCAATCTCTTTTGCATAATTATTGGTAAGGACCAAACCCAAGAACAATCCAGTGGCCAGTGATCAGAAAATAAGCAAATTACAGTATATACAATAAAATGGAAGAATTTGCTAATACTTGCAATGACATGCATGAATGAGGAACAGACAAACGGAAGACATAAATACTGTTTAATGTAAGGACATTCCCAAAGGTGATGTAAGTGAAATACCATGGATGAGTGCAGTGTCTATGGAAAATGTTCAAAGAATTCCAAACATGGAGAGCACTAAAGTATTCACACATCTCCATTCATTGGAGAGGAACACTTTCTTTCTGCCCCACACCCGGCCAGCCTATTACATATTTAAAATACTTAAAGAGAACACTACTTAAGTCTTTCAGTGAAATTACACTTAACAAAAATTATTTACTAGTTTAATTTCTGTCATAAAACAATGTTGGAGATCAGAATCATTGTTTTCATTTTGGTATTTTTTTGGTACTGTGAATTGAACCCAGGAGAATTCTACCTCTAAAATACATCCTAGCCCCTTTTTATTTTTTGTTTTGAAACTGGGTCTCATTAAGTTGCTGAGACAATCCTTGAATCTATGATCCTCCTGTCTTAAATACTGGGACTATATGCATACACCATGATGTTCAATAAATATATCATTATTCTCACTTCATAGATAAGAAAAAAGTTCAAAATGAGCAACCCAATTATAATTGTTAGTAATTGACTAAGCTAATATTTTAACTTGGATCTTCATATATTTATAATCTCTTTTAGCAATTAATAAACTTGGAAGAGACTTTTATGGAGGATATTTAGTTAGGATCCCCCAGATCCCAGCAAGTTGCAATCACATTAATGACTCACTGTAGGAAGATTCATTCCTGGTCACTTATTTTAAGGAAATATAACAAATCATTATCATATATATCTCTCCCTCTCTTTCTTCCTCCTCTCTCTGTTTATTCATTGTTCTTTTACTTTTAGCACTTTCTTGCCTAAGTTCTTTGCAAATAGGAATTATATATTTTAGCTTTATTAGTAATTGACTTATTACTTATAAATTTGTTTTGTGATGTGAATGTTGACTGTACACCAAGATCTTTCCTGTAATAGGAAAAAGTATCAGAAACAAACTCTTCTTCTTATAAACACTGAAATAATTCCAAAGATTTTACTAACATTGCAAATCAATTCTACTTTAAATTTATTCTTGAGCACGTTCAGTTCAAGTTGTACCATAAAACTATGCCAAACCCATTTATCAGGGAATTGAAATAGAAAATGAGCTGGTGGTCCAGCTCAGTCCCTCTAGAATACTGAATATATCTTTAGATTTCCTGGTTTTTGAGGTTAAGGGCTGGGCTTTTCACAATTCTGTCAAACCAAATTCTCTATTTCTTTGCTATACTATTGAAATTGGCAGACAAAATTGTTAGAGATGGAGGCTCAGGATTCATACAGACCTGAGCTTCAATTTGGCTACTCCCCTTAAGGTCTCCAGTTGGTTATTTACATACTGAGCCTTAACACCATACATTGCCCAACTTGGAAAAGTGAAAGCTCTGCCATTTATTCTTGGTACTACTGTGAGTGTTCAATGCATGTTACTGTACTTATTTTTCCAAAAACAGAAAGCATTTATTTCAGGAAATGCTTAATCTAAGATGCAGCAATAAAAATCCTACACAGGAGCAATGGAGGAACAATAGTATTTATCAAAGCAAAATAATAGGAAAAATACAAATTTTAAGCAGTTTTTATGTTCAGCCAGTTTGTTACAAAATACTAAGAATTAAAGAATATATAGATAGCCGGGCATGGTGGCGCACACTTGTAATCCCTGCGCTTGGGAGGCGGAGACAGGAGGATCATGCAGGTTCGAAGCCAGCTTTGCTGGCTTAAGAGACCCTATTTCTAAATAAAAATTAAAAAAAAAATAGGTCTGGGAGTGTAACCAAGAGGGAGAAGGTTTCCATCCCCAGTACCACCAAAATATATATATAGATATAGTGAATATTCTATTCTTGAATAGAGGGTTAACACAAAACTAACATGATGCATTAGGATATATATGTTATACAAGAATATGAGTCTGATAGGTTATAATGAAAATATTAAAGACTCAATAAAATCCAAGTATGGCTTACACTTTTCAAACTGTATTAAATTAAGAGGATCGAATTAGATAATTTCAAGGGTCCTTTACATCCTCTTAAATACAGTGTATGTTTATATTTGTTTAATGAACTTTGTGTTTATAAGATAAATGGTAACATTAACATTCAGACCTACTTCCTTAAATATAATAAGTAATATAATATTGGTTAATATTTTTAATACCACACACATTTTATTTTAATCTTTTGTGTGTATGTTGTACTGAGGATGGAACCCAGAGGCATTCTACCTGCACATTGCACCCCAGACCTATTTTTTATTTTGTATTTTGAAACAGGGTCTCACTGAGTTGCAAAGGGCCTAAGTAGTTGAGGCTGTCCTCGAACCACAATCCTTCTGTCTCAGCCTCCCAAATGCTGGGATTACAATTCTGTGCCACCACACCTGGCTACATTTTCTTTTAATAGTCAGGAAAATTCCATACAAATGCTGTCTGTCTTTGCTGAAGGAGCCATCTGTACAGAAGGCTATAAAACTAACATCTTGACTGCTTAGGGTCATAAATGATTCAGGATCACATACTTTTTAAGAGGAAAAAAACTATTTTTTCAACATATTTGAAAGATACCTCAAATAAATGAAAATTAATTTGTTTTTCTTGTGAGTGTCTCAGCATGGTAGAAAAGACTCTGAACATCATTGAGATGTACGATTACAATGCACCAATAAAATAAAATAAGCAAGCCATTTTTCTTAAGAAAAAGCTGAAAATGAAACAAAAACTGTTTAGGAGTTATGGGCTGAAGTCCGGATTTGTTACTAATTTTGAAGCAATCACTAACCTCCGCCATAAAAGTTGTACCTCCAAAATGGTGATAAAACTATTTTGACTGTTTCACAAGGCTAAAGAAACAAATGAGTGAATATGAGTGTTTAATAAGTATTGAAGTGCAACATATATTTTAATTATGTTTTAGCACCAGGATCATTTTATTTCTGGATTTTAATAGAAATGACAAAAAGTTTTCTGGTTTTTAAAGCTTTGAGTAATAAATATTCTCTTTCCTGTAATGTGATAAAAATTTTTTACAGATCTATATTATGTTTATTATTATAAAATTGGATTTTCACTAGAATCAGCTGAAGCCCATTTATTTCCTCCACATTGCACATACCTTGGTATCAAGGATCATACTTTATTTATTTTGGCATTTTAATGGCATAAAGGACTATTATAAACAAATAACACATTGCTCCATAAATATGTATTTATTTTGGGGGGCTTAACTTATTATCTAAAAAAACTAAAACCATAAAGAGAGAAGACATTTTAATTAAGTTTCTTAAAAACATTTGAAAGTGCCAGAAAAAGTATATCAGTAGAAGCACATTACAGTGTTTTTTGTTGAGTTTTATTTCCACATTAAAAACAAAATAAAGACATCACTAAAGAAAGTCATGAAGAAATTCATGATATTTTCTTTAAGATGAATTGTAGAATTAATACACTTCTTTTTCTAAATTATCCAAACACACAATATTCACTATGAAAATTAGTAGTTATAGAAATATAATTCTATCAAGTTTTATTATATTTAGAAATAAAAACATAATACTATACTACAGAAAGGAAGTATTTGAGTTTTAATTATTTACCATTAAAAGTTTTACAATTAACACAGCATATTGAGCCTATTAGCAATTACTGCAAAATGAAACTATCAGGTTTGAATATAGCAATCATAATTTTAATTATCATTTCTAAATTTATGTTTATGTCAATACTGTACATGACTCTTAAGTTTTCAGTACTTCTTTAATTGCATAAAGAAAAATGGATGAAAATATTAGATAATTGTATTCTTTAAATTCTTTGCATACTACTAGTCGCACACATACATATATCTATGAAGTTTAAGAATGAAATGTAAAGATATTTAATAATAAACCCGTATATTGTCTTAATTAACTAAATCATAATTTTAACCTTCAAAAACCTAATTAAAAGAAACAGATCAGTCATGATGGTGCACACCTATAATTACAGTACTTGGAAGGGGAGACAGGAGGATTGCAGGGTCCAGATCAGTCTCAGCAACTTAGCGAGACCTTTAACAATCTGGTGAGACATGATTTCAGAACAAAAATAATTAAAAAATAAAAATAAAACCATCTGCTGTTAGCTTGGAGGAAGAATGACCCTGGGTTCAATCCCCAGTACTACCCCCAAATAAAAGAACAGTTCACCAAATAATTACATAATTTGATTTCTGCTTTTGAATTTCTCACTGACCTTCAGTACTCAGAAGGAATACTTTTCCAGTATTTATTAAGTGTTCATTTGGAATAGTCCAATAATGCTAAAAGGTATGATTTAGGCATATAATAATAAAATATACTTGGCTACCTATTTATATATGTGTGAAGTTCCTAGAAGCCATGTGGTGTAAAGGGCAGAGACACCTGTGTCATTGAGACGGTTCTTTATTGTATTCAGCTTGAATACATATATGAATGTCAAGCTGGACAGATAGTCTTCTTTGTATGACTTCACCATTTGATGACTCACATTTTACATAGCCTATATGCATTTTAATTGTTATAACGTTCCCCAGCTTCCTAAAATATTTTCAACTCAAATTCTTGAGCTGGGGGATTTCCAGTCACTGACAAGATCTGTTTCTTCTTCTGATCTCTATTCTAATCCTGCTGCCTGCTGTGTTATACCAGGGTACAGTGTGACTTACTGACCCAAATGCAGAAGTGAAAAGATTTAATTGGGCATAATTTAATAAGCTTACAAGCAGCATAAAACATTGTTTCTTATGGAAGGCGGAATAAGCAATTTGAACTTTACAAACGCAGTGCAAAGTGTATATGTTGACAGCCCTCAAATCTGTACTCTGCAGAAAGCAGTGCACTTCTAGTCTGAGAACTATTCAATCCTATTTCCAAAGGCCAAGATCTATTTTCTCAATGCATGTTGAAATTTTACTACTAAATTCAATTTTATTGAAGGCCATTTGACTTGTCTACAATTTTATTAGAAATACTGAAAATTTATCATTATGCCACAGTTTTACCTTAGGCTATAGATTTTAGTATTACTGTTATGTACTGGATTATTAAATCTTGACTGCTTTTCTGAAGATAATCTTTCCAATAAGAAATTAAGACAAATATACCCAGGTAAACAGATAAGTAGAAATCTAGTTTTCTGTTCTCTGAGATGTGAATTACTCGAATCCTGAGATCTAGGTGGTTTCTGAAGCATGGCCAGCAGTGGGAAAATAGAACCTTTATCTCATCACATTTAAATTGAACCTATGTCTTAATTTGTCACAAAAACAGGAGTCTCATATTCAATTTACCAAATTTCTAAGTTATAATATCACTTTGTGCTAAAGAGTCTAGAGTCTCAAGCTTATTTTGGTATGCTCAAAACCCATCTCTGTCCAGGTCTTTTTTTCAGTATTAAAACCATGTCTGTCCAAGTCTTTTTTCAGTTTTAAATACGTATTCTCAAACTTATCACTCGAGATAAAATTTTAGAAGTATAAATGTATTAGGATTTTTAACTGAGAAACCAAGAAAATGACTTTATTATTTTCAAAAGGAAAGTTTCCCTATGTTTTAACTAAAAAATTTTTTATAATATTCCTTTTGCTAATGGCTCAAATGGCCTTATCCTATGATACCCAAGAGACCCAAGTAACAGTTTATTTAAAAATGAAAGACAGACTTTTATTGGTGACTATGTATAAAGGTCCTGCATAATAACAAATGAAGCATTCTTTATTGGAAACATGCCTCTGATGACTTCAGCACTCACCCTGAACTACCAAGCACAGGCCTTGGCCTTTGATACCAAAGGTGCATGTGCCTAAGACCAAACTGATCCTCCTGATGCTCATTCTTGAAAAAGTCAGTGAACATCAGAAAATGAAAACAGTAATATCAATGAGTTGTGTATTTCTATTACCTGTGTGGGAAAGGATGGATCCTATCAACCTTAATTTGTATTTAACACTATTCTTTAACTCTTGTGACCATAGATTTTCAAGAAACACAATACAAGGCACACTCCTGAAGTGTATCAGTTCTTAAACATACCTGTACTAAAAGCTTGCCTCCTGTTTACACTGATGGAGTTGGTTGAGCAATTAAAAAAAAAAAAGACTTATGGAGCCTCTTTATGTTTTCTTAAAGCCAGAACTTATTATAAGAAATTTATCATTGATACCTCTTCTTGAATATGTCTACTCTTTATTTTATAAAGACAAAGATGCTTTCTCAGGAAAAGGCAAATACAGTCAAAAAGGGAGGAAAATAAATAAAGAGAATTAGATGATATTTCTAACACTCGGGTTATATATTCTACATTCTAATGTTTCTACTGCTAGAAGCTGATGGTCCCCTAAGAGAGATGAAAGAAAATACTAGCCCTGTTTTCCTCAAGATTGTCTCTGTGCATTTCTTTTTCTCAGTTTTCTCAATTTTCTGTTATTTTACTTCTAATAAATTTGTGCATAAAGTTTTTCTTGTGTGGGTAGTTTCCTTTTTGGTTACTTGTATTTTTTTTTTCCTCCGGCAAAGGTAAAATGATAAAATAAAATTAGGACAACCAGAAGTTGTAGCTCAGTCCCAGAGTGCTCATCTACTATGATGAGGCCACAAATTTTATCTTTAGCACCACAAAAAGAGAGGAAGAAAAAAAAAATGAGAAAAGCTGGGTGTGGTGGTGCACACTTGTAATCCAAGAATTCAGGAAGCTTAGACCAGAGGATTGTGGTTCACAGACAGCCTCAGCTCCTAAACAAGGCCCTTTGCAACCTAGGGAGACCCTGTTTTGAAAATAGAAAGAATTAAAAAATATATAGGACTGAGGGTGTTGCTCAGAGATAGAATGCCCCTGGGTCCCATCCCCAGTGTGGAAAAAATAAAACATGAGAAACCTTATGACCACTATAATAGTTTATAAGGAACATGTTCAGAATGATGAAAATACATAGAAGGTCTACTAATTCAAAAAGTTGCAAAGTAAATAAGAAAGACCTATGACCAAAAGATGAACAATATTTCCTGAGAAATGGTTAGGTGGTCTTATATGAAAAAGCATCATATAAGACCTCAAGAAACTCAACTGTCCCCTTCTTGGTTTGTGTAGTTCTGTATGTAGAATAGGGACTGCCACATCTAAGCCAGAGGTGTCTTCAGTCTTGGTTTCATGCTATGTGCATTAAGCTTAAGGGCATAAAAATACACTGTACATTCAGGCCAGAGTACAGCATTTTATATTCTGAGGATATCTCAGCATCCTCTCCTAAAGGAGTATGAACCAAGTATTTTTTAAACTTGTAGCTACTAAGATACGACAAAGTTCAGTTTCTCAAATATCTATGAAATTCATGTTAATAGGCTTTTATAACATTGTAATATGTTATACTATTATTATAAATTTAGTTTCTCTAATCTTTTATAAATTTATATTCAAAAGAATGTTATATATGTTTTACTTTAATTGGCAAATTAAAAGGCCTGTATCTATTGGCCATTTTTGTGAAGTTGCCCATTTCTGGGCTGATTTATTTGTTTTTCTAGTGTATAGTATTTTAAGTTCTTTATATATTCTAAATATTAGTCCTTTGTTAGAAGGATAGCTGATAAAAAATCTCTCATTCTGTAGGCTTTCACTTTAGATTATTGATGATTTCTTTTAATGAGAAGAAACTTTTTAGTTTGATGCCATCCCGCTTGTTAATTCTTATTGTAATTTCCTGAGTTTTGGAGTTATTATTGAAGATGTTTCTACTATGCTGATATGTTGGAGTGTTGAACCTATGCCTTCTTCTAGTAGCTTCAGAGTTTTTGGTCTAACTTCCAGATCTTTGATCCATTTTGAATTGACACCTGTGCAGGGTGAGAAATAAGGATTCAGTTCTGTTTTTCTACATATGAATAACACGTTTTATCAACACTATTTGTTAAAAAGACTGTCCTATCTATAACTCATGTGTTTAGCATCTTTGTCAAAGAACAATTGGCTATACGTGTTTAGATTCGTTTATCTTCTATTCTGCTCAATTGGTCTGTGTCTGTTTTTGTGCCAATACCATGTTGTTTTTTATCACTATGGCTCTGAAGTATAATTTGAAGTTAGGAATTGTGATGCCTCCTGCATGGTTCTTATTGCTGACAATTGCTTTAAATATTTTAGGTCTTTTGTTTCTCCATATGAAATTTATTAGCAATCAAAGAGATGCAAATCAAACTATACTGTGATTCCATCTCACTCCAATCAGAATGGCAATCATCAGGAAGGCAAACAATAGATTTTGGTAAGGATGTGGGGAAATAGGAATTCTTCCACAGTGTTGGTAGAATTGCAAATTAGCTCAGTCTCTATGGAGATCAGTGTGGAAATTTGTTATAAAACTGAGATTGGATACACCATATGATCTGGCTGTACCACTCAGGGATATCTTTCCAAAGATGTTGAAACAAGAGGACTACACTAATATTTGCACACCCATGTTCATAGTAGCACAATAGCCAAATTATGAAACCAACTCAGGTGTTTATCAACAGATGAATAAATTAAAAAATTATGAAAAATATACACAATGGAGTTCTATGCAGTAATAAAGAACAAAATTATGTCATTTGCAAGAAATAGAAGGATCTGTAGATCATTATGTTATGTGAGATTAGCCAATCACAGAAAGTAAAGGGTCATATGTTTTCTTTAATATAAACAAGCTAGTGAGTAATCGAGATACCAGAGGAACTCCAGATAATGGAGGAGAAACCTTAGTGGAACCAGAGAGAAGGTCTAAGGAAAGGGAGGGGAAAGACAGATTCATTAATGGAGATACTACCATTGACTATGTGTATATATTTAAATATACCAACATTAGCTGGGCGTGGTGGCACATGCTTGTAATCCCAGTGCTTGGGAGGTGGAGACAGGAGGATCACGCTGGTTCGAAGCAAGCCGCACTGGCTTGAGACCCTGTTTCAAATTAAAAGGTTAAAAACTAGGTCTGGGAGTGTAGCCCGTGGGAGTGTATCCCAGAGGTAGAAGGGCTTCCAGGAACCCCCCCCAAAAAAAATAAATAAATAAATAAATAAATAAACCAACATTAATATATACCAACATTAACTGACTAATCTCATTAAAATAATGTTCTCTTAGTTCCATCCATTTTCCTGTAAAAAACATAATTTTGTTCTGCTTTATGGCTGAGTAAAATTCCATTGTGTACATATTCCATAATATTGTAATCTATTCATCGCTTGATATCTTGACTGGTTCCATAGTTTGACAATTGTGAATTGTGCAGCCATGAACATAGATATGCATGCATTAATTTCATAGTTTGGTTTCCATACTTTTGATCAAATACTCAGAAGTGGTATTGCTGGATCATATGGTATGTTTATTCCCATTCTTCTGAGGATCCTTCATACTATTTTTTAAAGTGGTTGCACTAATTTGCAATCCCACCAACAGTGTATTAGAGTTCTCAATTCTTCACGTCCTATCCAGCATTTGTTGTTTGTGTTTTGAATATTTGCCATTCTAGTTAGAATTAGGTGAAATCTAAGGGCAGTTTTCATTTGCATCTCTCTGATTGCTAATGATGTTGAACATTTTCTTCATACATTTATTGGCCATTTACATTTCTTCTTTTGGGAGGTGTCTAGTTTGGGTGCCCATATTTTGACTGAATTATTCATTTTATTAGTGTTGAGTTTCTTGAGTTCTCTTTATATTCTATAACTCTGTATATTCTTGTATCTAAGGAATAGTTGGCAATTTTTTTCTCCCTTTTTTGTATGCTCTCTCTTGAGTTTCTTGATACCTTGCTTTACAGAAGCTCTTTAGTTTAACGTAATCCCAGGCACTAATCCATTTTTTAGTTTTTTGTATCTTTAGGGTCATCTTGAGAAAGTTTTTACCTGTGCCTATGTGTTGCAGTGTTGGATTTGTGCTATCTTCAATGAGCTGCAAGGTCTCTGATCTAATTTTCAAGTCTTTGATTCATCTTTAATCGATTCTTGTGCAGGGTGAGAAAGTGGAGCTTATTTCTATTTTTCTTCATATGGTTAAACAGTTTTGCTAAAAGCATTTGTGGAAGAGGCTTTTTTCCAGTGTTTATTTTTAGCCTCTGTGTCAAAAATCAATTGGTTGTAAGTGTGCAGATTTGTTTCTGAGTTTTCAATTCCTTTTTTTTTTTTTTTTTTGGTGGTGGTACTGGGAGTGGAAACCAGGGGCTTTTCTACTTCTGGGCTACACTCCCAGACCTATTTTATACTTTATTTGGAAACAGGGTCTCACTAAGTTGCTGAGAGCCTCACATAGTAGCTGAGGCTGACTTTTAGCCTGTGAGATCCTCCTGTCTCAGCCTCCCAAGAGCTGGGATTATAAGCATGTGCCACCACACCCAGTGTTTGAGTTTTCTATTCTGCTCTACTAGTCTATGTATGTATTTTTATGCCACTACCATGCTTATTCTATTATTATGCTTTGCAGTATAGTTTGAAGTCAGGTATTGTGATGCCTCCTGCATGGTTTTTGTCGCTGAGAACTACTTTGGCTATTTTGGATATTTTGCTGTTCCAAATGAAATTAAGAACTGATTTTTCTATGTCTGTGAGGACTGACCTTGGTAATATAATGGGTATTACATTAAATCTGTAGAGAACTTTTGGAAGAATGGCCATTATGATGATATTTATTCTGCCTATTGCAGAACATGGAAGATCTTTCCATCTTCTAAAGTCTTCTTCATTTTCTTTTTTAATCTTTTATAATTTTCTTTGTAGAGGTCTTTTACCTTCTTGGTTAGGTTTATTTTTCAGTTTTTATTTAGGTTTTATTTATTTAGGTTTCATTATTAGTTTATTTGTTTATATTTTATTATTTTATTTTGGGGGAGTATATACTAAGTAGAAGTGTTTATTTATGGTTGGCATGTAAGGAAAGCTTCTGATTTTCTAATTTTCATTTTGTATCCAGGCACTTTGCTGAATTTGTTGATCAGTTCTATAAACCTTTTCATTGAGATTGTTGAGTCTTCTATGTATTGTATCATGTCATCCGCAAAGAGCAATAGTTTCTCTTCTTTTCCTATTTATACTCCTTTGATTTTCTTTTCTTGCCTTATTACTCTGGCTAGAGTCTCAAGTACTATATTGAGGAGAAGTGGTGATAATTGACATCCTTATCTTGTTCTCTTCTTAGGGGGAATTCTCAGTTTTTCCCCATTTAATATGATGTTGGCTGTGGGCCTAATGTAGATTGTCTTTATGATGTTGAAGTATGTTCCTTCTATTCCATCCTGCAGTGCTTTAGCATAAATGGGTGTTGGATTTTTTCAAATGCTTTTCCAGCATCTATTGCAATTATTGTCTAATTTTTGTCTTCGGTTCTGTTTATGTGATGAATTACATGGATTGATTTGCATATGTTTAATCAACCTTGCATCTCTGGGATGAATCCTACTTGGTCATGGTGTATGATTTTCTTGATGTGGTTTTGATGGATGTTGTTTCTATTTTGTTTAGCAGTTTTACATCTAAGTTCATCAATGATATAGGTCTGTAGTTTTCTTTCTTTGAGCCATCTTTATTTGGTTTGGGTAATACTTCTGAAAGTTCTTTATGTATTCTGGACAAAAGTCCATTATCACACAATTTATTTGTAAATATTTTCCCCTGTTTATTGTATTATCTTTGAATATCCACCAAAAAATCAATAGTAATTATTTCTGTTTTTTTCTGTTTCAGAGATTACTATGTTTATTCCTTCACTAATTCCACACTGTTTTGATTATTATAACAATAAATCTTAAAATCAGTTACTATAATATTTCTGTATTTGTTTATTTTCACATTGCTTGGTTACTCTAATTCACTTGATTTTCTATATAAATGTTAAATATAGCTTGTCTAAATGAATGAATATAACATGGTTACCCTGGACACTCATTGTTGGGATGGGGGAAGGGAAAACATGGGTGGGGGAAAGAGGGCACCAAGCACAGTTTAAATGTATACCATTTATTTTCAATAAATAATAAAAAAATAAAAAACAAGTTCCTCATGATTATATCTCACAAGTTGGTTTGTTAAATATGTTGGGTTGTTAAAAGATTATATCTTGCTGTGATGGATGACAGTGACAAGAAATTATTGGCTGATTGTGCTGAAACTTTTCCATACTAAACCCAGACCATGGACATAGATCTTTCCTTTTCTTCATGTTCATGCTATAAAGTCAGAGCTACTTGCACCACCTTATAGGGATGCTACTCTTGGCTTTGACAAACTTTGAAATTAGCTTCTATTTAGTTCTGTCATATTTATTCCATAAATTCAATACTGGCCTCTATTTGAATACATACTAGATTCATCAAAAAGATGATAGCTTGTCTATAACTACAGATATACCTGCTAGGTGATATCTCATTATAGTATCAATTCCATTTATCTGATGATTGATATTATAAAAATTTTATTTATATGCCTGTTGGCCATTTGTATGACTTTCATTTGAGAAATTTTTATATAGGTCTTTCTATTAATTTTAATAGGGCTATGAATTTTCTTACTATTTGTTGAGCTTTCTATATATTTTGGATATTCATCTTTTATCAGATATATGTTTTGCAAAAGAAATTCTCCCATTCTTTAGACTGTCTCTTTACTTTGTTGCTGTGCAGAACTTTATTTTTCATTTTAATGGTATCTCATTTTTCAATTTTTGGGTTTGCTGCTTGATATTTTGGAACCATACAAAAAAAAATCAGTACTTAGACACATGTCATGAAATTGTTTCTATGTTTACTCCTAAGAGTTTCAGTTTCATTTAAGTTTTTAGTTCATTTCCATTTTACTGTTCTACATATGCATGTTCAACATTCCCAAAACTAGGTATTAAAAAGATTGTCTTTTCTCCACTGTGTGTTTTTCAGATGTCTGTGTTGAAAAGAAATTCACTGTTCACCCATGGGTTTGTTTCTGGTATCTCTATTCTGTTAAATTGGCTTATGAATCTATTTTTATGACACTACCATATTTTTTTATTATTATAACTTTATAGTAGATTTTGGTATCAGGCATTGTGATGCCTAATTATTTTGTTCAAGGTTATTTTTCTATTAGGTGTCTTATATAGTCTTATATAAATTTTAATTACTTATTTGATTTATATAGAAAATGACGCTGAAATTTTGATAGTAATTTTACTAAACCTGCAGGTAGTACAACTTTTTTGTGTGTGTAGTACTGGGCATGGAACCCAGGGGCATTGTACCTCTATGCTACACCCTCAGCTCTATTTTTAGTACTCTTTATTTTTGAAAAAGGGTCTCACTGAGTTCTAAAGGGCCTTGCAAGGTACAATGAGGCTTTTCTATTAGGAAGAATGCACACAAAGAAGGCTATATACAAGAAACATAAAGTTAACATCATACTCAGTGGTGAAAAGTTGAAAATGTTTCTTCTAAGACCAGAAATAAGACAGGAATACTGACTCTCACACTTATATTAAACAAATACTAGAAGTCATAGCCAGATAAATCAGGCAAAAGACATGATGAATACAGGGTATTCAAACCACAAGTAAGAAATGAAACTGTCTCTGCAAATGACTTAATCGTGTATCTAGAAAACCCTAAAAACAACACCCAATCTTTTAAAACTAGTAAATAAATTTAGCAAAGTTGTAGGATACAAAAACATACAAATTAAACATAAAAAGGTTTCTATATATTAATAGCAAACTATTCAGAAATAAAGACAATAAAATAATACCATTCACAATAACAACAAAAACATGAAAAAGAGAGGAGGGGAGGGAATTGGAGGGAAATTGGGAAAGGGCTAAATGAGTGATGTATGCCTCTATCATCTTGTACTCCATTAAGATATATGACTACAATGCACTAAAAAATTAAAATACCTAAATATTAATTTAATTGAAGAGGTTAAAGACTTGTACCCTGAAAATTATAAAATGGTGATAAAAGAAATTGAAAAGAAGACACATAAAACATTAGAAAAAAAATATCCATTCTTAATAGATTGGAAGAACAACTATAGTTAAAATGTCCATACTAAGCCAGGGCAGCATTCAGGAGGCTGAGACTGTAGGATTGTGGTTCTCAGACAGCCTCAGCTACTTGATCATAGATAATAATCTTTGTAGTATATTGTTGAATCTGGTTTTCCCCTATTTTGATGATATTTTTTGTATATAGGTTTGTTAGGAATATTGTCCTGTAATTTTCTTTTCTTGTGATTTTCTTATACTAGCCTGTATTCGATTCTCATCTTTTCTTTTTTTTTTTTTCTTTTTTTTTTCTTTTGCGGTACTGGGGATGAAACCCAGTGGCATTTTACCTCTGAAATACACTACCAGCCTTATTTTTTATTCTTTATTTTGAAACAGGGTCTCAATGAGTTGCAAAGGATCTCACTAGGTAGCTGAGGCTGTCTGTGAACCATGATCCTCCTGTATGAGCCTCCCAAATGCTGGGATTACAAGCATACGTCACCACACCCAGGTATATTTTTTATTATAAATTAGTTTATATTCTTTAAATTAGTTTATATTCTTTAAATATTTGGTAGAATTCACCAATGAATCCATCAATTCCTGGGTTTTTTTTAAGATAAACTTTTTTGTTAATCCCCTTGCTCGTTATTGGTTGAATAAGATTGTCTATATTTTTATAATTTGGTTCTGGTGGTTTGTCTAGAAAAGTATATATTTGTTCTCAATTACCAAATTATGTTGTCCCTAATAGTCCCCTCTGGTGTCAGTCCTAACGTCTCCGTTTTTATTTCTGATTTTGATGTTTGTATCTTAGCCTAGCAAAAGTTTTGCTGATTTTGTTAATTGTTAAAATACTATTAGGTTTATTCATCTTTCCCATTACTTTTTAGGTTTTATATATTATATTTCTGCTCTGGTCTTTACTATTCCTTCTATCTACTTCTTTATTTCTTCAGTTGACTCTAGCCCATTTTTGTTGCTTTTTTATCTGGTTCATTGATGTGTAACTTTAGATTGTTCAGAATCTTCATTGTTTTTTGATGTAGAAACTTACTGCAATAAAATTCTCTTTTAAGGCCGGGCGTGGTGGCGCACACTTGTAAACCCCACGCTTAAGAGGCGGAGACAGGAGGATCATGCTGGTTCAAAGCCAGCCTTGCTGGTTTAAGAGACCCTGTTTCCAAATAAAATATAAAATAGGTCTGGGAGTGTAGCCCGGATGTAGAAGGGTTTCCAGAAACCCCAGTATCACTAAATAAATAAATAAATAAATATCACTTTTAGAGATGCTTTTGTTACCTCTAATAAATTTTAGTATTCTAGGTCTTCATTTTTATTTGTTTCAAATCATTTCTTGTTTAATTTTCAGTTTCTTCTTTGATGCATTTTTTGTTCAGGAGCATATTTTGCAACTTCCATGACTTGTGAATTTCCTGGAGCTTGATTTTTTTTTTTTTCATTTCTGCAGTCAGACAGCAGGACTTTTTAAAGCCTCTCTGCTATATCTTTACTACTACTGCAATTGTGTCTGGGACCAAGTAAGAGAAGGAAAAAAAATATAAAAAAGTAATGAAGGTTCACTCCACATTCTTAAGATAACAACTTCTCTGATCAAAGTAGTTCTCTTTTTCTTAAGTTTTAGGTGGTTGTTGGCCCATGTCACAGCCATGGATATTGTTGAATTCTTTTCCCAACTCCTCAATCCAGAATAAGAAGACTTCTGAACTCTCTATTTCTGCACTGATATCCACTTATAGGTTTCAGGCTACCCTGAGATGAGATTGGCAAATATCACACAGTGTATTTGGCAATCTCAAATATATACGAACCTCACTGTCATTCCAGGGTTACTTTGTTTTCTGACCTTCTTCTCCAAACAAGAAAGCCAAATCTGTTTGATTTTGGAGTCTTCTAATAACTTCCCCATTTAACTTTTCAGATTTTGAAAGTGGAAGAATCAGGCTAAGTAGTGCTTAATTTGACTTTCCTGCAATAAAAATTTTCATGATTTTATTTTAATTTAATAACATTAGTTAAAACTTTATGTTGTGGAATTCCTTATACACTTAGATATTTAGTTTGTGCTAATTATATAAAATGTAGGTGAGTTTCATAGATTAAAGTATTAAATTATTACTATAGCATTAAATCTCTTCAGCAATAGACTTCATAATTTAAAGAATGTGACTATAGCCCATGGACAGAATAATTTAGGTGTATTTCAACTTATGGACCTTATTTTAGAATACTGCAGCTATGTTGTCTAAGCTTTAATTACAGTGTGCATAGCTAAATGAGACAGTCTCATAAAAAGATTAGACAAATGACAGAGAAGTCCCAACTTATGCCATGCTGATTTGGATTTCCAACCTTGTACTTATCACTTTGACTGAATAGGAATCAGTAGTTGGGGGAATCTATTTTCAATACAGCCATTGTTCCTTATTTTCCCCTAGAAACTATCCGAGATTTTTTCATTTCTCTTCACTGGTTGAAGGCTGCCAAACTCAGTGCTACAACATGAAATTCACATGACAAGTGGAAGATGCTCTCTGGAGGTGTCTGACAGAAATCAGTGTGCTTGAATACTACCAGTGCCAAAAGGAGGAGAAGTATAGATATATCTGTGGAGCATCAAGAGTTGTCAGGAATAACTCTTTTTGAGAGAAAAATGCTAAGCACAAACCTACTTAGTCTCTTTTTAAAGAGACCATTTGAGTAAGACATATTAAAAGGTTATAAAATATGCAAAACTTTTTGGTGTCCAGGTTCTCAAGGTATTCTATTTATTTTTTATGGTTCTTTTCTCAGTCACATTGTTCTCCAAGGTAGCTTGATGTTTCAAGAAATATCATAACAGCGCATCATTCTCTAAGATGACAATCTCTTAGACAATGGCCAATAGAAGATATGTGAAATTCCAAAGAAATTTAACTGTGTAGATAAAATTTAATTTTATCTACATAAAAACCACACTGCTGTTATATGTAAGTATTTTCACAAATTTTGGATTTTTCACTTCAAGCACTATCAATTATGTTACAGTTTCTTAGAATAAGTTAGCATTTCTTTTCATTGACATTGTTGTAAGACTGATGCTTTGGTGGCATATGTGTGAGGAGTAGATACAGTAAATTAATTCTATGGCCTTACACATTATCACTCTTATTTCAACAAACTCTCTATTGTTTGTGTAGAAACATATGCAAAGTTTTGATGCATTCTTAGAACTTTGCACAATTTAAAGCTATTAGATGACAAAATTTTTATTTCACCTCTCTGAATGTGGGCATGTATATATGACTGTGAATATATTCATTTATAGATATTTGTGTATTTGTACATATGTGCATACATGTATATTTATGCATATATATTTATGTACAGTCATCAAATTAAGAGTATATACTTTATAAGTATTTCTCTCTCTATTTAACTTCATAGTAGTTTTAGTTGAGTCTACCCAAATAATTTCAACATAGATTTTTTTAAACAAAAGTGAGAGTTTTATTTAAATTCTAGATAAAATTTCTCCCAATGTATTATCAGCCAAGATTAATTTACATTCACTGGCATATAAAATATTAATATATAAACCAGAAACCTCAGTGCTATTCTTAAATATATGTATAGACCTTACAAGTACCTGGAGTAGATGGCAATGTATCTGGACATGTTTGGATTAAAGAAGCTCCTCCTTAAAAAGTGCTCTCAGTATTCAGACACATTTTATGAAGTGTCATCATTAATAATTCATTGTTTTAATTTGAGATATTTATTCTATAACTTGCTACTAATATGAAATCACAGTGGAAGGCCAATATCTGAAGCTATTTATCATTTTTGCCTTCTTTCATCTGTCAGAATGCTTTTCTCTGAAAAGCAGTACACATGATTATAAGTGAATAAAAATGTGGAGTCAGATAAGGTTCCAAGGGAGAGAAGAGTTACATCCAAGTTGCTACTTAGAACTTCATAATCTACCAAAATGCTCCTTTGATTCTGGATTCAATTGAAGAGCAGATGCCAGTGACAAATGCCACTTACTTCTAAGATTTGCTTAGGAAAACCTAAAATGACCAGTAAGTCAACCAAATACGAACCTTGCAAAACACATACAGAAGAGAATCAAGATAAGAATGTTGTTTGTTATAACACAGAGACATTTGAGAGTGTAATGTTTTACTCTTGTCTCAAATACTTCCTTTGCAATTGACTGCAAAGCCCCAAACAGACCTGACTAAAGATCAGTCATCATGCTAATGAATGGATCCTGGAAACACACATACAAGAAAAGGCATAAGACAGTATTATAGGCTATTTTGCAGAGTCAGCAAAGTGTTACAAGTTTACAGCCAGCTTAAAAAGGAAAGCCAAGCTCTAGCCTGCTATAGAAGAACTCTAATCATTGAGGAGGGTATTTATTGGCAATATACTTTTGAAGCCTGTCATTAAATAGTTTTTCCTGGCAGAGTCCTGTAAGAGGATTACTTATCAACTAGGAATTAGGAAGTGGTCAATGAATTCATCATGTCTTTTATTCAAATCCTATAAATGTGTATATATGAATGTATGATCCTTGAAAAAGGATGAGGGATATCAAAGGCCATGTCCTTGAGATGCACCTTTCCATTCCCAAGACTCAAGTCAAGAAGATGACAAAAAGGGCTCAATGAGAATGTCTGGATAAATATTATCTGAAGAAGCACTGACTCTCTCACATGTACACTAGGAACTGGATAAGAAAGTGTTATCAAGAAAAAGTGTTTCTTTTCTCTCATATGCTAAATATAGCTGTGCCTTGGAATGATGGTCACAAAATAGAGCAAAATGAACTAGCAACATGAATGCTTACATTGTTTAAGGTATAAACCCTCTTTCTCCACAGTGACAGAGTTCACCCATCTATCTATCTAGCCATCACGGACCTCTCCCTCTGAGTAGATTTCAATGAACCCTATATTTACCACATCATCTCTGGATATTTTCTTTGGTCTCATGGCAACCTATTCCATTGCCATAGCCCAGCTTAGATGTGAACAGGACAACAAAGCAACCAGATTGTCATCATACCTGATAGAAAATTGTTCTACATTATCACTTTCAAATGCATGATTCTCAAATATTTTTTATTTAATTTTTTGTGGTCTTGGGGATGGAAAAAAGGGGCCTCTAACTCCAGGCTATGCCCCTGACCTATTTTATATTGTATCTGAAACAGGATCTTACTAAGTTGCTGAGAACCTTACTAAGTAGTTGAGACAAGCATGTGCCACCACACCTGATTTTAAAATCTTTAAAATATTTTAATATTTTAAAATACATTCAGAGTATCTGTCCTCAGTAAGTAGACTACAAATTAGGGAAACATATTGATAATTACCATTTTGGTGTGGGTCAACTACTGCTGTATTTTTGCCAACAAGACCTTCCTGTATAGCTAGTTCTGGTACATAGTAAACTATGGGTATTTTTCAGTAGATCTGAACCTAATGTTATGTTTATAATTACCTTAGTAAGATGCCTTTAGAGACCTCCATATGTGGATTAACTGGTGATCGACTCTGGAATCATCAAGCATCTAAAACAATACGTACTCATGTGCAGTCATGCAATAAAGTCAGTATTTCCCTTGCAGCCTCACCCACATGCTCTCATCCAGAACACCACCTGTGCAGTCATTCTGAATTCTTGGTTCTCCCTCAAATAGAATACAATCGACATTTGTATCTCTAATCAGAATCTCAGAGATTTATAGGCCATCCAGAGATCCAGGAAAACATCTCAGAGTCTTTCAATATTTACAAACATCTCCTCAAGAATACTTTCAGTAGCCAAAAATCTTATGAGATGTTATTAAAACAAAGGGCACAAAGTTTAGTTTCCTAATAAGCTCATACCTTTCTACTATGTGTGTAGCTGGAGATTCACTGCTCATTTTCCAAATAAGTCTCTAATTTTTTCTTTTAATTATAGAAAATTCTTCACCTTTCACCTTTCATTCTTCCTAATTGTCAGCCAGAAAATGTTATAGTTTTATCAAACTCAACTTACTACCATATGTTCAAACATTCTCATTCTCATCCTTCCTCCCTCCCTCCCTCCCTCCTTCTCTCTCCTCTCTCCTCTCTCCTCTCTCCTCTCTCCTCTCTCCTCTCTCCTCTCTCCTCTCTCCTCTCTCCTCTCTCCTCTCTCCTCTCTCCTCTCTCCTCTCTCCTCTCTCCTCTCTCCTCTCTCCTCTCTCCTCTCTCCTCTCTCCTCTCTCCTCTCTCCTCTCTCCTCTCTCCTCTCTCCTCTCTCCTCTCTCCTCTCTCCTCTCTCCTCTCTCCTCTCTCCTCTCTCTCTCTCCTCTCTCTCTCTCTCTCTCTCTCTCTCTCTCTCTCTCTCTCTCTCTCTCCAGGCTTCAGTACTGCAGTGATAAACTGTCTTTGAATGATGCAGAGACTCCAACATGCAGGCAATGCAGCATATTCTCCATTTGCATATGACAACAACTGTCATGCTTTAACACCTTAACAGCACTTTGTGCTTGTTCTCTAACCTCCTGCAAATGACAGGATGTCTATGGAGATCAATATTAAGTCTTTAACAAATGTAAGTATGCATGAAGCTAATGTAAGGGTCACACACTACCTGCCAATTTTGAGTTATAATTCTGATCTTCCATGTCATCACCTGGTTCCTCTCAGATCCATTAACAAATGTGCTTATTCCAAAAATTTACACATAAAATCCTTACTTCATCCAGAACATATTTTATCTGCAAAATCACAGTATGAAACAATGAATAAAATTAGAGGAAAAGAATGTGCAGCCATGAGTTCTAGTGAGACACTAAATTGACTTCGGGACTGATACATGTTTGAGCACACAGAGAATATGGTTATTTTTAAAATCAATGTACAAGATATCTCTGCTTGTTGCATCATTTGTATTAATACTATATTGCTTCTCTCAAGTGCATTTTGTGATAACAGCATGAAATGCATTTCATTAAGCTAAAGTGTGCTGGCATTAATGTAATGGCTGATGGCATCTCTAATTTGAGAGGCCTGCAGAGTTAGTTTTTACAGGGGCATTTTCCTTAGCAACCAAAACAGAGCTGTAGAATATCTGTGGAATATTGCTTCTCCTTGGGCAAGAATTCATCCCTTTGGCCCAGTAGATTCTTTATAGGCTATAGAAGTATTAAACAAAACATAGCACCCTTGCCACTTTTTCCCAAGAAGCAACTCTATATTGTCTCTAGTTGTACAAAAGTAGCTCCCAGGACTTTACCACTAATTAGGTTAATAGTAGAACAGAGGGTGCTTAGAGTTGATGTCCCCAGATAAATTGTTTTGTAAATAAAGAGTTAAGAGTTCTCATAATTTAAGAGAAAGCTTATGGGAGGGTTTTCTTGTTTTTTTTGTTGTTTTTTCTTTTTAATTTTCAATTAAAGAATATAACATCATACTACTTGCATCCATAAGATTTATAAGATTTCAAGTTATCAGAACCAACATTGTTTGGCAAGCAGCAGTTTTAGTATTATTCCAATTTCTGCAATAGGGAGACAGACTATGTAATACAGCATCATGAACAACTAGGTACTCAGAAAAAGTTTGTGCAGATGGTGTAAATTAGCTCAAAGCAGCAGTATAACTCTATGATGTGCCTATTATGTTTACCTTAGAGCTTTCGAAGAAATGTGAATTTTTTACTTGGCATAGAGACACACAATATGAGTTCAGATTTATAATTGGTTTAATGAGCATTGAGATCCATAGCTATTTCAGCTACTTTGCTCTTCATTTCAAAACAAATAAAAATACAAAGCAAAGAGACTCTACAACTAATTTTGCATTGTTTTTCTCAATAGAAAATAGAAAAAAAGAAGTGTTAGTCTTTCAAAACTCAAGTAACATTTAGTATATGCAAGGCTAGGCTAAGCTTGGTGAGAGCCATGGGCCCCTGAGAATCACTCTCCTTGCCTTTAAAAAGCAATAAATTGTGGTGGCACATGTTTGTAAGCCCTGTACTTGGGAGGCTGAGACAGGAGAATCACAGGTTCAAGGCCACCTCACCTAGTTAGTGAAGAACTCTGCAAATTGGTGAAAGCTTGTTTCAAAATAAAGAATAAGAAATAGGGCTGTGGACATAGCTTGCAGGTAGAATACCCCTGGGTTAAATCCCCAGTACACAAATAAATAAATAAATAAATAAATAAATATAATAAATGCAATATATGATAAAAAGCACTAAATGTGTATACAATTGTAGAAGATTAGATGCTAGAATGATTGGATTTGGATTTGTGTTTAGGGAAATATATTTATACAGAAGTTAAGATATCATTTGTTATTTGATATTTTCTTAAAGGATAGCATATATATCAATAGACTAAGACAAAGGGAAAAATTCATGCAGCTTTTCTCAGATGTTATAACACTTCTTTTCATAGGGCTCTTAATCTCAAAATAGGTTTATATTTTTTATGTATTTTGCTCTCATCATTGAGAAGGCAAACGTATGTATTTACCTGAATATAATATAGCATGTAAATACCAATCTATTAAGATAAATATATAGTAATATGCATATCTTCATTGTGTAGGTATAAAGTTTCAAAGTAAGAAGCAATAGAAATTATGTTCTGAAGGCAGACTACTGTACTTCAATTTGAGTTGCATTGTTCACTAGCTGTCTCTCTGAAGAAATAACATCTCTTATCCTTTAGCCTCACTTTCATTCCTTATAAATGTCAAATAATAATAACTACATTGATTCATGAAGCTGTGAGAGGACCAATAAAAATACAAAGCAAAACTATGAAAATTCTAATACAAAGGCAGGAACCAAGAAGACACATGTGGTTTGTGATCTTGGCATTGACTGGCTTATATGTCATCTTATTCATTCATTTGGTCACATAGCTTCTGAACCATTTACTATTTGATTTCTGGGTTCCAGTTATTGCTCTATGAATTAATAAATCAAAGCTAAACTAGACAAGTCCTTTACTCCAAGAAATTTTAATTCTGAAGACAACATACTACTCAGCATATCGTATTGAATATGTCCTCTGGTACCTTCTTTTTCTTCCTATTTTGTGTATTTAGACCTTAATTTTGGTCTATTAGCCAACTGAGACTATATAGAGTACCCATGAGTGGAATCAGACAAAGATAATACTTATTTACTGCAGTGTGATGATTATTTTATTGAAGAACCTAATTTTACAGGCCTTAACTTGCATGAGGTCCTACCTTTGTGCTCAGAGATCAAGGAAATCTCTTAAACCAATAAGCTTACATGCCCATGAGAAGTAAAAAAAATCAATGCCCATATATACCTTGGTGATTTAAAACAATTTTTTGAACTTAAACATTTTTTATTAAAATTACTTAACAGAAAAGGAAAAATCACTTTGAGAGAAGCAAGTCAGGATAGTTCATAACTTCTCAGAAATAATACATTTTAATGACTTTACTTGGAAAACACAGCTAAAAATATACCCAGGCAGCCAGAGGTTAATAAAGATAAGATAATAATGCATGCTCTTTACTAACAACTCAGTGCACAGAAAATAATCTTAACCTAAGTGATTTTGGTCCTAGAAAGTTACAAAATATACATTCATTTATATTTACAAATAATTAGAAAAAATAAAGTTAACTAAATATCCAACTTACCTTCTGAAATGTCATTTAGTTCTATTCCTAATTCATATAACCCTACACTACTTCTTTTATCAGTTGGGTTTACCAAAATCAGATATGAACTGCTGACATCAAATTACACAAAGTATTTTCTTTTTTTGAGACATATCAGAGATAGCTTATAAAATAACAAATTAAGTTATCACATATATTAATTAATGTCCATCTTTATTCTTTATTTGTCAAGAACAACTTTTTCAAATGCATTTCTGAGAAATTGTACTTTCTGTTGGAAATAAAATAAGCCCCATAGTCAGCTGTCATTTAGTTTTCTGTACTTTTATGGGAATCTGATAGAGAGAGGCAGCCAAGATGTTTAGATATGATAACAAACACACCATTTGGCCTCCTAATTTTTAATAAAACCATGTCTTCAAGCTGATGAACCATGATAACCTGAAGTAGAGTGTGACATTTTCCATCCCATTAAAAGTTTGGGTTTTCAAACACTGGCTTAGAGTAAGTAGTTCTTTTCCTCCTAAGTGCTTTACTGGTCAGCAGATGGACAGAGGTGACTTTGGCATAGCCATATGGCTCATCTATTAAAGCACCTTGAAGATTTGGCTTATGGGGGTAGGGGGAGAGCTTTCTTACCAAAACAATTATATATTAGGAATATTGCATTCCATTGCTTAAAGAATTTATCAAAACTGAATCCACTCCTATGCTTGATGTTCAGAACAAACATTAAAAGTTCAACTTCAGGTCATGTTGTCATAGAATATATCTGTATGCACAGTATGCTCATAAGATGAGTAAGTACTATTTTTAAAAAATTACTCAGATTTCCAAATCTATATTGGCATTCTTTACCATTTCCTAATTAGTTCTGCACAGTTGGTTAGTAAGTAGAAAGAGAAGGCTAGCAGAATACTTAAGAAAAACAAATTTTACCTAAGGAAATAAATGTGTGTTTTCATGTGCACTATGTGTGTGTGAATGAACACATATGTATGTTAGAAACAGTGTGTGTGTGTTTGTCTGTGTATAATTTCTGTAGTATAACACATAAAACTCTATAACTTGGTCATTGCATATATACACATCACCTTCTACCATGCCTTATGGAATGTTGTTCTATTAAATAAAAAACTATCTTAACTTTTATCTAACTAACCCACTTTGGACAAAAATCATGTTCTTTTTTACGATAAAATTATATATTATTCTTTTTAAATGAACTACAATATAACATTGCTTAATTTGTTCAACATTGAATGAAATCATTCTAAAGAGAAAGCCTATAGAATGGAAGATCTTTACCAGCTATCTCTCTGAGAGAGGTCTAATATATAAAATACACAAATAACTTATAAAAATTTTACATTAGAAAAATAAATATGTTGGGTGTGGTGGTGCACGCTTATAATATCAGCATTCAGGAGGCTGAGACTTGTAGGATCTGGTTTCGCAGACAACCTCAGCTACTTAGCAAGGACCTCTGCAAGTAAGTGAGACTCTGTTTCAAAAATAAAGAATAAAAAATAGGGCAGGGAGTATATAGCTCAGAGGTCAAATGCCCCTGGGTTCCATCCCCAGACACCCACACAAAAAATAACCCAGTCAAGAAATGGACAACTGATGCCGGGCGTGGTGGCGCACGCTTGTAATCCCCGCGCTTGGGAGGTGGAGACAGGAGGATCGCGCTGGTTCGGAGCCAGCCTCGCTGGTTTAAGAGACTCTGTTTCCACATAAAAATGTTAAAAAATAGGTCTGGGAGTGTAGTCCATGGGAGTGTATCTTGGAGATAGAAGGGCTTCCAGGAACCCCAGTACCACCACCAAAAAAAAAAAAAAAAAAGAAATGGACAACTGAATTAAATAGACATTTCACAAAAGAGGAGATACCAATGGCCAATGGATACATAAAAATGTGTTCAACATCATTAGCATGCAAGAAGATGCAAATCAAAACTACACTGAGATTCCATTTAACCCCAATCAGAATGGCAATCATCACAAAGGCAAATAACAATAAATGTTGGTGAGGCTAAGGGGAAATAAGCATCCTTCTACAATGTTGGTGGGATTGCAAACTAGTTCAGCCCCCATGGAGATCAGTGTGGAGAATCCTTAGAAAACTTGGAGTTAATCTATCAAAAATCCAGCCATACCACTACTGAGTATCTTTCCAAAGGGGTTGAAACAAGAGAATGACAGTAATATATGCATACCCATGTTCATAGCAGCACAATTCACAATACCCAAATTATGGAACCAACCTAGGTGTCCATCAACAGATGAATATATTATAAAATTATGGGAAACACACACAATGGGATTCTACTCATAATTAAAGAAAAATAAAATTATATCATTTTCAAGAAAATCAAAGGATCTGGAGAAAATTATATTAAGTAAGATTAGCCAATCACAAAAAGTGAAGGGTCATATTTTTTTAAAATATGTGCAGGATAGAGAGTAATTGGGATACGAGAGAGTGTAGATGATGAGGCGAAACCTCAGAGGAGCCAGGGAGAGATATGAGGGTAGGGGTAGAAGAAGACTTAGGTTCATTAATAGTGTATACCATAGACTATGTGTATATGTGTGAATATATACTAATGCCAATCTGGGTACTCTGTAATTGAAACGGAGGGAAATGAAGAGGAAAGACAACCAAGAATGTGTGCAGGTATGTCATTGTCAACATGATTTATATTACGATGTAAGACTATAATGCACCAGTAAAATAACAAAAAATAGAACTAAAATAAAAACAATTGTTGAAAGAATTCATGTGTAAAATAAAATAATCATTATCCAATTAGTTTCTGTTGGTTATTTATCATATTAATTAATGAGTACTTAATATTTTAATCATACATTTAATATTCCAAGTTGAAATGCATGATGTTTTTATTGATTTTTCTATTTGACATTTTGGTTATGACATGACTCTGAATATATTTTGTCAGGTCAGCATTTTAAGGTTAGGTATAAGAATTATTGATGATTAAGAAAATAATACAAGATATTAAATAATAGCACATAGCAAGGCAAGTTAAAATAACAAAATTAATTTTACCAGAGTGCTTAAAATAATGAGAAATATCAAATTCCAGAAATAAAGAAAAGCTTATGAAAAATATCAAATTCCAGAAATAAAGAAAAGGTTATAATGAGAAATACCAAATTCTAGAAATAAAGAAAGCTCAAATTAAAAACCAAATAACTATTTTCTATAGATAATGTACTACTGATAATAAAGACAAAAGTTGCTCATTCCTTAGTTTCATAATGATGTCAGAGAAGGAGGGAGGGGAAGAAAGAGAAGGGAGAAAGAGAGACAAAGAGAGAGATAGAGAAAAGTGAAAAATAACTTCCTCATTATGATTTAGAATCTTTGAAAAGAGGAAATAAGGTAAATCAGAAAAATCTATATTACTAAATTATATTTTATAAAATTAAACACATTACTTCCCCAATCTTATAAAAGTCCATTATGCAAAGATTGAACCATTATTCTACTAATGAAGTTCACTATTACCTGAATATACATAGAGGTCTGAAGACCTAATAGTAGTCAATGAAATCCTAACCTTGTTGATAAAGCAATATTTTCATTAAAGAGGCATAAAATGTGGCTTCTTTATCTTGTCCCTGGTATGTGAGGTAGAAAAGTATATATATATATTTCCTACACTGATTAAAATGTTCTGCCTTTCAACAAAAAGTATATCACTAGAAATGGCAATTATAGGAGATTATTTATTTCTCCAGCAATTTAAAGAATTTTAAGGATTATTGTAGAGATGGCTACAGCCACAGCAATGGTTATGTTTATCAGATACTCTTACATATGACTAAGATTTATTTTCTTTGGAATCAGTTATGTTCATGTAAATCTGTAGGACTAAGTGCCTAGCCAATAAACCTATAGGACAGCTCAGGCAATCTGTGACAGAAAAAAAAAAAAACTTCTAAGAAAAAGAAGTCTGAAGTAAACTAAATATACGTGCAAACACTTGATAGAAGTCAACATTGACATCGGCACCATATTAAATTAGCATTAATGACACAAATGTGTACAAAAATCATGTGGATGCATGCTTAAATCCATAAATTTCTGAATCAAGTACATATTTTGGGAAGGGCACTGGCTCTTTGATTAAAAGTACAGTGCATGAAAAAAGAGTGAAGTTTTAATCTATGTATGGAATCATTTTTAATCTCTGTATAAAATAACTGTTACATAAAGAATTTTAAGTAGAAATTTAGCAGTCTATTTGGAAGTTTGCTTTTGTAACACAGTGGTAGAATGATTTCCTAGCATTCCTGAGGCCCAGGATTTGATCCTCAGCACAAAAAAAAAAAAACAACAAACAAAAATCACAACCAGACAAACAAAAAACAAATGCCATTTGGAATTCTCCAAGTTAAACATAAAAAGAAGATCTTGATCTTTGATGTTCTAAATTTTTAGTACTCATACATCTCAGTTTAGTAAAGAGCATCATAATACAACAGAATGAGACAAACATTAAGATTACTTCTTGAATTTTCTACAAGAATATCTAATCTACAAAATTTTGAAAAAAATAGAATTTTTATCTCTAATGTTCTCATGTTATGCCCATTTTTTCTATTTCTATTGCTAAAAGCCATTTTCAAGCTATCATAATATTTTACAAAGAAACATGATAGTTTTCTAAATAATCTTTAGTTCCTAATACTTCATAGTTCTCTGCTAAATAGGTGGAGTGTTCATCTAAAAACGTAAATGAAGAAAGAGATTCTATGGAGGAGCAAATAAGGTGACCTACCTGAGGGGATGGGAGGGGGGAAGAGGGAAACTCTCTAAAGCACATGATGTACTTAAACATATCAAAGTCAATCACTAAGCCAAGCATGGGAAGGAGGGATGAGAAGAGAATGGGGCAGAAATTGTTTAAAGGCTAATTGGGTGATATGTGCGTGTATGCCTTCACCATCTTTTGTCGCATTAAGATTTATGTCTACAATGCACCAATAAAAATGTAAAAAAGTAAATGAATATGTATAATTACCTTGCATCAAACCCTCAGGATAGAAATGATAGATATAATTCAAATTCTATAACAAAATAAATCAAATGGTCTTTCATAATTTGATCTCCCTCTGGGCATAGTCACATTCCATCATGTACTAACTTTTTTCTATTGTTCAGAGTATAGTAAGCATGTTCCTTTCATTGTATCTTTGATCTTTAAATGGAAAAAAAATCTTTCATCAGAGTTCTTTAAACTGATGTCTTATCATTATGATCTCAATTCAAATGAGCATTTAGCCTAATTGTAAAATGAATTGATTTTTCAGACTAAATTTCATACATATTCTCACCTCTAAGAAATGTTGCTTTAAATTTCCTTATTTACTTTGAAATATAAATACAAAAGAGTGCTCTGATCATAAACTCTTAGAATTCCAAAAGCCTACATACTCACATAACCAAAATCAATATCAAAGAAAGGAGGATACTACCAGCACTCTACCCTATGCATACCTCCAATCCTGTTACCACCAAGTAGAAATGAACCTCTGTCTTAAATTAAGATAAAGTGTCTCAGTCAGCATTATCCCTTATATAATCCAAAACAACTGTTCTTTTAGGAACAAAGATTTGCTTGTTCATAGTTTCTTAGAGATTCTGGGTTTAGTTCATGTGAGGCAGGTTTTGGGAATATCAGGGCAAGGGTAAGCAGAGAGAGGGACTGAACAAGGAGTCTTCTCTCACATTATAAAAGCCAAAAGTAATAGAGAGCAAGCAAGGGGAGGAAGAATCATATAAAATCTCTCAGGATACACTCTCAAAGACCCACCTCCTTTAGCCATACCCTACCTGCCCAAGTTACTATCCAGTAAATCCATTACAATGAAATTTATCCATTGATGAGATTATACACCTTATTACCTAATTACTCTGAACATTAATATATAAGCTTTTCAGGGGGCATTCTATATATAAACATAACAAAAAAGCAACTCCTCTCATCAGTTCTAAATGGCATTTAAGTAAATATTTTTACTCTTTAGTTTGAAACAGTGTCTCACTAAGTTGTCTAGGGCCTAAGTAGCTGAGGCTACCACAAACCTGAGTTCTTCCTGTATCGCCTCCCAAGTACTGTGATTACAAGCATACACCACCATGCCTACCTGTAAACATCATTTCTTTAGCAAAAGCATTTTTTTTAAATATCAGGATAAATTTGAAAAAGAATTAGGATCATGTGCTGAATTTACCATCTTGACTAAACCACCCACCTTCATATTGAGTGTGTTTTCATTGCATGAATTGAGGTCTATATTCAGATACAAAATTTACAGCCTACATATTATTCCATGAAAATCAGTCCAAAGGACATCTTTTAGACATATTGATTCATTTATATGTTAATGTTTCAAAATTTAGTTCAATTAAAAATTACTGATGAAAATATTAATTATATACAAATCTAATAGTGTATACATTACAATAAAATATGTTTATTTTTATATGCATGGGATGATATTTTTTAACTGATAAAATTTTTTATTTCACTTTTGAAGTTTTATACTTTTCCTGATTATTCCATGTAAGGTGAAACTAGAACTGCTTAAAAGACATATACAAAATCTAGTACATCAATAACCAGGGATTTTTTTTTTCTTTTATGCTATAGTATTTTCACAGCTACGGTGTGCTAGCCAGTCAATATAACCACCACAGAAGCAAACATTAGCCAGAATACTGGTGAGGAAGAAGAAAGCAAAGAGCTACCAGATATACAAACAGGCTCAGTTCCACATTCACTGCTGCGTTTTCAAGCACCAAGTATTAACTACACGTTTTTGTTCAGCTAAAAAGGAAAGAGGAAATTTTTTTCTTTTGGTTTAAGTCAGTGCATAAATTTTTCTATTCTCATTTCAGCAGATGGATGATTTTAATTTTATCATTTTATTATCTATTCTATAATTTAATTAGCATATAATGCTGTTATTTATAATAATGTTAATTGTGGTAATCTCAACAACACTATCAACTGAGCGGTAAATTCTTGGTCAGTATGATTTTATTTTATATTTAAAAACTCACATGCATCAGTGAAAGTAGAAAGTATATAATAGATTATCAAAAATATAAATTGTCAATGAAGGAATCAGTTCCATTGACATTACATACATAGATGACAATACCTCTGTCAATATCAACACAATGTATAGAAAGAGGAAGCCAGGGGAAAGCTCACCAGATGCCATCTTCATGTACATCATTATCACTGTGAAGTACATTATGCTGTGAGGCAATAATGCACCAATAAAAATATAAAGGTATAAAAAGAATATATGTATGTAACCAAAAAGTTTTCTAATGATCAGGAAAATATCCAAGTACTGGGTTTACAGGCATGTGCCACCACACCCAACTAATCTGAATTAAAGTCTTATGCAACCTACTTGCATTTTTACAAAAATAACCTACTTGCATTTTATCCTAGCTATTGGCCTTCTCCACAAACAAAATGGTGACATTTTGCTCTCATTACTTAATAATATCTAGGCAAACATTAAGAGACAAAAGTTAATAAAAATATAGCCTTTTTTCTTTTGAATTATTGTTTCCTACATCTTTCTACTAGTTCAATTTTTTTCATTCCTATTCACTAATGCTGGTTTTCTTACCTTCAGAATCTTGGAACGTTTCAGAGAACAAATCTCGAATTATTGCCTAAAACTGATAACCTTCAAGGATATCAACTTACAAATAATGAGCTTGTAAACACATAATGAGCTTGTAAAGCTGTAGGGAAATGATAGTGACTCCTTTCCAGCTAGTCCTTGTTTAAACCTCTTACCTTCTTGTCTGCATGTCTCTAAAGTGGCTCTACGTCACCACTGTTTCATAGTAATGCTCAGCACAAAGAAGCTATTAGTAATAGTAGGTATAAACTGTCTCAGAAGACATCCATTTCTAGAAAAATCTCTAAATCCTGTCAAAATAGGATTTGGCTCACCAGCCTTTACCCTTGGATAAATAGCAGAAATGAATTTAAAATTTATAGCATAGCTATTCTGAGTAGGGGATGCTGTTTCTTAGTGATTATACCTAAAAATAGTTAAATGAGTCATATGTAAAAAAGACATGTATTATCAATTGATCTATGAAAACACACAATATTATCAGTTGGGAATTATTAACATGAGGCCCACTATTCATTTAAATGAAGAAGAAATAATAACAAATCAAAATGAAATTTCTCTTCTAAAGGATAATTCCTAAAATTTATTGTGATGTAGGAAAGCCTTCACTGGCCCTATCTACCTTTATGCTATGGACCTGTGGTTCTAATACAAACTACAATAAAAAATAACTAAAATCAATGTAAATATTAACATTTTATAAAGTTTTCAAAATGTAAATATTGAGTAGTTTCAAATAATCACTAACTTTATAAATTATAAATTATTAAATATATTATCAGTGCTAAATTTTTCAACAATAACAGTTTTTCAAAAAGGTTAAGAACCTTGAAAACACTAGTATTTTGCATTTAAATGGCTAAAGAGTGTATCATATCCTACATATCCCATTAAAATTATTTCTTTCTATATTCCCTCCCAATATCAGTTAAATTTTGATGGACTAAGGGAATTTTGGAAATAAAATTTTTGACCTTGGTAACCACATTTTGTCTGCAGACATAAGCTGTTGCTGTGGATTTTCTGCCTGCTCCCTTCCTTGTTTTTATGCTAGAAAAACACAGAGAGAATAAAAAAAGACAAAAAACAGTATAATAGAGAGGACACATGCAGAGATGTCAATAGAATAATTATTTCAGGATAAAATTTTATTTGTTGGCAAGTTTATGTGAATTAGTATGAACAAAGTTTACTGATTTATCTTTCTTCTTTTCATTTAGAATTTAAAAGTTGCCAGGCGAGGTGGCACACACTTGTAATCCCCACTCTTGAAAGGTGGAGACAGGAGGATCGTGCAGGTTTGAAGCCAGCCTCATCGGCTTAAGAGATCCTGTTTCCAAATAAAAATATAAAAATGGGTCTGAGAGTGTAGCCCAGAATTAGAAGGGTTTCTAGGAACCCCAGTACCACAAAAAAAAAAAAGAAGAAGAATTTAAAAGTTTACCTGCTATGACAATTCTCCAATGCAGGTTACTTAATAATATTCTCATTAATGTCTGGATGTTAGAGGCTTCATTTCAGATCGTATAAATCATTCATCCCTCAGGTTATTATAATTTTTGTGAAAAAAATGAATTGAATATTACAGATCTTCAGGGTATCTGCAGTGATCAACCTTAAAGTTACAAGATGCTAGGGAGAAAAATTATATAACATGATTTCCTACTGAAATCTTCTCTGTATTTGTTAATGCTTGAGCTGGAATTCTTCAAAATGATAGAATAGCATTGCTATTTGCTTTGTCTTTAACATTCCTATATTTAAATGAATTGTGACAGAAAAAGCAACTTCTGGTTGAGAAATCTATTTATTTTAACATTCTTTGGATGCAATGGCTGGGCAGATGTTTTTTCTGTCCAGACAAAAATGAGTGATTCTTATCTGCCAAGTCAATAGCAGCAATAGGGCAAATATTATTATTTTATTCTAAAATTGTGCCAAAGCTTCTCTGTTAGTATCTGATCAAAGAAAATTAGTAGTTACTGATATAAATTAATAGTTATAACAGAAATATAAAGCCAAATTTATGAGTTCTTTATGGTGGTGATAAGTCTACAGGATTATATGGAATGTTTGCATTAAAAAAGAAGTTTCAATGGGATGGGCTTTGACCTTTTGTATGGGAAGAAATTTTTTTTCCAAACAAGAAAATTCTTAAAATGAAATAGTCATTAAAAAAAATTTATTGGTACATTGTAGTTATACATCTTAGTGGAGTAAAAGGATGGTATAGGCAGGTATGCATGCACACAGCATTCATTTAGCCCTTTTTAATTCCTGCCCCATTTCCTCCACCCTACCTTCTTCTCAGGTTTGGCTTAGCGATTGACTTTGATATGTTTGTTAATATGCAACATGAACATTAGAAAATTTCCCTCTTTCCCCTTTCTAAGAACCCCTTCAGTTAGGTCACCTTATTTTCTCACCTATAGTATCTCCTTCATCAAAAGTTCCTTCTATTACCCATTTTCTCCCTAGCTTCCTCATATTAGGGAGAGCATCCTATTTCTTATTTTTTGTGACTGACTAATCTCTGTTAGCATAATGTTTTCCAGTTACATTCATTTTCCTGTAGATGACATAATTGCTTTTCTCTTTATGGCTGATTAAAATTCCACTGTGCACATATCCCATAGTTTTGTAATCCATTCATCTGTTGATGGACATGTTGGCTGGTTCCATAGTTTGACAATGGCAAATTGGGAAGCTATGAACATAGATATGCATGCATTAGTTTGGTAGTTTGATTTCCATTCTTTTGGGTAGATTCCCAGTAGTAGTATTGCTGAATCATATGGTAAGTTCATTCCCATTCTTCTGAGGATCCTCCATACTGTTGAATTGTAGCACAGTTTAACACCTGAAATTCCTTACATTTCACCCAGTCATTCATCTTCCTGGGTGTTGACTATTGAAACATCTAGAAGACAAGTTCATGGCTCTCTAAAGTACAGTCTGAAAATTTCAAATATTCCAGATTTAATATATAAAGATGTCAGAAGTATCAGACCTGGAAACTTTTATTAACAAGCTTTTCTATTGACTCTGATGGTAGGATGAGTTTGAGAAGCATGCTATAGTTCATACAATGCCTGGCTCCACTCCTTGTCTGAAGTTCTCTCCTCAACTTGAACTTAGAATAGATAACTTTCCACAGAGATGATTTTCTTATCTTATACTAAAAGTATCATTCTTCTCATAGAGGCTATGACTCTATGAGATATAACTTTATTCACTATCTTTAGTTTTTCCAACAATGGAAACACTGAATATGTGTCCTTAGATTTTCATTTGCATCAGGAGATGAAAATTATTCAACATTAATTTTTCAAACATAAAATGTTACTAAGAGCCTGTTAAACATATAGAGATGGCAGTCAAGATAACTTGATGCTTTTCTAAAAATACTGGTGTTCCAAATTATCAAAGAATAGAAAATGTGATATATATAGGTATTTTATCTATAATTCACCTGCCATTTTTATTTATATCAACTTATATTTTAAAGTGGTAAATTTCTTTTTCTTTTTTTCTTTTTTTTTGGTGGTACTGGGGTTCCTGGAAGCCCTTCTACCTCCAGGATACACTCCCAGAGCTATTTTATAGGAAACAGGGTCTCTTAAGCCAGCACATCTGGCTTGCTGGCTTAGAACCTGCGCCATCCTCCTGTTTCTGCCTCTCAAGAGCGGGGATTACAAGCGTGCACCACCACGGCTGGCTAAAGTGGTAAATTTCTTAAAGTAGGTTTTAAAAGCTCAAGGTGTTGAAGAATGTCTAAAAAAAATGTTTCAGGGTATGGCATGGTGGTGCATGATTGTAATCCCAGAATTTGGGAGGCTGAGACAGGAGGATCTTGGTTTGAGTACAGCTTCAGCTACTTAGTGACATCCTTTGCAACTCAGTGAGAACCTGTTTCATAATAAAGAATAAAAAATATAGGGCTAGAAGTGAAGCTCAGAGGTAGACTGCCCCTGGGTTCCATCCTCTTTACTGCAAAAAAAAAGTTTCAGATGAAACTACATTATATATGACTTAATGGATACATAATAGATGCACCTGCACTCACAGTTTCAGAGGTCTCAGTCCATGCCCACTTAACCCAGCTGCTTTGGGCCTGAATTATTCAGAGTTGTGATAACAGGTAGTAGAGGAGGTTGTTCATCTCATGGGGATCAGGAAGCAAAAAGAGAAATTGAAAGGGTCTGGGATCCCAAAACCTGCTTCAAGGGGTAGACTGTTATGGTTTAAATCTTACTATCTCCCAAAGGCTCATATGCTAAAGACTTGTTCAGAAAGTAGAGTGAGTAGAAGGATGTTAGGTCATTGGAACTGTGCCCTTGAATAGGATATTGGGACTCCAGCCCATTCCTGTCTTTTTTAATTCCCTTTCTGAAATGAGGAGTTCAGCTTTGGTCTGCCATGTTCCCTGCTATGATGTGTCTTGCCACAAATCTAAAATGATGGAGCCAAGTGGCCATGAGCTGAAATTTGAAACCATGAAGCAGAGTAAGACTTTTCTTTTTCCTTTGTTTAAGTTGATTATCTCAGACATTTTGTCATAGTGATGGAAAGCTGACCAATGGAGAAGAGGATGAAATAACAGGTTTACCATATATTGTAAGCACTACAAAAGCAGGGGTTCAGATCTCTTTGGATCACTGATATATCCCAATTAAACAGAACAATCCATGAAAATTTGCAGATACTCAGAAATATTTTTGAATGAGGTTAAATAATGTAGAAAATTTTTCATTCTAGCTTCAAACTTATTTAGCAGATGTACATAAAACTCATAAATGATATAAATATGAGTTTTAGAAAAAAGGAATTTTCCTGTCATGGAAGCCTTAACAAGTATACTATTGCTCACATGACTACACTTATTTAACAGATATTTTCAAGAATATTTATTGAATAGAATTTTATTTTTGGTGTACTGGGGATTGAACCCAGGGGCATTCTACCTCTTAGCTGCATCCCCAGACCTATTTTTTAATTCTTGACTTTGAAACAGGGTTTCATTAAGTTGCGGCAGGCCTAAGTAGCTGAGGCTGGATGCGATCCTTCTGTCTCAGCCTTCCAAGTACTGGCATTACAATCATGGGCTACCACACTCATCTCAATAGATATTTTTTGTGTGCAAAACTATTCTGATGCTGGATTAAAAGGAAAATGTAGGGCAGGCGTGGTGGCGCACGTTTGTAATCCCTGCGCTTGGGAGGCAGAGGCAGGAAGATCGAGGCCAGCCGTGCTGGCTTAAGAGACCCTGTTTCAAAAATACAGAAAATAGGTCTGGGATTATAATCCCAGAGGTAGAAGGGCTTCCAGGAACCCCAATACCACCAAAAAAAAAAAAAGGAAAATGTTTACACATATACCCTACTCTCAGAGTTGTAGTTTTATTACAGTATACAATTTTAAAAGGAAAACTATAATACATTTTAGTATTATACAAAATTTATGTGTGTTAGTATTGGTTTCCTGTGCTTATTCATGATTTATCTCACATCCTTGTAGAATATTGAGTTGGTTCTTAGCACTAGAGATGCTATTTTTTCTTTTCTATCTTTTGTTTTTTTTATTAGTACATTATAATCATACATCTTAATGTGATACAGGATGGTAGAGACTTACATGCACACTTCACTCATACCTTCGTTTTCACATTCTTCAGCCTCAGAGACCTTGCAACAATATTTGGATGCTCCAAAAATACCTCTGGTTCAAGATGAGTTGTCAGAAACACTATTCAAACTCATGGAGCATCAGAAAACTAAGAATCACCGATTAGATAGATCAAACTACAAAGACATGACTACGTCTCCATCCAAAGCCAGACTTAAATTTCATATTACATGTATTTTCTTTGTGTGTGAGTGTGTGTGTGGTGCTGAGGATTTAGCCCAGGGGTATTCTACCTCTGATCTATACCTCTAGCTGTATTTTATTTTTTTTTATTTTGAAACAGGGTACATCTGTTTTTTATATTATTGTCACATATGAATCTATCTTAAAAAACTAGCTGGGGCCTCTGCTAATAATGAGGCCCTATTGCAAACAGCCCACAAGATATGCATGAATCAATATTAGAGCTTCAATCATATCTTAAATGGCAGTTAAGTACATTCATAGATAATTACATTAAAAGATGGCTACAAGGCCATTTAACTATTCTTCAGTATGAAAGACTAAACTCTGCTTATTAGGACACTCATCCATTGGCCACTTATCTGTTTGCCCTTACTTCAATGCCTGAACTAAATCAACACTTCTAACTCTTTATTACTGAATACTGTTTAAGTAGCATTTTAATTTTGAGGCAGGATAATTAATTTCCAAACTTAGTACTTTATCAGCAAATACTTAAACCTTTTCTTTGATGAATAGTAACAATGGGTTTGGAAGAAGAATTCAGTAACAACCACATCACAGATTTGTTGTGAAAAATCAAATGAATCATGCTAGACAATGTGTATAAAGCATCTTGCTGTGAAACAGTTACAGATGTTCAACAGTGACATATATACTTCTTTTACAGAATTTTAAAAATTACTTCTTCCTTATTCAGTTTCTTGTTATCTTATTTCTTAGAAATTGTGACCTCTACATAATCTCATTTTCTGTCCCATTATGGCTTTGCAAACCCTAAATATGTGTCTATCTTGGGATTCTTAAAGTATTTCATTCTTAAATATAACTGTTTTGCTAAATAAAATTTATTCTATTTGCCTGTGACAATGACAAAACAGCTTACAATATTTTTTTAGATCTTTAAAATCTAATATAAATATATATTACATAGTAGGTACCTACAATGAGTTCAATATATTGATTTTTTGACTGAATGCTGATGGATTAGAGATATTCTGTTAATTAATGTATACACATCAGTAACACAAAAGACAAGGTACCAAACGACTGAAAGATGTGGACAATGCACAGGAAGTTTCTACGAAGCTATGAGTGAAGTCTAAAAGTTATCCTTGTGATTAGAACCACAGAAGGAAGAGTATAAAACATGTTTAGACAGGGGAGTTCTTTCTAAAAATAATTGACTGATTTTTTTTTTTTTGGAAGAAAAGCTAGAAATATGGGTGCTTTGACATGAGGCAGAGCACATGGCCTGGAGATATTTATGAAGAAAAAGCATGAATTCATTTTGAGTTTATGTTTGTAATACCTGAAGAAACACACCAGGGGATGGTCACTGAATATTTAGATATGGTATCACAAAGTCCCTAATTAACATCCACTATATGGAGCATTACAATTTAAATGTCAATGACACATAATGGGAACTGAGACTATAAAGTTATCTAAGAGAACTGGAATCATAAGCAAATAATAGCATTGGGACATGACCTAAAGGAAAAACAATATAATATGTAATGCACAAATATTCAAAAATGAATAAAATGTCATATCTATTTAGGCTTTGCTCATACTTTTATATTAGAATTATCTTTTCCCATCTCTCTTTTTTCTACTTTTTAAATAATTTATAGTCAATCATTTTACTGATATTTACTAAGATATTTTATTTATATTTTCTCAATAGTATTTATTCCAGTAACTTACTGAGTATTTGTCTTAGATAGAAGCTTATTCTTCATAAGGTTTATATTAACAATGTCCCTAATTGTATTAAATAAGCTTTATTTCCACTTATTCTATCCTTTTTTTAAAGCATGAGATGGAATTGAGATATATTGCACGCTTAGGAGAAATATAAAAGGTAAGGGGTAAATTATATAAGTAGAAATTTTGAACAATATTAACTTCATTTTTATAAAGTCTTCCTATATAGAGTGATTTTTTAAAAAAAATTACAATGAGTGAAACCATAAATTATTCTTGAACATTTTGTAGAAAAACATGTTAAATATCATTAGTGTCTAAAACAAGTTCATAAATTGAATTTGAAATATAATTTTAAAAAGAACTTTTTTTGCTTTAAGGCATTATATTAATAGTTGTATTAGTGCAAGAAATCATGGCATATGCTTATAATCTCAGCATTTGGGAGGCTGAGACAGAAGGATTGTGGTTCACAGCGGGCCTCAGCTACTTAATGAGGCCCTTTGTAACTCAGTTAGACCCTGTTTCAAAATAAAGAATAAAAAATAGGGCTGGGGGTGTAGCTCAGAGGTAGAATGCCCCTGGTTTCCATCCCCAGTATCTCAAAGTAAAAAAAAAAAAAGTTACATTAATATTTCCAGTATTTCTCATTAGGTAATTCTATATAATTTGTGGAAATATAATTTACTTGTAAAGAAAGCAGAGGGTTATTTTGTCCTTAAAAAGTCAATCTGTTCAAATTTGTGTGTTCCACAGTTAAAATTATTTACTCTACTAGAAACTGGTACTAATTCCCATGAGAAAAGGTATTTAGGAAACATGAAGGATCTTTTTGCATTAGCTTATCAGTCAGGGAAAGAGTATAAATATAGTATGTCTGGAGTTCAGAAAGGCTTTTAATAGACATTTATGCTTATGTATAGAATAGACAAATATATACTGATTAATATCAGAGTTCACTGTGTTGCAAGGGTATAGAAGGAAAGTGACCAAAGAAAACTGGCTATTTGTTTTATTGTGATGAACTAAATTATTAGTATAATAATAGATATTCAAGTATTTGCTTATATTCACATATGTGTTATCTCACATAATAGGAACATGTGTAGAAAAATTAAAAATATGATGATCCTGCCAAAATATGTAATGGAGAATGAAGTTATAAAATTAGAATATTTGATTTAAAAGAAGACAGTAATCCCCAGAGAATTAGGGTTCAAGTCTGGGCATCCTGCTTCTAAGAGGTCTTTGATGCAGTGGCAAGAGGCACGAGTAAGGTGATGTGGGAATTCAAAGCCATGCAATGTGGAAAGGCAGTGGCTGGTAGGAATGCAAAATGCTGGGTTCCCTGGCAAGTGTCCTTTGTTTAAACATCAGTTAACAGGACACACTGCTCCTCTCCCTGGGGTCCATCTTGCTGATGAACATACAGACAAATTCTCTCCTCTGAGACACGCAGCATATGGAGTGAAAACTTAATTAAAGCAGCGACAAAACACTAACCAAGCAAGAGAGGAAACAGAAAGAGGGCAAACAGAAGGAGACAGTGGTGCAGAGTTGGAGATGAGCCAAATAAAGAAGCCAGGAGGAGAGAAGGTGAAGCTGGTTGGCAAGAGAGAAAATTCTCATCTCTTATCTGTCTCTTCAGTGATAGTATTTTCAGTCTCTGCCTAGGAACTATCTTTTTAAAGACATAATCACCAATTATTTACTGAAGATATATCTCTGGGGCACCAATTCTGTCTTATTTACTGCTCCAGGAACAAGAATATAGGAGCAAACGTACAAGAGAAAGTCCATGCTCTCCTGAGGCACACATTTTAATTCTAATTTTATTTTTACTTACATATTAAAAACAGTGGACTCAATTCCTGGTAGAAAGGCAAAGTTGGGAGAAGAAAGACCTGGTTAGAAGTATGTTGCAGTAAATTAAGGTAAAGATTACAGTGAAGACATAATAGTGTTCAAATGTGGCCATGAAATGGCCCCCAGGAAAGCTCATGTATTAGCAGGGAAGTAATGTTCAGAGTTTAAATAACTGAATCAGGGCCTTAATTAATCAGTGAATTATTTCACTGGTATATTAATAATCGAAATAAATTTACTGGGTAGTAAGTGTAGGCCGATGGGACATAGCTAGAGGAAGTAGGTCACTGGTATGTAGTCTTTAGGACTACACCTATGCTCCATGCTTCCTGTCTCCCTCTTTTTTCCAGCTGCTATGAACTGAGAAGCTTTTCATTTTCATATGCTGCCACTATATTTTTTCTGCCTTGGAGCCAGAGGACTAGGTATGAAGCCTCTGGAACTACGAGTCCAAATAAACCTTTTTCCTTCAAGTTGTTCTTATTGGGTATTTGGTCACAATGATGTAAAACTGACTAACACATAGTGGAATGGAAAGAAGTGGTTGATGGGCTTCAGATACAATTTTGTAGATAGAGTCAAAATATCTAGCTGGGTGTAGTGGCGCACGTTTGTAATACCAGTTCTTGGGAGGATGAGACAGGAGGATCACGCAGGTTCACAGCCAGTTCCAGCTACTTAGTGAGGCTCTAAGAAACATAGTGAGACCCTGTTTCCAAGTATAACATAAAAAATAAGTCTGGGAGTATATACTGGAGGTAGAAAGCCCCTGGGTTCCTTCCACAGTACCACATACAAAAAAATCTAATGGTAGCATATTTGAAGGGATGAGCTTGAGAATAAGTCAGAGCAATGGCTATAATTCTGACTTGTGCAACTGAGTGACAAATAGTGAGACAGAGAAGGCCTAGAATTGGGAAAATAATTCTGATTGAATCTTAGGATTGAGATATATATTAGATACCAAGAGAAGATAAAAATTTGCAACTGAGGTATAGAGAGATCCCTGGGCTGCAAAAACCTATTTGGAGATTTTCTTCATCAGCATTATCACTGCCTTTATCTAAAATGACCACACACCTTAGAGAAAGATTTATTTACTCACAGTTTTCTTGTATATTTCTTTTTCAGTCCATGTGAAGCTGGGTTACATCTGTGGATCTCAAGGCATGATGGCAAGAAGCTGGAAAAGGAAGAGAGAAAGGGGTCTACTCTCACATCACAGCAACCAGAAGAAGAGAGAGAATAGAGAAAGGAGATAATCATATAATCCTCAAGACAACATCCCCAGAAACCTATCCTGAACCAAGACCTACTTCCAACATAGCTACCTTGTTTTCATAACTTCTAGGGTGACACTATAAATTCAAACCATTAAACTCTTCCTCTGTACCCCTAGACCTGGTGGTGACCTCACAATACAAAATTCATTTAATCTGTCTCCAAAAGTTCCCATAATATTTTCTATATCACTCAAAATTCCAAAATATCCTATGAAACTCACGGTAAATTCCTAGTTGTGAGCTCTGTTACAGTGAAAAACAAGTTACATACACATTGCATTTCAATAGGAAGAAATGGAGCCATAGAAAGAAGAAATTTGACCAAAATAGTATAAAATAAAAAAATCAGGGCAAGCATCATCCAGAGTACATGGTGGTGAGATTTGATCTCCAAGGGGTCTTGGCAGCCCAGTCCCTATGGTATGGTTGCTTTCAATGGGTAGCTTCATGACTCTTTTAGGTTTTCTGCATGGCTCACAACTTGCACCATTCTCATGGTTGTTCTATGTTTCTTACATCTCTAAATCTAAGAGCCTTCCCATGCAACCTTGCTTTCACTCTCACCACTTCAGAATTGCCCCATTTTGGCCTGCTTTCAGGGATACCAACCTTGCAACATAATGCCTGGCTTCCCAAATCTTTCTTTAAAATTTGGCAGAGAAGCATTTATGACTCCTTTTTATACAACAAAGCCAGCATTATGTGATTTTAAAGATTAACTGCCAGCATAAAAAGTATTAATTTTCTCTTTAACCACTGCTTTTGGACTGCTTAATCACAGCCACTGGGCCCACCTCCATATAAGTTGCATCTGACCCCACTTGTATCTAGGCCACTTCTGGCTTTGCTTCTTCCATCATATCCATTGCTGGCCCCACCTCCATCATGGCCACCACTTTCTCCTTTCTTTTATTCATCTTACTTTCTTTCAAACATCATCTTTCTAGGCCCCAGTTTTACACATACTTTTTTGGCTAAACTGCAAATCTACAAAGTCTTTCTGCTTACTTTCCTCAACCAGTTCAATCAGCTCATTGTTTTTAAATTCAATGCAAAATTTCTAGATATAGCAAAATGTCAATAAGTTCTTTTGCAGAATGTAACATATGTCACCTCTACTCCATTTTCCTGTGGTGTTCTCTATGCCTTTTGAAATCCTCTGAGTCACTACTATCTGCCTTTCTATCCACATTCTGGCTTTTCCAACTTCCTCTCTTAAACCAATTTCTAAGATTAACAATCCACATGGTCAGACTTCAAAATATCTGTGAGATCACTTCTGGCAACAATTTCTGTCTGGTCAACATTCTCACTGCCCTACTCCAAAATGACTGACCACATAATTAAGAGAAATTATTTATTTGCTCATGATGTTTTTAGAGATTTTGGAGTCAGTCTTTGTGAGGCCTGGTTATATATAAAAAATCTCAGACCTGGTGGCAGAAGGAGAGAGAGAGAAAGGAGAGAGAAAGAGAGAGAGAGAGAGAGAGAGAGAGAGAGAGAGAGAGAGAGAGAGAGATGGTTCTGCCCTCTTTAGCAACTAAACCCTGCTTCCAACATTGCCCCCTTGTTTCAATGAGGGCAAGGAGGACATTTCAATTCTAAACCATTACATAGACTATTCCCTTATAGATGGTACTTATGTTTTAGATAGAGAAAGTTGAGCAAGAGAGATGGATCTATGTAAATGCAATGAGGCCATTCGGCAAATAAGAGCAAAGAAGCCTGAGAACAGTGTGACAACTAGATAAGTGAACATTTGTCAAACATGAGAGGATATGCCCTGAAGTAAAGGATCATCAGTGTCACTTGCTACAAGAAATCAAGTAAGAAATCAAAGAAGAAAATTTCGTGCACATTTGAAACCATATATGTCTTTGGTAAGCTTAAGAGGGACAATTTGTGGAGTAGTTGGAATTAAAGTCTGATTGAAGTGGTTTCAGAGGCAAGAATGTGATATGAAAAGGAGTATAGAGCAATCACAGATATTTCTTTTTAAAAGTTTACTTTAACGATGAGCATGTGGATCCTGATTTGATTTGTTTTCTATAAAATCAGTGGGGTGAGGGCATGACTGTGCGCTTAGACTGATGAGCAGCAAAGTTCTTTGGAACTGTAAAATATGTGCAGTAAACAAAGGTGAACAGTAAAAATGTATTTGGAAAAATTAAAGGTGAGTGGGTGAGGCTTGGAGGGCAAACATTATAGTTGGCTTTTCGTAGGAGCAGAAAGTCTTAATTTGTACTGAGTGGAAGGAGGGAAGACATGGGGATAACAGACACCAAAAATCAGAAGTTTCCATATTTAAAGAAGGTAAGAACTTCCTTTTGTTTGTTTTAACATTAGTTTTCTCCTTATGGCTTTCATCTTTTCCCCATGGCAAAGCCTGAGAAATGGAGTTATGTGCAGTTCCAAAGGGAAGAAATGGGTTTCAGGTGAAATCTCTCCTAACTCAACCACTGTGAATTGCTTTTTCTGGAAAAGTGTCATGATAAGGCCCTATTTATCTGGAGAACTCAATAAGCAAGACACAGGCCAGTTACCCTAAATGGGCAGTGGAGAAACGGGCTAAAATGAAGAATATTTAGCTTTGAGAGTCAGAATTAGGAAAAGAAACAAATGTAAGAAAAAAAGTTTTACTCTCTTAAGGAAAAGAAGGAGTTCTGAATATCAACACAAGGTAAAACTACCATTAGTGACTATTAATTGAAGGGAGAGGGATATTAGTTTATCTTAATAAAATTTAAATATAATCAGATCATATATCTCAGAGGTCCAAAGTTATTTAAATGAATTTTGCTCAATTTTATAAAGACATATCTTAGGGACAAGCCTTTCTATCCTTAAGCATAATGAAAAAGATGATTCATAAGGACCCTTCTACTTCTGAGAGCCCATGTTATTGTAAATATTAGGTTCTCAAAAGGAAAATCATATATATATATATATATATATATATATATATATATATGATTTATATATATAGTTTAAAATGAATGAAATTATGTTAAATAAATTGATCAAATTATATATGTTAATATATGAATATGGGACAATAACTCCCACTTTTTTAATCTACTAATAAAATATTTTTAAAACATATATTTATAAACTATAATATTTACTAATAAAATAATTATTATTATTTAGAATTTATTTTTTGTTTTCTGGCTTTAATACAAAAATTCTATGAATTTACATGACAGTTACTATTATCCATAGCAGTTCTACAAATAATAAAATTAAAGCCAATAATACTTTTTTTCTTAAGTTCAAAAAACTATTATTGGAAATCCATGCTCAGAATTCTAGTCTTTACTAATCTGATATGGAACTTTATTTATACTTATTAGGCTGTTAATTCACTAAAGAGATAAGAACATATTTATCTTTATAGCTTAAATATCTATCATAGCATCTAGAATTGAAAATAGAGTAAATATTAAAATTGTCAATATAAAATAATATAATAATAATGATTTAAAATTAATTTCTTGTAAGACAAAATAAGTAGAATTCAGGAACAAAGAATGAATTTTGATATATATTTTCATCCAAAAAAGTGGCCTCCTGGTTATATAATGGTCATATTTGGCTTATAACTGGCTTTTATTTATCATCATGTAATTTAGTAGAAAGCACCAGTGTGAATGATAGAATTTTCTTTTTATCACAGTAAGATCTCTGACTACTTTAAAGACTTAAAAAAAAAGACTACATTTGTCCCATTGAATATTTCCTGTCTTACTCCATAAGAAATGTTCTCTTGGAAGTGATAACCTAATTAAATGATAATGAATAGATAAGTCATATCTAATTAAACACATGTATCTGCATGTATATAAGTAGTACTTCTTTCAGAATTCCTAACCTGTTCTTGATATCATATATGATTTAAGATATGATTGCCAAAATATGTGTTGTGATAGAAAAGCTTTATGAGAATTTAAAAATATTAAACATTCAATGAAACATTAAAATATATTAAATTAAAAAATCAAGTTATAAATTACCTTAGAAACATACAGAACATACAAAATATAGTGGAATATTTTTATAATATATAAACTAATTTATATTTCATACATTTAATGTTTCCTACATGTAAATACTCTCTTCTGGACACAGCAGTGAGCAATATCAAACAAAATCCCTTCAATCCTAGAGTTTACACTGTAGTAAAAGAAGGCAATATGTAAGAAACATAATTTCAGACAATGCAAAATGTTATAAAGACAATTAAACAAGAAAATAGAATGTAGTTGAGGGAGTAGATGAAGGAAATTTTTTTCACATAGGGCAGTCAGACAGGCATCTGTACAAAGGTCACATCTGAGGAGACACCTGACCACTGAGAGAAAGCCAGCCACCTGAAGATCTATCCGTTTATGCTTTCCACACAGCACTCTGGCTCTCTGTTTTAATCAGCTTTTTTATTACCACGACCAAAGTACCTGACAAGCACAACTTAAAGAAAAAACGACTTATTAGCTCAGGTTTTAGAGGTTTCGGAGGTTTCAGCCCATGGTGGGCTGGTCGCAAACGAGAGGCCACAGCATTGGACCTTAGTGTATTATAGCAGCGGCAGGGAGCAGAGAGGCACTGAGGAAGCGGTCAGGGAGAGGTAGTCCCCAAGGCAACAGCCACAGGGATCCAACCCCTTTACTCATGTCTCACCTCCACATCTGCCTGCAGTGCCCACACATGAAGTAATGGAGGACATTTTATGTCAAAACCATAATGTCAGCCATTGCCTGACAACTTCTGGGCCAGTTCTGTGATACGGAGCCCTGTTAAAAAGTATAAAAAGATCTAAGGTGAAAGCACTGATGAAATAAAGAAACACCTTTGATAGCATCCAACATCACAAGACTGAAACTGAAAGTGCACGGGAGGAACACTTAAAATGCCTGGATTCTCCTTTTCTTGTAAGTTTGGAAATATCAGTTCTCTCATATGTACATAAAGTTGGATCAAACTCTCTTTAAGGTCCTTCTAGATTTGATGGGCAACAATTTTAATTATGAGATAAAGTTGGATGTTTAAATGTAGCACAATATAAGTTTGGCATTTAGACAAATATTGAATAAAAAAGTGCCTGCATAAGGCAAGAAGAATGTTTCTCCCTCCTTCTAAGGGTAAATCTCACTTTGATTTTAGCTTTTATAAATACTTTGAAAAGGTTCTACTACTATACCTCATCACTTTGCTTGAGAAATAATGCATAATTCATGTAATTCATTTAAATCTTCCCCATTTGTATCTCATGTTGCTTAAACAATTTTGGTTGTGACTTCAAATTTATTGATTTCCTTTTCTCCTTTTGACAGAACTCTTATAAACCAAAAATGATTCATCTCTTCATAGTGGAAACATTTCCATATTCAGAATGTACTGCCACAGAAGAGTGAAAAATCAATAGAGCAACTCCTGTTTAGTGAAATTTCCCAGTGAGAAACATTACTCATTTTTTAAATGTATGATAGTTGCAGTCATTAACAAAAGCTTTACCATCGGAATGTTGTGATTCTCTTTGGGGATTGAAACATGGCCTTGTTTAAGAAGTCTTTTTAGGAGATAATTGTGTGCATGTGATTTTCTCATTAGCATATATTGTCTCTTCAATGGTTTATAGGGTGAGAGAAAAATACAAAAAGTAAATAAATTTGAATATTTTAAATATATAAAATGTTAACAGTTATTCCCAAGAAAAAACATTATGGGCAAAAGGCCACCTAATACCAAGTAAAAGAGGCATAAACAAAGAAAAAAACAGCCTGAAGTATTACTGTCTCTGGTACATTAAAATGGACACATCAGATATGTATGCCCACCAAAGAGAATAGGTTCAATGTCTTTATTTTTTTCCAAACCTATGGATCTATAAGAATCTGACTTTATAAAGTTTATGATATATTATAGAGTAGACCAGCAATCTCATCAGTTATAGCTGATTATCAAGCCACCTAAAAACCTTTGTAGATTTCTACATGCAGTTATTTTGAAATTATGACTTAGATCATCAGGTACAGAAACTAATGATCTAAAGTAACATACAGAGCTGTTTTAGGTGATTCAGGTACATCCAAAAATATATACCATGGTACATCTGAAATTCTAAGGTAGAATGTAATAAACCTCCGATGATTTACAATAAAATTAATCTCTATCTTAAAACAGTGTTTTTATATATTTTTTCTATTACCACCCCCCTTAAGAAATTTTTGAGATATAACTTTTCTAATTTCTTCTACCCCATGAAATTCAAATTATATATGCATATATATGTGTATAATTTATACATAAAAATTAAATTTTTTTTCTGCTCAAGAGCCAAGTTTTGCTTTCTAGGTATGTATGAAGGTAGAGTAATGTCATCCTTCTGAGATCATGCCCTAGACTTGGATGTATCTCAGTGATACCTGGCTGACCCTGCATGTTGGAAATTGCCCCAAGTTCCATTCAAAGCACTGCAACAAACAAACAAACAAACAAACATATAAACAAACAAAAACACCCTCATCATACAGATTTCATGTCTAGAAGCATTCCAGGTTAAAGCTATGAACCAGATTATACTCCAATAGCTTTATAGGCACTGAATTTATTGGCCCTCAGTTATATTACAGACTATGAGGGATAATGATAGCCTTCAAACATCCTGCCCATGCAAAGCACCCTTTAGTAATATACAGTATAGAAAAATATTTAATAAAGACTGGAAAAGATTAAAAATAACTCTATTAAGCCAGGCGTGGTGGCACACACTTGTAATCCTAGCATTCAGGAGGCTGAGACCGGAGGATCGCGGTTCGTGGGCAGCCTCAGCTACTTAATGAGGCCTTCCGCAACTCAGTGCGACCCAGTTTCAAAATAAAGAAAAAAAAAAATAGGGCAGGGGCTGTAGCTTGAAGGTAGAATGGCCCTGGGTTCCATCCCCAGACCTGTAAAAAAAATAAAATTAAATAAATAAATAAATAAATAAATAAATATAAAATAACTCTATTAGAGAAACAGAAACTACTTTAAATAAAAAATGCAAAGGTATTCAATATTCAAAATTTAATGCTTATAGAAACCTCTTCAATGACTGGAGGGATGAAAGTCAAGGGAGATCACCATTTTTTAAATAATCAACTTAGAAGTGATCTAAGGAGCCTAGAAGTTGCTATTGTTACCTAGAAATCATGAAATAAAACTACTGCCCATTGCCACTGATGTACTGTAGTAATCGGGCACATACAGGTGATTGTATTTATGGAATTTTACATGCGTAACACCACTGATAAAACACAACAAAGTAAAACAAAAACAACAACTAAATAACTTCTGTCTCCTTTCTGCATTCCAAATGTTATGTAAGACAAAGAGCAAGGCTGAGCTTTCCAAAACAGTAATAAAATGAAGGCAAATGTGGAGGAAAATGGAGGAAGAGGAATAGGAGGAGGAGGAGAAAAGCAAGGAATTAAAAATAACCAAAACCAGAATTAAGGTCTAGCGTGTGAACTGTGTCTGCAAAACAAAACTCCAGCTGCCTTTCACTTTCCCCTTTTCAAATGACCTTAGAACTGGTTAAGACCACATGGAATGCATGAGGCACTGGAGAAAGTCAGAAAGGTGAGTCTGGAGATCAACAAGGAGGACTGGAGATTAACAAAAGGAAGAGGGGATAAAAGTAAAAAAGGAAAAGTAATCTGTGCTTTGAATCTCTGTAAAGACTTGACTTTAAAATTTTGAAATTAAGAGAAAACAAGCTTAAGGTTAAAATCAGCAAATGACCTGCATACATCAATGAGATATGTTTACATACTCAGAAAAGAGCACATGATTTAAAATCAATAAGATGCATTCATGTGACTTTTGAGGGTGCAACCTAAATCATTAAAAGTTTAAATGATTTACATTAATAATTTAACTATAGATATATGCATTAATATGCTCTGTGGGAATCCAAAAAAGTCATGTATCAAAGAAGCAAATCTTAATGGATTTCTATTCATTGAACACAGCTTCAGGAAAATGCTTGCAAAATACTCAGTTCACAGTCAAGGAAGACACCTTTAAACAATCTCCTGTTTCTCACAAGGCATGCTATGGCTGTGAACTAAGATAAGAACAACTAAAAAGAAATTGATCCACTCTCATTTAGTCAGGTTTGAGAGAAGGACATCAAAATCAGAGGGAAAAAAAAAAAAAGCTAGCTAATACCTAGCTTGAATGGCTCTCAGATTAAGTGTATTCAAAGTGATAACAATAATTTTAGCAATTTATTGAACTATGGTTTAAGTTATATTATTTGACAGTTATATTTAATATTTTTAATCTTCCAATTTTATGTACTAGGTATTATTATTTAAGTTGTATGCGGGAGGCAAATCAAAAGCAATTAATTGCTCATGATCACAACTAATCATTGTTAAAGAAGGTATTTAAAAAACTGAATCATTAGTTACATTCATGCTTAATCAAAGCCTTGAACATCTATTTCTAAAAACTGATGTTGTATGGTAACCAGGCGAGAATAACTGTCCAAAGCCAATTGTCTGTCCAAAAAGCCACACTTTATTAACAGGTTCGAACCTGGACCCAAGCGCATGTGTCTCCACATCAGCGGCAAGAGCCCCGTCTTTTGTTATCAATCTCCTTATATAGCATCATGTTACAAGGTCTTTAGTCATTTTATCAGCATGGACATTCTTGACATTTATAATTTATATACTTTAAGGGGCAACCGTAAAGCACACAACTGATATGGGAACCCACATCTATGGTATGTTTACCCAGATAATGAGGTGGGAGATAGCAGGGATGTGTGAGTTGGGCTGCTGCTATCATCTTATTTCTCCCAAGGACAGCCGGAGTTTTTGCCTGAGCTGTCTTTTAACTGTTAATTAAACAGAGGAAATGAGGGAGAGCGGGCTTGGGAACGGTTTTTTAAACTAAGCTATAATATGCTAGACATCTTTGAAGTTTATAACCTCTATGTTTAAATTGCCTGACGAACCCTAGATGTTTAGGGGTTTTCAGGGGCACACAGAAGAGGGTCTCTTATCTATGGAAAGTTTATTCAGACACAAGGGCAGTGGAGCTGGCTCTGGGCTGGCGCTTCCTTACTTCCACCCGGTGCCTAGTTCTTCTCTTAAAACCGTTAAGAGGAAGACCGGCTTTAAGATGGAGTCAGCATTATTGGGCTAAAACTCTATCGAAGGTACTAATTCATTGGTCCCATTTCTACACATCTATATTATTAATTCAGACTAAAACCTAAGGATTTAATTAAAGGCATATCATAACATTTCTTCACTTAGAGCAACTTATACAGACAATTTTAAGATAACAGGGGCCTTGAGGCAGAGGATCCCTCATCTGAGGTATGTAGCCTGGACACAGGCGATTGTTTATTAGTGGCCTTGGGAATTTTCCTGTAAGTTATTTCCTGTCCTGTATCTAGGCTTAAATCTCAAGAGGAAGTTAAGCTAAAAACTTAAATTTAAGACTAAAATAAAACTTATAGAATCAGACTCTATGATATAATTTTTAAAAACACACTAAATTACTGATCTTACTAATGATTATAACAAATTTTGTATTAGTAAAACTTAAACTAAAAAAGTAAGGCACAACACTGACTCAAAGCTCAAGTGCTTTGTGAATATGTCAATAAGACTTTGAACTATGTTATGTGTGAGACAGTAATTAACCAATAAAGGTATAAAAATAAAAATATAAGCTGATTCAAAACTTTGTTTTAGCTAGGAGTGGTGACGCATGCTTGTAATCCCAGTGCTTGGGAGGCTGAGACAGGAGGATCACGCAGGTTCGAAGCCAGCCTCAGCTACTATTTCCAAATAAAATATAAAATATAAAATAGATCTAGGAATTTAGCCCAGAGGTAGAAAGCCCCTGGGTTTCATCTCCAGTACAAAAAAAAAAAAGCACAAAACTTTATAATTTCTGTACTTTTACTACCTATTATTAAGTTGTCAATTAATTGTTAATTAATGAGCAAACCTAGAACTTCTGAATTATTTAACATATATATGCATATGTATATATATATATACATATATATATATCTTATAATACTATAACTCTTTAAAATATGTACTGAACATTTGATTATTTTTAGATAAATTACTCTTTTTGCTGGGTTGGCATTTTTGATGCTGTGATGAAAATACCTGGTTAGCATAGCTTAGAGGAAGAAAGGCTTATTTGGGCTCACATATTATTTTATTAAAGCAATATACAGCCAGGCATGGTGACACATGCTTGTAATCCCTGTGCTTGAGAAGCGGAGACAGGAAGATCATGCTGGTTCGAAGCCAGCCTTGCTGGCTTAAGAGACCCTGTTTCTAAATAAAAATATAAAATAGGTCTGTGAGTGTAGCCCGGAGGTAGAAGGGTTTCCAGGAACCTCAGTACCACCAAAAAATACCAAAAAGCAAGATACAACAACTGTCTATGCACTATTAATATATTTTAAAAATATACTTTTTATTGTGGTACTGAAGGTTGAACATAGGGGAATTCTACCTCTGAGTTATGCCTCTAATCCATTCTAATTTTTTTGTTGTGAAGCTGAGAGTCTCACTACTTTGCTGAAGCTGTCTACAAACTTGTGATTCCCTGTCTCAACCTCTCAAGTACTGAGATTACAGGTGTATAGCACCATGGGCAGTTAAAAATAGACCTTTAAACTTTTAAGATGATTTTTTGTAGAGTTTATTTAAATAACATTAAATTTATAAGTTGTGTCTAAAATTTTTATGCTATGTATTCTTAATTTACCTTTCAAGGAAGTTTTTTTATACTTATTATACTTATATATACTTATTAACATTTTGTATTTCTTTTATATATAAGCTTAGTACATTTATTTTAATTCCAGTCTTTAGGACTTTGTCCTTGATGTTACTACTGTGATAAAATATCTTATGTTTCCCAAAAGGTTAGTAATGGCATATAGAAAGGTTATTTATTTTATAGGAATTTTATAATAGATCATGTCACTATAATATTTATTTTTATAGTTTTTATTACTTTCTAGGGATTTCGAGTAGATAGTTATATTTTCTAAAGAGTTTTCTAACTTGTTTTTGCATAAGTATTAGGATACCTCATTAATTTTATTTGATATCTCTGGCTAGAACTTGCCAAAAATTATTCTGTAGTATTAGAAATAAGGGCTATCTTTGCCCTAGTCTTGCCTTTAGAAAAACAATTCCAATTTTAAACAACTAAACAGAGTATGAAATAAAAAGTATTAAAAAAGTAATTCTGGATTTGGTTAAATTTTTGTTGGAAAACTTCTAGTAAAGCATATTGTCTTCTTTACTTTATATCCCAATATGACAGACTATATTGATAGTGTTCTTAAGGATAAGTTATCCTCGAATTATGGGCATTAATCCTTTTTTGTTTGTTTGTTTATTTTGGTGGTACTGGGGATGGAACCCAGGGGCTTTCTACTTCCAGTCTATACTCCCAGACCTATTTTATATTTCATTTGGAAGCAGGGTTTCACTAGGTTGCTAAGAGCCTTACTAAGTAGTTGAGGCTAGCTTCAAACCTGTGTGATCCTCCTGTCTCAGCCTCCCAAGCACTGGGATTAAAAGCATGCACCACCACGCCCAGTTTATGGGCATTAATTCTATTAGCTACCGGGTATTATATGTTATTTGATTATATATATATATAGTGTTTGTTTGTGTGAGTGTGTGTGTGTGTGTGTGTGTGTGTGTGTGTGTGCGCACTAGAAATTGAATCCAGGAAGCATTCTACCTCTGATCTACAACCACAGCACTTTCTATTTGTTTTTGTTTTTAAAAAAAATTTCCCTAAACTGTTGAGGCTAACCTCAAACTTGCCATCTTCCTATCTCATTGTCCCAAGTACTGGGATTATATGGATGTGCCACCGGGCCCAGCTAAAAATCAAATATTATCTTACAAAAATCCTTTTCCCCAACTGTTTTAAGTTAAGAAGCACTTTTTCCTAGCCTCATTACTTTAAATTAAAATTTAGTAGGCTGTTGAAGTCTCTACTTAATTCCCCAAATAACTAAGAAATATCAGGACACAAGGTTCAGAGTTGGCCCTGGAGGGGGTGTCTTTTCAACATGTTCTCATTCTGCCCAAATCTAAGAGACTTCTCCAAGTTTTTGTGAGGCAGTAGTACCTTCCCTTTATTCCTGGGAAAAGAAATTAGTGCACTACTTCTGGTAAGTACATGTTTTCCACCTATTGACATGATTTGGTTATTACAGTAGATTTCATACAGATTTGATCTTATATAACCACATTTCTAATTAATGTGGAAATACTCTTGGAACTAGTGTTTTAATTTAAATCATTTTAGTCTGAATGTATGTCACTTTAATATGCTCCACATAAAAATAAAAAAATACATAAAAATAAGATATAAAAATAAAAAAAATAAAATGCTAATGAACATAAAATTTGTTCAATGAAGCTAAATAAATTCTAAAGTGCTAAAAATATACGCCCCTCCTTTGACAAGAATGACAAAGGTAACTCTCCTTTCCATTTTTGCCATTGTGAATATTAACAGAAACACAATGATTCTGAGAAGCAGTGACAAGGCATCTCCTGCCCTATTCTGGTTCCTCATCAGTAAGGCTAATATTCAGGCAACTGTTAGAAGTTACACAAAATCTACCAGACTATATTCTCAAAGACATTTCTGTTCAGCATTTTCATGCTACAGGAAAATAGAAACTTCTTTTCTCATTAAGAAAAAAGTCGGGATCCTTCTGCCCCATAAACTGACATTTTACCCCCTAGTGAAACCTCCCTGGAACTAACAGTCTTTTTTTTAATGGCTTTACAAAATGGCTAGAACATTTCAGTTATATTCTGAATTGCTTTGAGTTTTGCCAACTTTAGTATACTACTTCTGATAATAAATCTATTCATGCATTTTATAGCATCTATCAAGTTTAGTGCCTAGGTGATAAGCCAGAAATATTAAAATAGAAAATAAACTAGGAAGTAGAAATTGTTCTATTGAAGCACTGCTTGGCTAGGTCTATTAAGTTAAACCAAGTTATGGGAATCCTACTTCACATGCATTTAGAAACATGGATGAATACTCTTTTCTTTAGAATTTATTTCTAAGTTGTTAACAATTTAGATCCCTATAGTTCTCCTTAGAGAAGGCAATTCCATTTTCCTAAATATGTTCTAGTTTTTTAAAGAAATAAAAACACAATAAAATATTTTTCATTTAGAAATTTGTAATAAAAATAAGGATTTTGTTTAATTTATTCAGTCATATTCTTATGTTTATGTGGGATAGTAAGGCAGAAAAATAAACTTGGCAGTGATAGTTCCATAAAGAGAAGATTAATATTTCCAAAATACTTAAGATGTTTCAAATCTAAAGTTATTTTAACTAGGAAGTTGAATATCCCCCTTTATCTTGATTCATTTTGTTAAGATCCTTTAGATGTTGCACTAGGAACTCTTTTAGAGTGGATATGAGAACTTTCATGTATAAAGTTTTCCTTTCTAATTTCTAGTCTAGACACAAGAGAGATCAATAATACCAGACATATGTCTGCATTTGTCATACACAAATTGCTTTACCCCATATATTTCTTCACATACCGAAATGTAAAATACTTTTAAGGAATGAATACAAATAAGTGGAATTTAAATTTCCTTCATTCAAGCCTAAAATTTTTGTTAATCGGGTGATTTTTAAGTCCAATTTTAATGGTCATAAAATGTCATTAATCTTTCCACACTTTCTAATAAATGCCTAAAGTGTATTGCTATCACTCAAATGTCATCATACCAATATATTTATAATACAACCATAACACATCCTAGTATATAATCAGTTAAGTGTACATCAATGAAAGAACAATTTATCACACAAAAAATAGTTACTTTATATATTTTAATTTCGGAATTTATAGTATGAATATAATTGTATTTAATTATTTTAAGCACCGAAGAAGGTGAACTTCATATTACTATTGTACAATATTAGTGCCTAAAATTATAATAAAAATATCACATTTTTGGTGATGTTATATTGAAGTAAGTGGCAAGAAAATTATGGCTCTAGTAGGGATGATGTACTCAGGTTTTATAGTAATGACTGTGGTATGATTATGTAAAAGATTTATGATACCAGCTATATTTTACAAAAGTATTTTTGTCTTAAGTTTCTTCAAGAGAGATACATACATTATTTATGATTTTGCTAAAGATGAAATGGCTCTAGGGATTAGTAATGAGATATGGAACCTTTCATCTAAAGTTTCTAGTTCCAGCGTATAATACATATGCCTGAGTCTATATTACCTGCTCACTAGGGAATATGCTAAGCAACATGAATTTAGAGAATTGAGTAGATGCGCACAACTTTCTTTCAGGTGTTGCAAGCTACATGATCGCAGGAAATTAACAACACTTTATAAAACTTAACTCTGTTAAGTTTTATAAAGATACCATAATTAACATATTCTATAGATTCTATCTTTCTATAGTGCCTTGAAGCCCAAAAGCCAAACAGTAAAATAATTTATCAAACTGATATTAATCTACCAAACTGATACTGGTCTATTGGCCACCACTGTCTATTGAAGGTTGGCCATTTGTTCAGTGGCTTGACCAGACTACAATCTGATTGTTTGAGAATAAAAACTGAGTGTCATGAAGTAAATTAAGTTTTACTTTTTGGCGAAGATATTTAACTGCTTCTACTCTTCCTACATCCTTATATCCATCCACTTTGCTATCAAAAAAGCTTTCAAATAAAATACTCTCATAGAACAGAATTACAGTATTTTACTGGCTTAAAAATTTTTATTAGAAAAAATATGCAACAGGTAATATCTTAATGAGAATTTTGAAAGTTGCCTTATTTTAAAATAGATAAATTAATATGTCATTATATTTATTCATCCAATTAACTAACAAATAAAAAGCATATAGGAACTATGTTAAACAAATATGAAAATAACATAGTGTTTATATTCTAGATGGCAGTAAGACAAATGAAATAAGCAAGTAGAAAAGATAATTTGAGAGGAATAAGTTACATAAAACTATAATATTTATAGTATTTTTCATATAGATTCTCTTCTGTACTGAAATGGCAAATCAAAAAGATAAAAGTATATATAAGGGTATAGGGAATTTCAAAATACCTGGTGGGATAACTTTGAATTTATCAACACAAGCTGAATTTTTACTTCTTTCCACAGAGTTATAAAAAGAATTTTTCTTGAAAATTTATATTTTAGAACTCTGTTGCAATAGCTTTTACAAAACAAAAACAAAGCAAAACCAAGCATATTTTAAACAAAAACAAAGAAGATACTCATGAATTTATTTGGCTCTGCTCTCAAGCTATTTATAAATGTAACTTTAAGTTTACTATTATGTTCTTAACTGTGTCAGTTGAACAGACTAGTGTATCTGTGACTCTTTCAAAGAGAGATGACTTGTCAAAAGAAGATACGTAATGACAAAATATTAATGAATCATCCCTAAATATGTGATTTTTTTTTCTTTTTGGATATTAACAAGGGTACGTTTAATAGTCAGGAGTTAAAATTCAGATTATCTTCAAAATATATCTAGTATCATTCATTAAAATAAAAGTCCTGGAAAGATGAAAAAAAAGAAGTCATTTTGTTGTTAAGACTTGGATCTAATTATGACATTTACAGAATGAAAGCATGTTAATGCTGTGTTGAATTTGCTGCATTGAGGATAAATATAAAAGAAAATATTTATGCCCGGTGTGGTGGCGCACACTTGTAATCCCCGCGCTTGGGAGGCAGAGACAGGAGGATTGTGTAGGTTCGAAGCCAGCCACGCTGGCTTAAGAGACCCTGTTTCCAAATAAAAAGTATAAAATAGGTCTCAGAGTGAATCCCGGAGATAGAAGGGCTTCCAGGAACCCCAGTACCACACACACACACAAAGAAAGAAAATATTTAGCCCTTGTGCTAATATGTATCTCTCTTTTTTATATTTAAATACAGGAGATGGTTCCATACTAAAGGAAATATGTGTTTGTTGCCACCCAGAAAACTCAAGAATCAAAGGCAGGAAGCAAGAAAGGGAATATTTCCCAGGTTGATTCCCTACCAATAAATCACTGTGGTTATCTTTACACTCTAATAGTGCACTTACTCACAATGGCAGACCTCTGACAGGCACTTTAATACATCTTGAGGTTAGTGTCAAGTTGTATAACTTGGAACAAATTTCAGGTAGTGAATTCTGAGGCCCATGACTGGTGGGCGACAAATGACTGTATTTTCAGTAAACCTTTTAATCCTATGGAGACTTGATCTGACATGAAAGTATAAACTATAGATCACCGTGGCAAATGTGACTAGTTTGAGGAAAATCACCATGATTTACAGTCCCTTTTGAGGGGAAAGCTCTTTTTTAAGCCTCTACACATATAGTTAAGAAATAATACATTAATTGCTATTTTTATTTATGTATATCTTCTGAATAATATAATTTTGAAGTGTGTTTATTGGATATATTATACATTAAGTGTATCTGAAATCTTAGCTACTTCATTGTGTTCTGAAATTAAAGCAATTATAAGGATCAGAATATTTATGGTTTTCAAGTTTCAAAATCCACTTGATATTTTTTATGGGAAAGTGTTTATAAATTACTAGCAGTTTAAAAATAACTTTAAATAAAAGAAAGGAAACTATAATAATTTGCCATCATCAATGAACTCATAGATTAGTAGTAAAAATAAGCAAATTAAGTAAAACTATATTAAAAGACAATGTTTTATCACAAGAAAATATAGATTATAGTTATTTTTAAGAACACTGAGATCAGATTGCTAAGAGCAGACTATTAGAACATATAGAATAATATTAAGATATCAAGCATATGTATTATTTGAATGATGTATAAATTACATATTTGAATAAATAATGGGTAGATATATTCCAAACTTGATTAAATATAGTAATCACTGATTAAAGAAGCTAAATGAAGCACAAGTAGGACAAATTAAAAGGAGACCATGATTAAGCACATCATAATGAAATTCCTGATAAGAGAAACCAAGCCTTAAAAGAAGGCAGATATAAAAGATACATTGCAAAAAGGTAAATGATGAACAAAATGAGCATTCATTCTTCATCAAAGTAACACAAATAAGAAAGGTGAGATTATATTTTTAAGATCATCATTTTTACTAAAAACTAGAAATCTATATTTATTGGAAATATCCTTCAAATAAGCTATAAATAAAATTTTAGGTAGGTCAAAATATTTTGTTACTGGCAGACCTGTACTACAAACACTACTAGGGGAGTTATTCCGGTTGAAGGGATACAATAAGGGAGAAGAAATACCAAAAATGCCATATATGTGAGTGAATATAAAACACTAAATTTTATCTCTGGTTTTAGCATCTTTAAAGGAAAAGTGATGGTGACTTATAATGTACAAAAATTATAACTCAATAAACTTGTTTTGTAAAGATCAATTGAAGCAATAATAAAAATATAGTGTTCATAAAATAGACACAAAATACTTAACAGCATGACTGAAAAGTAATAAATGGAAATGTCTTTAAAATGAAATGATGAAATACCAGTTCTAGGATAACTGCAGTGGTTTCAGAACACATACTGCAACCACTAGAACAACTATTTACAAAAGTTTTAACAAATAGATACATAAAATAAGGTTATTTTTAAGAAAAAAACCCAGTTTTGATTTTTGCTCTTTAAACAGTAATGAACAAGACTAATAAACTATACACAATAGGAATAAAATGAACAGATTATATAAGTAGACAACTAAAGACTAAAAACTAGAAAAATATTAAAACATTTAGTTTTATTTTAGAAACTCAGTTTCGGTAATAGTAGATAAAACTATCATCATTTACATAAATAAGGTTGTTTTATTCTGAATAATGTCACCTAAACACCAAAACTGAGCCTTGGTCTCAAGATGTCTCTGAGAATCATTATGAAATTCCACCAAACCCCACTCAGTTTAGTGAATTCTTCCATAACCTTAGAGTCATTTGAAAATGAAGAAAGGGGAAAGGCAACAATGCATGCCAGTCTCCCTGTGCCTTTGTTATCTGTTACTTGCTCATGGGTGGACTGTCCCAGGTCCACTCTGATGAACATGGGTGGCCTTGTTCCACTGGTGGAGGACTGGCACGTCAATCAACTCAGAGCATTCGAAAGGTAATCCAGGAGTCCAGACCCAGCTGCTGCTCACCATGGCCTGAACAATGGGCATATTTGCCAACTGGAGCACTCAGGCATGCAAAAATCACTTCTATTAGCTCATAGTTGTACCATTCACTTCCAATGGTTACACTAAACATCAGCTCAGACATTAAAACACAGGTTCTGTAAATTGTGACTTTGAAGTACAATTTCATGCATTGAAAGATGTATGTTCACAGTTTAAGGAAACATGGTACATACTACATAAGTTTATTCACAAATTATGCATGTCAAAAGGCCGATGAAGAGATGAATTCATATTTTAAAGTAACTTGATTACTTAAAAAGAAGTTAGCAGCATGGGACAAATAAATGGAGAATATAAAGACAATAAAAAATAGTAAAAAAGGAAAACAAAATTAACCTTATTAAGTAAGCACATGGAAAGTATGTCATGGAAACTCATATCATAATAAAACTGGTTATCCCATCAGATAAAGTACACTTTATGATGAGTAAGTATATTTCAAAACTGTAAACATAATAAGATCAATTCCTCCAGAAAAAATAGAAATTTAAATTATGTATGCCCTGAAAGTAAAAATAAAAAATACAAAATTTGAGAGGACTAAAAAGAAGTAGGATGAATTAATACTTATTATTGGGAACTTTAAAATGCATCATTCGGTAATTCGTAGTTCAAATTATCAAATATATAGAAGATATTGGAAAAATGTCATTTTGAAATTTTATTCATGCCATAATTCAATGGGCCTATGTTGAACTTGAAAATGTGTTAAGTTTTAAATTGCAATAACAAATGACACATTCTCTTTCCGAGAAGTTCAAATTTGTAAACAAGCTCAAATTTGTAAACACAGACAGAAATACAACTTGCAATTAAACGTTATTTCATATTTTAATAAACTGAGCATATATTTATAGATGCTATTGGAGAGATGTGACAAGAGTTTGTTTCAGACCAGGTCATTCTCATTAAAAAAATTAGATATTTTATTGGGAAAGGTGATAATGTGAGCTAACAGTTGAGAGGTGAGTAGACTTTTTTTAAAGCCCAGATCAGCAAGAAGAGAACAATGTATTCTAGTCAAAAGCAATAGCTTCTAATAAGGTCTAAGGCTATAAAAGGATCTGTATTATCCTGAAAATGTCAGATACAATGAAGGATTTGAGTAAATATAGGCTCTAATATGACACTGAAGATTACTTTTCTTTTTTTCTTCTTTTGTTTTCTTTTTTCTCTATTTTTCTTCTTGGTCCTAGAATTGAGCCCAGGGGCATTTGCATCTGAGCTCAGTCCCCATCTCTTTTTACTTTTAATTTTGAAACAGGGTCTTGTTAAGTTGCTGAGAGTCTTGCTATGTTGCTGAGGCTGGCTTAAGACCTACCATCCTCCCCTCTCAGCTTCCCAAGTACTGGAATTACAGGCATACACCACCAAATACAGTGATGCTTTGAGGGAAATTTTGAAAGTACATGAATGGTAAGATATAAAGATTTAATTTTAACATATAGGCTTAAAAATCTAATGGAAAACTCTAATATTATCTGAACTGTTAAGATAATTAGCACTGGCAGAATAAAGTTCTGAATCTGGTTGAGTGGGAGGAGAGAGACAAGTGAGATTATGACTTCTAACTTGTTGGTAAGTAACATGTTGGTCTATTTCCATGAGCTGTAAGAAATGCTTTAAGTATTCATTTACTAATAAACTACTAAAATTTTTCAATTGTTTATGAGATGTATCAAACCCATTTCTATGTGACAACCCTCTTATTCACTGATATGTTTGCTTGAGAGGCAGCACATAGATATTATTACAGTTAAGAAACCAGAAATTGTAAATGACCGAATACATCCTTATCATACAGAAATGTTGCTAATACTAGTTTCCTAGACACAACAGTCTATGTCATAAACATACCCCTGGATGTTCAAGCCAGTAAGATGAGAATTATTCTCCACCCTTTTGATAGATAACTATTCAACCCAAATAATCTTGCAAATGTTACGTCTCTCATATTCTCATATACTGTTTGTTATATTTTTCCTGTACATTTATTCTCATAATTATATCTCATCTGAATACTGTATACTATTTTAAATGACTTCATTATAGATATACATACTTCTGCAATAACTCTTCAATTTTACTTCAAACAGAGCCTCAATACATTCCTTTTCTTAGGCATAAAATTCAAATGCAATGTTCCAAATATTTGCTCCTTTGTTTTCTACTTATATTTTGCTTCTCCCTTGAGATATTGATTGAATTTCACTAATTATTTTTCTGGAAATCCCAAAGATTCTTTAGCAAAGCTTATATGTTATTTACAAGGTTGACTGTGTAGCTAAACATACTGAGGACAAATAGCACCATTTTATAATTATAAAATGAGTGTCAGTATGTCTTAAAAACACTAGTGAAACTTTGTTTGGAGCACATAATTTGTGCTCAAGAATCAAGCAGATTTTTCTCTATTATAAAGTTTCAGGCCTGTCACCAATTGCCCACCAATGGATGTGAATTCTCTACTAAATAAAAGAGAATAAAGGAAAAGAGAGAAAGAGAATGGGAGAACACTCTGGAGTCTTTGCATTACCCTACTCTCCATTACAACATCCATCCTGATGAATGAATATCCTTGAAAGATGAATGCAGTCAGCATTTTTTTCTTGATGTGAAAAAAGTCAGAAAATTAGTGAGGAAAACATTTGAAGAGGTAATGGCTGATTAAATCTAGATTTGATCAGAAGTATGCATCCATAGATTAAATAAAATGTAACATATTTTAAGTAAAAAAAGCAGAAAACATCAAATGATGTTAAAATTACATTTTTTAAAACTAGGAATAAAAAAAAACCCATTCAGCCAAAGGGGGGAAAAACACTTTATATACATTATAACAAAGATAAGGATGTTGGCAAATTGGGTGGGTCAGAAACAATGCTTTCAAGAAGAAATTGGAGCAACATATGAGAGTGAAAAATAAAAAAAATAAAAATTTCAGCCTGAAATTCTATACTCTTCTTTCACAGACAAATCAAAACAAAGATGTGTTCAGAAAGACAAAGACTGATAGGCTTAACCATCGTAGAGCAGTATGAAAGAAAATATTAAAGCAATTCCTTCAAGATAGATCTAAGTAAATGTAGCCACAAACATTTATAAAAGAATGGAGAACACAAAGATATGCTAAAGACACAAATTGACATATAAAATTGTTTTCTTATTATTTAAATATTTTCAAAAGAGGTTTGACACTTTGAACAAAATATTATAAATTTATTTATAGTTTTAGTGTGTGTATATAGAGTATGTATAATTTTATTTATATATACATATAAAGGTGGAGACAGGAGGATCGCACAGGTTAGTAGTCAGCCTCGCTGGCTTAAGAGACCCTGTTTCCAAATAAATTAAAAATATATAAAATAGGTCTGGGAGTGTAGTCCGGAGGTAGAAGAGCTTCCAGGAACCCCAGTACCACCAAAAAAAAATATTTTTAAAGGCTGAGAAAAAAGAAATGGAAGTATAATATTGTGCTACTGTAAGTCAGTATGTAAATATATATTATTTGGATAAAATCAAGTTAAATTGTAACAAAAACAAAACAATACTATAAGCAACAGGGCAAAAAACAATATAAAGTAGAAGCATAAAAGGTACTTAAAATAAGGTAAAATTAATTTTAATAATATATTTATATTTACAGTTATAATTAATACATATAATATCTTATTTGCTCTTTTAGTGTGGCTATTAGAACATTTAAATTACTCATGTGACTTATTATATTTATTTTAATTTTTTTGTCATACTAGAGATTGAACCCAGGGGTAACACATTCTATCTCTGAGATATACCTCCACTCCTATTTTATTTGTTATTTTGAAACAGGGACCAATCTCAATTATATATATGGGGATAGGGAGGCAGTGGAGTATGATCAGGAAGGAAATACACCAAGTGTTTTGTGCATGTATATTTTTATCACTCTGTATCTCATTCTGCTGTATAATTACAGTGCATAAACAAAATTATGTGAAAAATAAACAAGAAACGGGATCTCACTAAGTTATTGCATGCTGGCGTAAAGCTGCGATCCTCCTGTCTCAGTTTCCTAAGTATGGATATTACAGTCATGTGACTCCTGTTTAACACATTATATTTCTATAGGATAGTATTTGTTTAAGGAAGTGCATCTATAAATAGCTAGACCAATGATTTAAATAAATTATAGCCACAGACAGTTCACCAAAACTAACACTAAGTAACTCATAAAGTTCTTTGGGATTCTACAGGCTAATAAGAGTATATTAACTTTCCTGTGTTTTCTTTAAAACCTCATTTATTAAATAGAAGATTAGAAATTAATGTATAGTTTTTTTCAAAATGGCGACTGAGGGACACAGTACTCCTCAGTAGCTGAAGCAAATAAAACTTCAGATACTTAGAAAGCTGTGTCTTAATCAACAAAATAAATACATACCAGGAACCAAAACAAATCCTGGTACCTCGGGGGAACTCTGAACTTGAAGAAGAAGAAGAACATAGACCCGACACCGGACCAGCTGCAAACGCTGATCGGCGGCCGCGGGCTGCTTTCGCGGGCCCGCGGAGCTGCCTGCCCGATAGTCCCGCAGCAAGATAATCCGGGACTGAAAACAGCGAGCAGCTCCCACGTCAGAATTCTGTGTGCTCACCAGCGACTGGATCACAACAGCATAGAGACTCCCACGAATCCTGAACCAAGGAAGACAGGTACCTGCGGGCGCCCAGGGAAGCGCGGACCCTAGCGTGCGCTGCACTCCAACCCCCCAGCACACCCAAGCCTCAGACCCGAGCACTCCCCTCTGCGCACCTGGTCTGCGCCCCGGTTCCCTGCTAGCAGTCATTGCCTGTCCCACTCTCTCCACTAAATTGGAGCCTACCTGGGTGTCTAACCCCCCCGCCACCTTGCCAGAGACTGCATTCAAGGCTGCGAAAGCCCTGTGTAAACCGGAAATCTCCTTGGGGCACCCCTGTTTCTACATCCCGTGGGAGGCAGAGACCATTACTGGGCACCACGCACTGGATCCTTGAGCACCTATCCTGCACTCCTGGCCCACCGCTGGGTGTTCCCACCCTCCTGCTAGCCAGAGGCTTAGTGCTAAGCGAGAACTCAGCTCAATACACCTTGGAAGAGCATACCAGCAGCAACAGACAGCTGCATCCACTCACTCCTGGGTCCAGTAAAAGCAGCACACCCAGCCTGTACCCTTGGAATAGGCAGAGCTCTGGCAGCAAGCGTGGGCACCCAGGAACCAGCACCCATTTGCCCAGGGTACATCTTGGGACCACACCGGCTAACCCAGCTGGAATTTCCAGAGACACAGGAAAATCCATCGGGCCACAATATCTGCACAGGACCTCAGGGGGAGGTTCCAATTATACTTTGGTCATTCTCCACCCCTGCTGTAGGGAAGCACAGGCTGGAGTCTAGGGTGGTGAGTGCAGAGGTGCTGACCACAGGTTAGAATTTCGCAAAACCTGTGAATTGTACAGAATCAAATAAAAGTGAAACCAGATATCCGGACACATAAACCTAAAGCAGCTAAAGGAGAGAAGGTGTCCAAACACCCAGAGTGACCTAAGAAGATAAAAAATAGAGTACAAAGAAAACTAAGAGACATTGGATGGTATTCTGAAAGTTACCAAAGCAATCAGATACGCACATATTATATAGACCTGACCCCATATGCGTAAATAAGGAGGACCGTTTATTTTACTTTTAATGTGGATGTTTTGTTTTATATTGCTTTTACAGTACTTTTGTTTTGGTATGGTTATTGCTGTGTTATTTTTTTTTTCTTTCAACCCACACTTCTCTTACTTTCACATGTTGTTTTTCTTTTTATATATATTGGATAGTTTGCCTTATTTTTTTTATTTCACACAGATGCTAGCTCCTTTTATTTTATTCTTGTTCTTTTGTCCTCTTTCTTCCTCTTTCCTTCCTTTATTTTCATTCTCCTCCTTTGATTGGTCTTCCTCCCTTTTTCTTGGATTACATAATAGTGTTGGTATCTTGTGTGGATTTCTTTTTCTACTCTTTTTCTATGTCTGTCTGCTCCTTCCATCACCCCTATTTACAAACCTTCCCACACTAACCCTACATACTTTTCTCCCCCAAAACTTTTCCACATAATATACCTCCTGGTCTAATACTCTAAGTATTTCTTACATTCATAATTACTCCACGAACGACAAGAGTCCTAGTAGTTAATTCTCTCTCATTCCTAGCAAGATTTCACCTTACCATACTTAAAGTCTTTCTCAACCTAAACATATCCTCTACCTAATCCAACTCCTTTACTAATCACCCCAGCTCCTCCCACATCACCCACCCTCAACACTTGAAAGGCTCTGCTGACTAGCCGATACCCCAACTCCTAATATTAAGATTTGACTAAGCATAATACTCACGAACGATGGGTAGAAACCAGAAAAACAGGACAGAGAACGCTACAAATATGAGAACCAGGAATTATGAAGAGACAGCAGAAATCACGAATACTGACCTACTAGAAATGCAAGAAGGGGAGTTCAGAATCTTGTTGTTCAATATGATGAAAGGATTCAAAACAAGTATAGAGGAGGTTAAAGGTGAAATAGAAACACTAAAAAAGAATCAGAAAGAGGTCTGGAATGAAATGAAAGAGGCAATAAGTGAAATGAGGACAGCAATTGAAAGAAACTCTGGAAGATTAGATGAAATGGAAAACAGAATATCAATATTAGAAGACAGTACATCCCAAACCGAAAACACAGTCAGCGATGTACAGAAATCTTTACAGCAACAAAACCTAAACATCCAGCAATTATGGGATAATATGAAGCACCCTAATTTACGGATAATAGGCATTGAGGAAGGGATAGAGGTACAGACCAAGGGCATCTGTAATATCTTCAAGGAAATAATCTCAGAGAATTTTCCAAATATGGAAAGAGACTTTGATCTTCAAGTCCAGGAGGCATACAGAACTCCACTGAGACAAAACCAAAGAAAGACCACTCCACGCCACATAATAACCAAAATGACCAATATAGAGGCTAAGGAAGGAATCTTAAAAGCAGTGAGAACAAAAGGACGGGTGACATATAGAGGCAAAACAATAAGAATCACCCCAGACTAGACAACCCAGGTTAGGAATGCTAGGAGAGACTGGTACGACATGATTCAGACCCTGGAAGAAAATAACTTCCAGCCCAAACTAATCTATCCAGCAAAACTACTATTCAAGATCAATGGTGAATCCAAAATCTTTCACGATAAACAGAATCTCAAAAAATTCATGAATTCAAAGCCTACACTAGAGAAAATTCTTAAAGAAATAAACCATAAGGAAGAAAAAAGAAGCAGACTTCAGAATCAGAGAAGAGAGGAAGTTAATAAGTGGGCCACCTAAGTAAAGAAGAAAGATGACACCACCCAAGAGTAGACAGAACACAAAATGGCAGAAAACAAAAATCATATTTCAATAATATCTCTTAATGTCAAAGGACTTAACTCACCAATCAAAAGACATAGATTGGCAATGTGGATTAGGAAACATAATCCAAATATATGCTGTCTGCAAGAAACACACCTCACAGCCAAAGACATCCACAGGCTGAAGGTGAAAGGATGGAAAAAGATATACCATGCCACTAGTGACCAAAAAAGAGCAGGGGTAGCAACCCTAATATCCAACAAAACAGACTTTAAACTAAAACACATCAAAAGAGACAAATCAGGGCACCTCCTTTTACTAAAAGGAACACTATACCAAGAAGATATAATGATAGTAAATATTTATGCCCCAAATATGGGTGCAAACACATTTGTAAAACAAACCCTTCTGGACATAAGATCCCAAGTAGACCCAAATACAATAATTCTGGGAGACTTTAATATGGCTCTCACACCACTGGATCGATCTTCAAGGCAAAAGATGAGTAAAGACATTTTAGAACTAAAGGAAACCATAAACCAAATGGACCTAATAGACATTTTCAGAGTATTTCAACCAGGAACTACAGAATACACTTTCTTCTCAGCAGCCCATGGAACCTTCTCCAAAATTGATCACATCCTGGGACACAAAGAAAATACCAGCAAATTCAAAAAATGTAATATAATTCCTTGCATCTTTTCAGACCACAAAGGAATAAAAGTAGAAATCAACAACAGGAAACTCGAAAGAAAGTATTCAAATTCATGGAGAATGAATGATACACTATTGAATGACGAATGGGTAAGAGCAGAAATTAGGGAAGAAATAAAGAAATTTATGGAAACAAACGAAAAGAGAGACACAACCTACCAAAACCTATGGGACACCATGAAGGCAGTACTAAGAGGACAGTTTATTGCATTGAGTGCCCACATAAAAAGGACGGAGAACCACCAAGTAAAGAACCTAATGACACAACTCAAGGATCTAGAAATTCTGCAACAGTCTATCCCCAAAGCCAGCAGAAGGCAAGAAATCATCAAAATTAGAGCAGAAATAAATGAAATAGAGAACAAAAAAAAATTCAGAGAATCAATAAAACAAAAAGTTGGTTCTTTGTAAAGATTAATAGAATTGATAAACCCCTGGCCAACTTAACCAAAAGAAAAAGAGAATCAACTCAAATTATCAAAATTAGAAATGAAAAAGGAGATATCACCACAGATAGTGAAGAAATTAAAAATATTATTAGAAACTACTTTAAAAATTTATCCTCCAATAGACTTGAAAACCTGGAAGAAATTGATAGATTTCTAAGCACAGTTAACCTTCCTACACTTAGCCAAGAGGACATAGCAAGCCTAAACCAACCAATAACAACCAAAGAAATAGAAATGGCAATAAAAATTCTTCCACCAAAGAAAAGCCCAGGCCCAGATGGGTTCCCAGCTGAATTCTACAAAACCTTCAGTGAACAACTAATACCAATACTGCATAACATGTTCCGGGAAATTGAAAGAGATGGAACTCTTCCAAATTCCTTCTATGAGGCTAGTATCACATTAATCCCCAAACCAAATAAAGATACCTCAAGAAAGGAAAACTACAGACCAATATCCTTAATGAACATAGATGCAAAAATTCTAAACAAAATACTAGCTATACGCATTCAAAACTATATCAAGAGAATAATACATCATGACCAAGTCGGTTTCATCCCAGAAAAACAAGGCTGGTTCAACATACGCAAATCAATACATGTTATTCACCACATAAATAGAACCAAGAAAAAAAACCACATCATCATAGCAAATGATGCTGAAAAAGCATTTGACAAAATCCAACACCCATTTATGTTAAAAACACTGCAAAAAATTGGGATAGAAGGAAAGTACTTCAAAATCATTAAGGCAATATACTGCAAACCCAAAGCCAACATTATATTGAATGGGGAAAAACTGCAAGAATTTCCGCTACAGTCAGGAACAAGACAAGGATGCCCACTTTCACCACTCCTTTTCAATATAGTCCTTGAGACTCTTGCTGCAGCAATCAGACAAGAGAAGGAAATCAAAGGAATTCACATAGGAAGAGAGGAATTAAAATTATCCTTATTCGCAGATGACATGATTCTTTATCTGGAAGACCCAAAGAACTCAACCAAAAGACTTCTGGACCTGATTCAGAAATTCAGCAAAGTCGCAGGTTACAAAATCAACCTAAAGAAATCAGTGGCTTTCCTTTATGCCAACAACGAATCCACAATGAAAGAAATAAAAACAACAATTCCATTCACTATAACCTCAAAACCAATAAAATACCTAGGAATAAACCTAACCCAAGATGTAAAAGACCTCTACAACAAAAACTATAAAACATTAAAGAAAGAAATTGAAGAAGACCTTGGAAGATGGAAAGATCTCCCGTGCTCATGGATAGGCAGAATAAATATCATCAAAATGGCCATTCTGTCAAAACTGATCTATAGGTTCAATGCAATTCCCATTAAAATACCAGTGACATTCTTCAGAGACCTAGAAAAATCAATCATGAATTTCATATGGAGAAAGAAAAGACCCAGAATAGCCAAAGCAATTCTCAATAACAAGAAACACGCAGGAGGCATTACAATCCCAGACTTCAAACTATACTATAGAGCAATAGTAGTAAAAACAGCATGGTACTGGCACAAAAACAGATATACTGACCAGTGGATTAGAATAGAAGATACAGAAACAAACCCACACATCTTTAGTCAATTAATCTTTGACAAAGGGGCCAAACACATACGCTGGAGAAAAGACAGCCTTTTCAACAAGTGGTGCTGGGAGAACTGGCTAACCATTTGTAGAAAGATGAATCTAAACCCCTATATCTCACCAAACACAGGAATCAACTCAAGATGGATCAAAGACTTAGAAATTAGACCTGAGACTGTGAAGCTAGTAGAGGAAAGCATAGGTTCAACACTACAACATATTGGCACAGGAAGTAACTTTCTCAACAAAACCTCCAAAGCTCAGGAAATTAAAGCAAGAATAAACAAGTGGGATAACATCAAACTAAAAAGTTTCTTCTCATCAAAGGAAACTATCAATAACCTAAAGAGGAAGCCTACAGAATGGGAAAGGATCTTTACCAGCCACCATTCTGATAGGGGGCTAATATCCAGAGTATACAAAGAGCTCAAAAGACTCTACACTAACAAAACAAACAACCCAATCAAGAAATGGGCAAATGAACTAAATAGACACTTCACAAAAGAAGAGATACAAAGGGCTAATAGATACATGAAAAGATGTTCTTCATCACTGGCTATCAGGGAGATGCAAATCAAAACTACACTGAGATTCCATCTAACCCCAGTCAGAGTAGCAAGCATAAAGAAATCAAATAACAACAAATGCTGGCGAGGATGTGGGGAGAGAGGAACTCTTTTACACTGTTGGTGGGAATGCAAACTAGTTCAACCACTATGGAGATCTGTGTGGAGATTCCTAAGAAAGGTGGGAATTGATCCACCATATTATCCAGCTATACCACTCCTGGGTATCTTTCCAAAGGAGTTGAATTCAGAGAACTACATCAACATATGCATACCTATGTTCATAGCAGCACAATTTGTAATAGCCAAAATATGGAACCAACCCAGATCACCATCAACAGATGAATGGATAGCAAAACTATGGGAAATACACACAATGGAATTCTATTCAGCCATAAAGAAGAACAAAATTATATCATTTGCAAGAAGATGGAAAGCCCTGGAGAACATTATGTTAAGTGAGATCAGCCAAGCACAGAAGAAGAAGATACATATGTTTCCTCTAATATGCCCAAACTAGGAAACACAAAGAATACCAGAGGGACTCCAGATATTGAAGGGGAAATACTAGCTAAGTTTGGATGGTAAGATAGGAGAGGAGGAAGGCCGGTCTTGATTAATGAGGGTCTACACCTGAACATGTGTAAAATTATGAATAAGACATGGTTAACCTGGACAACCATTGGTGGGGGGGGGGGGAATGGGGGCGGGGGGGAGAGGGCACCAAATATAGTGTAAATGTATACTATTTATGTTCAATAAAAAAATTGTTATAATAATTTTAAAAAATTGAACTAGAGAAAAAAAAAGAAATTAACTATAACAAAAATATGTATATAACTAACTACACAAATGTAAGTTACTTTGTGAACTTTAATAAAATAAAAGCACAGTTTTAAAAATCAAAAAAAAAGAAATTAATGTGTAGACTTCTTAACTATAGCAAATAAGAATTTTATTAGACATTGAGATCCTCCAGCTTTAAGGTATTTCATTTGGACATAACACTATTATATTAAAAACTAGTAGAGATTGAATAGCTATTTATCAGGAGCTAAAAGGCACACAGGTTAATTTTCCTGATTGTCTATATATGCAGATATAAGAATTTACTAGCCCTAATATTGAACATTAGGTTGATTTCCAAGTTAAGTCCAAATATTTTTAGATATTATAAAATCTGAACATATTCATAATGTAGTAATATGTCATACTGTACCATGACTATATATCACATTTTAATCAACAATAGCAATTCTTACAGGAGATTCAGTCTACTTGAGAGTCATACACAGTGGCCAACCTCAGAACTCTTCCTGAGCAAAACCTACCTAGTCTTATAAATACTTTCATGCTTCCAATGGTAAAATTAAACTTTATTTTCATGTTTCCTTGAAAAAAAGTTTTCTTTTCATGATAAAGCCAAAGTCTCTACCCTTACCAGAGATGCTATCAGCCAAATGAATGGTATGTGTTTCAATACATAATAGAAAAGAATACAAGCTACCAGGAGACAGGCTACACTTACATTAGTATACATGTGAATGGACGATGGCTGACAGGAATTCAAGACTCAGTAAGATACCCAAAATAACTGATTGTGTTGTTTTGTTATATGAATATTTATAGAGTTGATTGACATGCTTTAAAATTAATCTTAATGTTCCTTAAGGTTGTCACTGGTAATTTGCTGCTACGGAAGATGTGATATTCATTTTGATTTATTAGTAACCTACAAAGCTCTAATTACTCAACCATATGTTTTGTTTTCTTTTTAAAAAAATTGAAAACCAATCCTTATTTTCATATGTGAACATTTAAGAAGACTTGCCTAAATCACCTTCTGAACAGATAGCTAAATGCACTAGTCAGAATAAAATAGATTATACAGGAGTAACATTCAACTCAGATATTTCAGGGACTTAGCACAGAGAAGATTTGCTTAACATATGCAGTAAAAGTCCATACCTGTCAAGCAATCACTTTAGGAGATATTTTTCCACTGACATCATCACTACTCAGTTGGATAAAGTACAAGAGAACTGAAGATTTGAAAACACATGAGCCTTATCAGATGTAAGAAGGTGGTATAAAAGAAAATGAAGCGTTTAAAAAAATTTACAAATTTCTGGCATTAGCAACAGCTTAGTTGATGGAGATTTTACCTGATGAAGAAGAAACTTAAAGATTCAAATTTCTTATATTAAATTAGAAACATACCGGAAGAAAATGTAGGTAAATATTTGGAGAGAACAAAAATTATTTAGCTTGAAATATGAAGATATAAACTATATATGACAGACTAACCAATTTGAACTTCAAAAATTTCAAAGACATTCATAAAATCAAGGAGAAAGATAAAATAAAACCTGGAGGGAAATATTATTGAAAGATGTGACATATCTTCAGCTAATAAAGAGCTTCCATAATTCCATAAGAAAAGTAACTATGGGCAATTTAGTAACATCAAAAATGTACAAATAGCCTATATAAGAATTGTTTAACCTTGTAATAAAATATGTGAGTTCAAGTATTAGAAAACTGTTTTAAACATCAAATTGATAAATATTTAAGAAATAATATATAAGCCCATAAAAGATATCTAGAAAAGCCTTTCTCCAAAGCAATTTGACTTTCTGTGCCATAAGTTTTATTTATTTATTTATTTATTTATTTATTTAGGTGGTACTGAGGGTGGAACCCAGAAGCTTCCTACCTCTGGGCTATACTCCCAGCCCTATTTTTTATATTTCATTTGGAAACAGGGTCTCACTAAGTTGCTGAGGCTGGCTTTGAACCTTTGTGTTCCTCCTGTCTCAGCCTCCCAAGCGTGGGAATTACAAGCGTGCGCCACCACGCCTGGCTGTGCCATAAGTTTTAAATATGCATATACCCTCTTACTAAGCAATAACATTTCCTTATTTACCACCAAATTGTTTGACTAAAATATAGCAACAAATTAAAGGTCTAATAGAAGAGGTTGGTGAAATAAATACCTAAAAAATTATAAAATTTAACTTTGTTATGCTATTGGAAAAATGAAATGAATATAAATTGGCATGTACAAAGTTCACAATTTATAAATTGGTTGATTAACCTATGAAGTCCAAAGTTTTCAATTCTGTTAGTATTCCAATGAAATTGACAGAGGTGTATTAAAATAAGTTGGGATTTACAATTTAGAATATATAAATATATGGGGTGGATAGTGGAAACTGAACCAAGGAATACTCTATCTCCAAGTTACACTCACAGTCCTTTTTATGTTTTGTTTTAAAACAGGGTCTTGCTAGATTGCTGAGAGAGTCACTGGTTTGCTGAGACTTTCCTGGAATCTTTGATCCTCCTGTCTCAGTCTTTCAGGTAATGAGATTACAGGAGTGTGTCACCAAGATAAACTATATTAATATTACATATTAATATGTATAATAATATTATATTTTATATTATGGTATATGGATATTATTTATAACATAATTTTATTATTGTCATATAAGTATGTTTTAAGTTATATGATCTTACATTATATACTACATTTAAGTTCAAGTCATGAGCAGCCCTATGGCCTCCTGGTGAGGAACTGAGACCCTCAATTCAATAAGCTACAAGGAGCTGAAGCCTGCTAATGACAAGAAGAAACTTAAAGATATTTTCAGCCTCCATTAGTCTTAGAGCCCTGGAAATAGCTTGTCCACAGCCTCATGAGAAACCCTTAGCCAAAGACAGCCAACTAAAACAATCGTGGATTACTGACTCACGGAAATTGTGGGTTAATAAATAATATTTGTTTTCAAGTGCTAATTGGTAGAATTTATTAGACAGTAATCTGAACCCAGTAGGCAGAAGGTCACCTTAAGAAAACAGTGACCAGCTATTGAGGGGCAAAAGCAAGCTCATTCAGGGATGAAATCAACTGAATAAATCCATTCTCCTCACTCTATTCACTCCAGTGGATATCCTAGTGGATATGCACTGGATGGCTGAGAGAATTCAAAGTAGTTGGAACCTGGTAGAATAAATAAAAGGTAATGGCATAATTAAATGATGTATAGATTAGTATTACACTATATACAGAAAGACCTAGAGGAATATGGTACACATTTATCTACAGTGTCCAGCACTTACAGTTATGACTGTATATATTATATACATATTTTCTTCTTTTGTTTCTCTGATATTAAGCTCAAATATTTAAATGAGTTAAGTAAAATTTCTAACATTATGTTTATCTTGACTAGTCATACTGATAAATATATATTACATTTAAAATTTTCTTATTATTATGCCGAATTTTTTCCTAAGGTAAAATTTTTATTAAAGTATTTATAATTACTATTTACTCTGACCTTACTTAAGGCTGTTACATTTCTTCAGTTCTTTTTTTTTCTTTATTTTGAAACAGGGTCTCACTGAGTTGCAAAGGGCCTTGCTAAGTAGCTAAGACTGTCTGCAAACCACCATCCTCTTGTCTCAGCCTCCCAAATGCTGGAATTACAAGCATATGCCACCATGCCCAGCTACATTTTTTATTTCTAAAAACCACTGGTCTATAATTTTGTTTATGTTGCTTTGATCATCAGGCTTTGGGATCAGTACTATCCTTCAAAGCCATCTCATTTTCTTTTAATTTGGGATTATATTTGTGGAACAAACAGTTATTCTTAGGAAGTTTAAGACAATTTCTCACAGTTATAAATTCTTACATTAGCATTGTTGGTAGTTGAACATTTTCCATTTGTTTTTCTGAATAAAATAAATTCTAGTTCTTGGTGTTTTGTTTCAGCTTGATAGTTTATACTTCTCTAAGAATCATTCATTTTAATTATTATGGAACTGACTATTTCAAAGCAATTGCAAAATAGATTCATATTGACTGCCATGTTTACTTTTTGTATATAATGTTTTACTTCATGTACTTTTCCTATGTTTATTGGGCTAATAGTAAATTAATTATCTTAATATTCTCTAAATAAACAAATTTTATCAGTTCTATTTTTCTCTCATTTTTCAGTCTAGCTCTTTTTGCCTCTATTATAAATCCTTTCTATATTTCTTTGATGTATTAAAATCTCTTGCAGGAAGCCTAGTTTTAATTTAGCTTTATTTTATTCTTTAGACAAATAACTATTCTACCATAATTTTATTTTTATTTATTTGTGTTAGTGTGTGTATGGTACTGGGGGTTGAATGCTGGGGCAATTTACCTTTGAGCTACAAACATGTCCCTTTTTATTTTGCAACAAGTGTCACTGAATTACCACATGCTGGCCTATAACCTGTGATCTTTCTGTTTCAACTTCTTAAGTACTGGGATTATAGGTGTACATCACGACACCTAGCTCATACGTCCATTTTAGGCATAAAAAGTGAGCTCCACAAGGTTATGAAGATAAAATCAATGTCTAGACTATCCAAAGAATTTATCTTTTCATAATATGGCAATACAAATGGATATTAATCTATTGACTATTCATTTATATGACCAGAGGCATACCTAACTATATAAATTATAATTTGAGTGTCTGATTTTTTAATATTGCAGATTGATCTCAGGGCATTCTAACTCTGAGCTACAGCTTCTGCCTTTTTGAAACAGGGTTTCACTAAGTTGCTGAGAGTCTTGCTATGTTGTTGAGGCTGCTGTCCTGGTACCTGCAATCCTCCTGTCTCAGCCTCCCAAATACCGAGGTTAGAGGTGTGCATCACCATACTGGGCTTCACAAATGGTTTTAAAATTTGGTTTGTTCAAAGCATGAGTCAAACAAGACTTGAGAAGATATACAAGCACACATCATCCAATTAGCCCTCATCCAGTCCCCATCCCATTCCCTCCCCCTCTCTCGATCCTATGCTTGTTTGGTGATTAAATTTGATACATATGTTTATGTACCTCCTGCTTTTTAAAGAGGCTTCATCCTCCCTTATTCCATACCATCTGATTGGTCACCTTAATTGCTTCACTATAGGGCCCTTTCTATAACTCGACCACTTCCTGTTGCCCCTTTCCGCCTAGTTATTGCTGATTAGGGGAAGCATCTGATTTTAATTTTATGCAATATTTCTCTATGCAAGCCACGTTGAAAATACCGATCCCACTCTTGATGGCCCCTGTTGTGGCCTGGCTACCTGGTGGACTGATCCAGACCTCGCTGGCTCAAGCAGCGGCCTTGCCTCGTGGGAGGCCCCGATTCTGGTCTCGCTGGCCCTGACACTGGCCTAACCCCTCAGCTGGCTCCGATCCCGGCTTCGAAGGCCCCAGCACTGGCCTTCCTCATGGCAGGCTCAGATGCAAGCCGATGGCCACGGCATCGGCCTAACCCCTCGGCAGGCTCCGATCCCGGCCTTGGAGGCCCTAGCACCAGCCTTGCCTCACGGCAGGCTCCGATCCCGGCCACGCTGGCCCTGGCAGACTCCAATCCCAGCCTGACCCCTCCGATCCCAGCCTAGCTGACCCCAGCACCAGCCTAACCCCTCGGCAGGGTGCGATCCCGGCCTCAGAGGCCTTATTAGCGGCCTTGCCTCATGGAAGGCTCCAATGCCGGCCATTGGCCCCGGCACCCTCCTAACCACTCTGCAGGCTCCAATCCTGGCCTCAGAGGCCCCAGCACCGGCCTTGCCTCATGGCAGGCTCTGATCCCAGCCTCGTTGGCCCCAGCACCAGCCTAACCCCTCGGCAGGCTCCAATCCCGGCCTCAGAGGCCTTAATAGCAGCCTTACCTCATAGAAGGCTCCGATGCCAGCCAGTGGCCCCGGCATTGGCCTAACCCCTCAGCAGGTTCTGATCCCGGCCTCAGAGGCCCCAGCACCAGCCTTGCCTCATGGTGGGCTCCAATCCCAGCCTCAGAGGCCTCATAGGGGCCTTTCCTCATGGAAGGCTCCGATGCTGGCCGTTTGCCCCGGCACTGGCATAACCCCTCGGCAGGCTCCGATCCTGTCCTTGGAGCCCCAGCACCAGCCTTGTCTCACAGCTGGCTCCAATGCCGGTCCTTGGCCCGGCACCGCCCTAACCCCTCAGCAGGCTCTGATCCTGGCCTCGGAGGCCCAAGTAGTGACCTTGCCTCACAGCTTGCTCTGATGCTGGCCATTGGCCCTGGTCCAAGCCTAACCCCTTGGCTCCGATCCCGGCCTCAGAGGCCCCAGCACTCACGGCACGCTCCGATCCCGTCCCTGTTGGTCCCGGCACCAGCTCAACCCCTCGGCAGGCTTCAATTCTGGCCTCGAAGGCCCCAACACTGGCCTTGCTTCACGGCATGATCCGATCCCTGCTTCACTGGCCCCAGCACCGGCCTAACCACTCAGCAGGCTCCGATCCCGGTCTCGGAGGCTCCAGCACCGGCGTTGCCTCATGACAGGCTCCAATCGCAGCTTTGCTGTGTCCATTGCCGGCCTCAGCCCTTGGCAGGCTCTAATCCGAGCACCCTCTTCACCCAACCATTTGTCCCACGTTCTCGAGGGTGCGTGGTGGTAGCATTCTGCCTCTGGGGTCATTACTTCAAAGGTTCCAGGTGTAATGAATCAGATCTCTGCCTCCCCTGAGTACTAAATATTTATCTAAATATTTCACAAAAGTTTATAAAGCTAAAAATATATAGGTTTCATATGCATGCAAGTTAAATATATTTTTTCATATCTTCTTTATGCAAAGATACATTGTTTTGTTCCTAATATAGATATAGTATAGAAGAGAGAAAGAGAGAGGGGGGGGGATATGTAAAATTTGGCATGGGTAGCAAGAAAAATTATTCACTGGCTATAAGGTTCTATTCTTCTTGTAGGGCTCTTCTGAATGTGGATAAACAGACTGTACCAACAGTTATTTTAGATTTATTAGTTTTATGTCCTAAGAATGAATAAATTGGCATAATCTAGATAAAATGGAATTCTTCTCTTGTTGTCTAATCCTATGGAGATGCCACTCATGTTAAACTTTGGCAAAGAACTTGTCTGTATTTGGCGTGTCTTGAAACTTTGTGTCAGCCCAAATTTAAAGATGATGGGCTAATTAAACTGGTGGAAAAAATCTTGAAACAGTAAAATGTCTAAAGTGCATTATGGATATTGTTGTCTGCATTCGGTGAATTGTACACTAAATTTTGAGATAGATTTAAGGCCAACAGTTGCCCAGAAGGATGTGGGCCCATTTGTGGCCCAGATGAAGGGTCTAGTGGCTGTGATTGAAAAGGGTCTATTGGCTTTGATGAAAGAGGGCATGGTTACATTTCCAGCTAATAGCTAATCTCAGAGATCACATAATGATGTGTTAGCTTAAAAAAAATGGAAGGCTTCCCTCCAAATTTCAAAGGAAGGCCTGAGAAGCCAGGCAATATGTGGTAGATTTGGAATCCCTGGAAATAGACTTAAGTGGTACATTTTGTGAAGCTCGAAGGTCAAATGTCCTTGGGTTCTATCCCCAGACCCTCAAAAATACTTGCATAAAGTTCTGATAGATTTCATTTGAATTAATTTTCACCCACAAAATTTGTGGGTGAAAATTGATTCAAATTTTCTTCTCTTTCCTTGACTTAAAATAAACTTTCATGTTTCTTTAGAATTCATTTGTCTTAAGCCTCTGGACAAGAACCAAAGAAGAGAATTTTGCAAAGATTATTGTGAAGAATAAACTAGGAAGTACCAGAAATTTTCATGATATGATGTTAGATGGTTATAGACGCTGTAATATCAAATTTTTATTATAAGAAAGGTACATAAATTATGCCAAAGCTTTATCATTTAAATGTGGAATGATATACTTTTTTATACTTATAAAACAATTATCAGAGACTAAGAGTGCCTTTAAAGTACCAGAAAATAAGCCAGACATGTTGCATTCTTGTAATCCTAGTACTTAAGAGCCTAAGACAAGACAATCACATGTTTGAAGACAGTCTTAGAAATGTAGTGATACCCTCAGTCAGCAAAGTAGAGGGCACCTGTTTCAATACAAAATATATAATAGGGATGAAATTAGAATGCCCCTAGGTTCAATTCTCAGTAATATACACATGCACACACACACAAAATAAAGTAAAATACTAGGACATAAAACAACACAATAAATCTAACACTGGGGTATAAATAGACTGGGTAGAGAATTGCTCTACTTCCATATTGGCACATCCTCAGATAAATAATATATAATTGTCTTCCCCATGCAGGGATCTTGCTTTCTAATTTGATAATAGTTTTGAATTGTCCTTGATGGGTTCTGGGCCCATCTATCTACCTATTCTTACAACCCAGCCTTTTCTCTGGCTCTTGTGGCATGGATCTGAGCTCCTCTACCAGGCGCAGCCTCTGCACAGCAGCTCTTCCACCACAGAGAGCTCTACCATGCTAATACTACTGTGCTTGTGAAAGTAATTTCAAAACACCTTGCAGTATTTAAATTGTAATGACTCACTATTCCTGTTTCTTTGTTCAACTTCTATTCAAAGCCAGCACTTACCATCAGAATGGTCAAGAAACATGTTAAAATTAAAAATATGTACTTTATTGTCACATAAAATTACTGCATACTGGAAGGTTGAATAAAAGTGAAAAACTCCTGTCTTTTGAGAATTTATTTTGATGTAAAACTTTTTTTCACAGAAGCACAGTATTAAAATTTTTCCTACATACTGTGGCATTAAAATATAGAATTAACACCAGAAGAATCTCAGTGTCAACTACAAAGTTGTCTTCCAAGTGCATTAGTGCTTTTTTTGAAATTAATAATCAAAGGCCTTCAAGTATAGAAAATGAGCTTTCTATCACAATAGTGGAAAAATAGAAAAGAGAGACAGGAGAAAAAAATTTTTGTTCAGTTTACTCTATTAGTCAGAAGTACACATAAATCAGATTAAACAAATTTCTACCTGTTGTACATACTCCCTAGGTAGTCTACTTCATGATTTTGTGAACTTTTCTTGAAGTTGAGGGTAGTAATTGGTATTCTACTTAACCAACAATGACTTACTTTTCTTTTATTTAAAATGCATTTCATTGAAATTGCATATAGAACACTCACACTAATATTTTAGATTCTAAATTGATGCCTTGAGGGCTATTTAAATAGTTTTTGAAGACATTACTTGAGTTAATCTTCTTGTTGACATTTGAAGAATTCATGCTTGTTCTATTTTCTAGAAAATGAACACCTTTTAAAGCTGAACATATGATTTTAGTAACCATCACATCCAGTTAAAGATCATTACATCATTCTTACTGGACATCAGTAAAGCTCAACTCACAGGTTGGCCTTAACATTTCTGAATTTCTTCTTTAGCCTAAATCTATCTAACCAGCTCACAAACAAATTACATTCTTTGTTTCTTTCCACAGGATATATAAACAATATATCTAAACACCTTGGTATGGCATGCAAAATATCCTATGAGTTGACCAGGGTTTCTTTCTCAGACCTGTTTAACAGCAGATCCCATCTCATTTGTTTTCATCACATAACGTCTAATTCTTTGTGGAATATGGAACACATAAAAAAGTTTGCCTCTTGCAAACTTTGTAACTGTTTGAAACCTTTCATGTACCTCTTCTTCTCAGTAACCACTGTAGCTGAGATCTCTTTACTGATCACACTTACTGCTTTTTTATAGGGCTCTTTGACATTCCAATATCCTCCATTCTCTATCTATATCTCTTCTCTGTATCCATTTCAGTAACATATATCTTTATTTTTAACATTTCTATTCTGATGGACTCTAATCCTTTTAAAAGAGTATGTCATAGTCTTTATTTTACTTCTAAGTAATACTATGCTGTTCAGCACACATTAAAGATCTAATGCAAGCATATTAAACTGTTTACTGAAGTCCTTTTAACAAACAACTGTAGTGATTGCCAGAGTAAGTACTATCTATAATGTTTTTTTTACAATAGGTATGACACTACCAGTATGAAGTGAAATGAAAGTCCCACACAATGAGGAGACTTAGATTCCTAAAAACCCATCTGCTTCTTCGGCTGAGAAAAAAAGAAAGAGAAAGATCATGAGAAATTAGAGAAATATATTTCTATAAGAAATATATGAAACACGATGAGGCAATGTAACTAAAAGGGATGGGAGGGAGAAACAGAAAAATTCTCCAATGTACATGATGTATATTCAAAAACATATGAAAGTCAATCACTAAGCCAAACATGAGAATGAGGGAGGGAGGAAGAAATGGTATGGGAAATAGGGAAGGGTTAATTGAGTGATGTGTGCATATATACCTCTACCATCTTGTACCCCATTAAGATACATGACTACAATGTACCAGTTTTAAAAAGAATCTGTAGAATATTTTAAATATTCTTAAATATTTTATAAATGTAATTCCTTAAATTTGTAATGATAGTCTGTATTTCACATCTGTATTGATTTGATCAAGTGCCAATTTTCTCATTCCAAAATTAGATTTTAAAAGGAGTCTATTTTCTTTAGTTCAGTGCACCTCCACAGACAGACTTGAACTCATCATATATGACTAAAACAAAGGCAGGCTTTATAGACTCCAATTCTATACCAAACTGCAGAGATTCAAGCCCCTCATAGTAGAGAGGTGACTGATGGTAACGAAGGGGAAAGGTACAGTTTTGAGAACAATAGGTCACCAAGATGCTGACTAGATCACCATGGCCCAGAAAAGAGTCAGAATATCCACTGCAGAGTGCTGGAAGAGAGCTACTGAGAGAAGCAATAACCACCATCACTGGCCCTTGCTTCTAGGCCTAGGGCAAGCTATGATTCCTAATGTTGATGGCCAGGAAAATAGGTCAGATCTTGATCAAAGGACTGGGGGACAAAATAGTGACTAAGTTATGATTTGGGAAAGTTTAATCACATAATATACTGCCTACATACAGGACTCCCACACAGAATAATTGCCAATAGTTAATTTTATATTTCCCTTTGAAACATAACTGTGAGGCCCAACTCCAGCAAGTTATATTTCAGCATATTATATTTGTTGCTTTAAATTTATTACCTACAGATTTATATGAATTCAGGGGATAGCTGATATAGAATGTCTTTACAGCATATATGGAGTGAATAGAAACCAATAAAAAGGGATCTTCAAGGAAGATCTATTATTTCCTTGTTAGAAAATTTATAGGGTTGCTTCCAGGAATATGGTGACCAAGACAAGCAGCACTTCCAATTTCCATTGCCTCAAAAATACTGTTCTACAAAGCCAGAAAATAATATCCGTACAGGAGTAGAAATGGTAAATACAAGGGATAGAGAATAAGAAGACTGTAAGACTAACCAGAGAGCAGAAAAGAAACCCACCTGCCTTGCAGCAGTGGGAGTCGTGGCAGTGACACCTTGCCTTTCAGCTCTAGACTCCAGAGACAAAAATGAAAACAAGGACCTGAAGTTAGCACCTGCAGATGAATGGGTTGTAAGTAATCAGTTTTTCCTGCGCAAATACCAGCTACAATTTCCAGAGGTTGAGCTCATCATGCCCTCCAGGGATCCAGAGCATTGATCAACACCAGAAAATAAACCAGCACCCCTCATGGATAAGGGAGCCATGGCAATGCCATCTTGCCAATGATGGGCATGCTCATCATGACCTCCAGAGATCCAGATCAGCGTGTACCAAAATCATAAATGAAACTAAGGTCCCCATGTGAAAACTTCAAGTACGGTACCCCCAAGGACTCATGCAGTCACAATAAACTCCCTGGGTCTGAGATTTTGCAGTTAAACCCAGTGAAGGAGTAGTGACGGCTGAGATTACCACACCCTCCAGAGATCAAGAGTGGCTCTCAATAACATCACAAATGAAATTGTAGTTCCCACAGAAAAATACCCAGGTTGGTGCCTCAGGGATTCACACAGCCCTGATAAACTCCCTAGATATGAGACTCTGTGGTACAACCCAGTGAAGGAGTAGTGGCAGCTGAGATTACCATACCCTCCAGAAATCCAGAGCAGCATTCAATAACACCAAAACTGAAGTTGTGGTTCCCGTGGGAAAATGTTCAACCTGGCACTCCCAGGGACTCCCACAGCCCCAATAAATTCCCTGTGTCTAAGACTTTGCATTATAAACTGAAAAGTGGGAGTAGAGTCTGCTGTTGGACATATCAGAGGCTCAGAAAGATTCTGGCTCTGATCAGTGTAAAGTATGTGGGGAAGACCTACAAACAGTAGACCCAACTAGTAGGATCTCCGGGATCACTACAGACCTACCAATCGTAGTGAAGGGGGAGATGTCAGACCAGATAAGATCAGCCCCAGCTGTGAAGAACAGAGACTCCTCTGCTACCTGCTGACACATCTATATCCCTACTACTACTAAGATTGGATTAGACATAATATTCACAAAAGTCAAGATGCCAAGACATCAAAAAACAAGCCTGAGAACCCTGAAAATATAAGAACTAGGACCAGTGAGGAAATAATGGAAATCATTAATACTTACCTACAAGAAATAAAATAAGGAGAATTCTGGAAACTGATCTTTAATATGATAAAAAGGCCTCAGAGAAAGTATATAGCAAGTAAAAAAGGAAATGGAGACACTAAGAAAAAATAATATAGAGGTCTGGAATGATATGAAAGAGTAAATAAATGAAATTAAGACAACAATAGAAAAAAATTCTGGAAGATTAGATGGAATGGAAAATAGAATATCACTGTTAGAAGACAGTTCATTCAAAACTGAAAGCCCAGTCAACAGCATACAGAAGTCATTGCAGCAACAAAACCTAAACATCCAACAACTATGGGACAATATGAAACATCCTAACTTATGGGGAAAAAGGCACTGAAGAAAGGATAGAAGTACAGACCAAGGGTATTCATAATCTCTTCAGAGAAACAATTTCAGAGAATTTTTCCAAACATGGAAAGAAACTTGGACTTACACATTCAGGAGATATAAAGAGCACCATTAAAACAAGATCAAAAAGGATCTCCTATTGCTATGTAATAATCAAAATGACCAATATAGAGGGCAAGAAAAGAATCTTAAAAGCAGTGAGAACAAAAGATCAGGTGACATATAGGTCAAAACATCAAAAATTACCCCAGACTATATAAGCCAAGTCATTAATGCCAGGAGAGACTAATATGATGTGATCCAGACCTTGGAACAGAACAATTTCCAAACAAAACTGCTATATCCAGCAAAATTATTATTCAAAATAAATGGACAAACAAAAGTGTTTCAAGTAATCAGGATCTCAAAATATTCATGAATTCAAAACCAACACTAGAGAAAATACTTAAAGATATAAAATATAAAGAAAAATGAAGCAGACTGCTGACCTAGAGAAGAGATGAAGTTGATCAGTAGAGCATCTAAGTAAAGAAGAAAAAACATTATACCAAACAGAAGATAGAACATTAAATGACAGGAAACAAAAATTATATTTCAATAATAACTCTGAACATCAAAGAACTTAATTCACCAATTAAATAACATAGACTGGCGCCAGGTGTGTTGGCATACTCTTGTAATCCCCGTGCTTGGGAGGCAGAGACAGGAGGATCATGCAGGTTCGAAGCCAGACACGTTGGCTTAAGAGACCCTGTTTCCAAAAAATAAAAATGTATAAAATAGGTATGGGAGTGTAGTCCATAGGTAGAAGGGCTTTCAGGAACACCAGTACCACCAATAAATAAATAAATAAATAAATAAATAAATTAATTAATTAATTAAATAGCCTGGAAATTTAGATTAAAAAACACAATCCAAATATATGGTCTTTGCAAGAAACTCACCATACAGCAAAAGACATTCATAGACTGAAAGTGAAAGGATATAAAAAGATTTATCATGCTAATGGAGTCCAAAAATGGGGTAGCAATGCTGATAGCCAACAAAACAGACTTTAAGGTAAAACACATCAGAAGAGACAAAGCAGGGCACATTCTTTTGTTGAAAGGAATAATCCACCAAGAAGACATAATGATAGTAAATGTTTATGCCTGAAATGTGGGTGCAGCCAGATTTGTAAAACAAACCCTTCTGGACATCAGATCTCAAATACACCCAAATATAATAATATTGGGAGACTTCAACACACCTCTCATGCCACTAAATCTAACTTCAGGAAAAAGATAAGTAAAGACTCTTCAGAACTAAAGAAAACTATAAACCAAATGGACTTAATAAACATATACAGAATATTTTAACCAGGAACAGCAGAATACACATTCTTCTCAGCAAAAAATTTCTCCAAAATAGATCACATCCTGGGCCACAAAGCAAGCACAGGAAATTCAAAAGATGTAATATAATTCACTGCATCTTTTCAGACCACAATGGAATGAAAGTTGAAATCAACAATGGGAAGACCAAAATAAACTATTTAAATACATGGTGAGTGAATGAAACACTATTGAATGATGACTAAATAAGATCATAAATAATGGGAGAAATAAAGAAATTTCTGGAATTAAGTGAAAATAGGGACAAAACTTACCAAAATCTATGGAACATTTTTAGGTGGTCTTAAAAGGAATGTTGATAGTATTGAGTGCTCACATATGATGAATAGAGGGTCGCTAAGTGAACAACCTACTGACACATTTTAAGAACCTAGAAAGACTACAACAGTCTAATCCCAAGGCCAGCAGAGGGCAGGAAATTATTAAAATCAGAGCAGAAATAAATGAAATAGAGAACAAAAAACAATTAAAAGAATCAACAAAACAGAAAGCTGGTTTTATGAAAAGATGAATAAGATTGCCAAACCCCTAGCCAACCTAAACAAAAGAGAGACAGAAGCAACTCAAATTATTAAAATCAGAAATGAAAAAGGAGACATCACCACATACAGTGGGCAAATTCAAAGGATTATCAGAAACTATTTTGAAAATTTATTCTTCAATAGACTGGAAAACATGGAAGAAATTGATACATTTCTAAGCACATATAACCTACCTAAATTGAACCAAGAGGACATAGCAAGCCTAAACCAACCAATAGCAAGAAAATAAGTATAAATAGCAATAAAAATTCTGCCATCAAAGAAGAGTCCAGGCCCTGACGGGTTTCCAGCTGAATTCTACAAAACTTTCAGTGAAGAACTAATCCCAATACTTCACAATTTGTTCTGGGAAATTGAAAGAGATGGAATTCTCCCAAATTCCTTCTACAAGGCCAGTATCACATTAAACACAAACCAAATATAGATAACTCAAGAAAGAAAAATTATAAACCAATATCCTTGATGAATATAAATGCAAAAATTCTGAAATAAATACTAGCTATACACATTCAAAATCATATCAAGAGAACTGTACACCATGACCAAGTTGGTTTCATCCCAGAAAAGCAAGGCTGGTTCAACATATGCAAATCAATACACGTTATTCACCATATAAATATAACTGAGAACAAAAACCACATGATAATATAAATAGATGTTGAAAAAGCATTTGACAAAACCCAATACCCATTTATGTTAAAAATACTACAGAAAATTGGAAAAGAAGGAATGTATTTCAACATTATTAAGCAATATAAAATAAACCTAAAGCCAACATCATATTGAATAGGGAAAAACTGCAAAAATTTCCATTAATTTCATAAACAAGACAAGGATGCCCACTATCACCACTCCTCTTCAATATGTCCTCAATACTCTTTACACAGCAATAAGACAAGAGAAGGATATCAAAGGAATGCAAAGAGAAAGAGAGTTATTAAAGCTACCCTTATTTGCAAATGACATAATCCTTTATCTGGAAGACCCAAATAACTCAACCAAAAGACTATTGGAGTTGTTTAACCAATTTAGCAAAGTTGCAGAATACAAAAATCAATCTAAAAATATCAGTTGCTTTTTTATATGAATCCACAATAAAAGAAATAAAGAAAACAATTTTATTCACTATCACCTCAAAACAAATAAAATACCTAGGAATAAACCTAACCAAAGATGTAAACGAGGTCTTCAATGAAAACTACAAAACATTAAAGAAAGAAATTGAAGAAGACCTTGGAAGATGGAAAGATCTCCCTTGGTCATGAATAGGCAGAATAAATATCATCAAAATGGCCATTATGCCAAAAGTAATCTATAGATTAAATGCAATTACTATCAAAATATGAATGACATTCTTCATAAACCTAGACATATCAGTCAGAAATTTTATACGGAAAACAAAATGACCCAGAACAGCAAAAGCAATTCTCAGTAATAAGAATCATGCAGGATGCATCACAATCTCTGACTTCAAGTTATACTATAGAGCAATAGTAGTAAAAGGAGCATGGTATTGGCACAACAGGCATACAGACCAGTGGAACAGAATAGAAGATACAGAAAAAAACCCACACACCTGTAGTCAATTAATCTTTGACAAAAGGGCCAAACTCTTACACTGGAGAAAATACAGCCTTTCAACAAATGATGCTGGGAGAACTGGCTATTCCTTTGTAGAAAAATGGAACTAAATTGTTACCTCTCACCATGAACAGGAATCAACTCTAGATGTATCAAAGACTTAGAAATTAGACCAGGCAGTAACTTTCTCAACAAGATCTCCAAAGTGCAGGAAATTAAAGCAAGACTTGACAAGTGGAATATCATCAAACTAAAAAGTTCTTTCCCATCAAAGTAAACCATCAAGAACATAAATACAAAGCCTACAGAATGGGAGAAAATCTTTACTAGCCACCACTCTGATAGAGGGCTATATCCAGGATATACAAAAAAGCTCAGTAGACTCTATACTAACAAAACTAATAACCCAATCAAAAAATGGGCAACTAAATTGAATAGCCACTTCACAAAAGAAGAGATACAAAGGGCCAATAGATACATGAAAAGATGTTCAACATTATTAGCCATCAGGGAGATGCAAATCAAAACCACCCTGTGGTGATTCCATCTAACCCCAATCTGAGTAGAAAACATAAAGAAATTAAATAACAACAAATGCTGGCGAAGATGTGGGAAAAGAGAATTGCTTTTACACTGTTGGTGTAAACTAGTTCAGCTAGACTGCAAACTAGTTCAGCTGCTATGGACATCAATGTGAAGATTTCTTAGAAAACTGGGAATGGAACCACCATATGATCTGGCTATTCTACTCCTGGGTATTTTTCCAAAGGTGTTGAAATCAGAGAACTACAGTAACATATACATACCCATGTTCATCGCAGCACAATTTGTAATAGCCAAAATATAAAACCAACTCAGGTCTCCATTAACAGATAAATGGATTGCAAAATTATGGAAAATACACACAACGGAATTGTACTCAGCTATAAATAAGAACAAAATCATGTCATTTGCAAGAAGATAGAAAGACCTGGAGAACATTATGTTAACTGAGATCAGCCAAGCACAGAAAGAGAAGGGACATATGTTTTTTCTCTAACATACCCAAACTAGGGAGTATTCGGGATATCAGAATATCTCCAGATAATGGAAGGGAAACTTCAGCAAAGTTAAAATGGTAGGAGGGGAAGAAGGTTGAGGTTGATTAATGGAGGAGCTACATCCAAATATGTGTAAAAGTATAAATGTAGTATGGTTATTCTGAACAGTCATTGTTGGGAAGGGAAGAAGGGGAAATAGCAGTTGGGAGAGGGCACCATGAATGGTCTGAATGTATGCCATTTTCAGTATAAACCACATAAAAATAAAAAAGAATAAGAAAAGAAAAAAAAGAAAATTTATAGGGTCTTACTACTCATTGATTCAGTAAAAAAGAACATTTTAACATTGCTGGATTTATGTTAATAAGCATTTGTGTCTTGGTCCACTGAGGTTACTACCACAAAATACTATAAACAAGATAGCGTATAAACAAAGAAGATTCATTTCTAATAGATCTGGAGTCTGGGAACTCCAAAATCAAGGTACCAGCACCTTCCTGGTCTATACACAGGCAGCTGCCTTCATACTGTGTGCTCATGTCAGCAGAAGCAAGAGAACTCTCTTAGGTCTCTTTTATAAAGTGCTAAGCTCATTAATGAGAGCTTTGCCTACATGACCTAATCACCTTCCAAGACTTCAGCATAAGAGTCTAGGGAAGGGAAGTATAAGAATTCAATCAACTGAAGCCTATTTTTTCTAAATATACTTCAGAGTATAAGATACAGAATTTCAGATTTATAATTGTAGAATAATATGAATTCCTATGATAAATAAGGCCAAAGATTACCTTTGTGTAAATCACTGGACACAATCAGACATATGGAATCATTTACACTTAAAAAAAAAATTCTCTGCTGGTTATCATTGGCTCCATTTTCTTTGGCAGGAAGCCAGTGCCAGATCTATGAATTTCACCTCCTTTTTTCCAATGTGCTAGGTGTGATAGTTTAGGGCTTGGGCTTATTTTTTTTTCTCATTTTGTTTTATTAAACTTAATACTCCCTTTCAAAAAACTTCAACTTCTCTATTATTTCTTTCCTTAACTTTTCTAATGCCATTTCCAAGCCTTCTACTCCCAATAATTGCCCTAAAGAGTGGATTGGAGAATATTGCACTTCAAAGTGCACCCATAAACGTATCAAAGTAAATGTGAATGTATTAGAATATCTGTGAGAGGAGGTGGCTCCATGGTGTAATGGATAGCACATTGGACATCTAGAAAATATCAATAAGAGGGAATTTTTACAAATGAAAATTTTCAAAAATTATATTTTATTGTATTTTGAATACATATGCTAGAGAATGCAAATGATACTTTAGAAGAGCCCTCTAAAAACTGTTCAGAGTGATTATTTCCAAAACAATACATTTCATAGCCAAAGGCTAGGAAATATAAAAAAACTAAATTTTATGATTGCACATTCTACATTCAGAATATATATATATATATATTTCAAGTGAGTATTGACTTTCAGAATGTCAGGATAGCACAAATGCACTGAAAAGAAAGGTCATTGAACAAAGGAGAGACTGAAAGAATGTCCTCAAAATAAGGTCAAAATAGAGGTTGAACTGAGTATAACTTTCTAAAGAAAAAAAGGAACATTAACTTTTTTTAATTGTTTCTGAGAAGTCTAACCTGTTCTCCTAAATTAACTATCTTCCTGAAACATTTTTCAGGGAGTAATCTAAATTGTCCCCAAGCTCTTTATTTTCATAACACCACTAAAATAGGTTAGCTATACTTGCTTGCTTCCCATAGAGACAGTGCGCACTTCAGAGGTAATGATTGTGTGGTTCTGTGACACCTAGAGTCAAGGGCCTGGGCATATGGATATGCCATTTAGATTTGCAGATGACAATTACTATCTATACCAAGAAAACTTGTGTCTTTCCCTGTTTAAGTTCATATTTGAAAGCTGGGTTTTGGTTGAATTCCTGTGTATTCATAGCTAGATAGTAAAATAATCCAATTTATCCTTCTGTGGATGAATAATTGTATATTTTACAAAAAATGGTAGGAAATGTGCATTTTGTTGAAAAACAAATAAAAATGAAAGATATTTTTAAATATCCTATTAATGCACTAATTCTTTAACTTCTCTGAGTATTTTAATATACTAAGTGATTTTGTGTTTACCTAAATAACCATCTAGTTAAAATATATTTCCAAGATACAGTAATTACAGGTAGACATTTAGGATAGAATTTGATAGCTGCTAAAACTGTTATATCTACCAAAAACAAGTTAGTAAGCCGGGCATGGTGGCGCACGCTTGTAATCCCCAGCATCCGGGAGGCTGAGACTGGAGAACTGCGGTTCGCGGACGGCCTCAGCTACTTAGTGAGGCCCTCTGCAACTCAGTGAGACCCAGTTTCAAAATAAAGGTCAGGGGCTATAGCTCAGAGGTCAAATGCCCCTGAGTTCCATCCCAAGACCCGCACATAAAACAAAAAAACAAGTTATTAAATCTTTATCATTTACAAAGATATCGTAACACTATTCATAAGGTATGAACAATATATTTACAAAGCTCTCCAGGCTGATATATTAGTATTAATATGCATTGTGTGTTGCTAGTGTGATGATATTTTTTGGGCTATCACACACATACCAGCTGGGGATGGAGCAAGCAAGCAAGAAAAAATGTCATTCCCCAGTAGTTCGCTTTAAATATTCTTCCAATCTTTAATCAATGACTTGTTATAATCTGAGAAAATGTAAGAATTACTTCTTAACCTTCATAACTGCTAGTCTAAATTTTGAAAAAGATAAAGGATTAAAGGGATTATTTATTTATTTATTTATTTTTATTTATTTATTTTTTTGTGGTCCTTGGGTTCCTGGAAACCCTTCTACTCCGGGCTACACGCTCAGACTTATTTTTGTACTTCTTTATTTGGAAACAGGGTCTCTTAAGCTAGCACGCCTGGCCTTGAACCAGAGCAATCCTCCTGTCTCCACCTCCCAAACCTGGGGATTACAAGCATGTGCCACCACGCCTAGCAGGATTATTTATTTTTTATGAAACTGCTGTGCTTCAAAATTATTTTATATCATCATGAGTGATGAGATACTAGGAGAAAGTGTGAGCTCATGAGAACACAGATGATACAGATGATAGAGTGCAGTGAAAAATACATGGTCTAAGTATCATTATCCATTAGCTGCATGAACCCTGAACTAGTCACATCAATACTCTGAGCCTTAATATCTTCATCTTTCAAATAAGAATATGGAACACACCTAAATTTTCTACTGCAAAGTCTGACGTGAGATTTAAAGAAGTTGAGCTATTGCTATGGTAGATGCTATCATACAAATCATGAGTATCACATGAGATTGATATAGGGGATGGATGGAATAATAATTTAATCTGAGTAAAATAATGGGTTTGTGTGATTGAAAATAAAAGTAATTAAAAAAGTCAGCACTAAGTATTTAGTAATGGCAAAGACCAGACAATATGAAACATGAGATCTAGACAAGTAGTTTCAACATTAATATTTACAACATATTTCTTATGATGCCTGAGTATTTTCTTCTTAAAATTAATGACTTTAGGCCAGGCGTGATGGCACACACTTGTAATCCTAACATATAGGAGGTGGAGACTGGATGATCATGGTTCGTGGACAGCTTCAGCTAATCAGTGAGGCCCTTCACAACTCAGTGAGGCCCTGTTTAAAAATAATAATAATAACGCAGGGTGTGGTGGTGCACACTTGTAATCCCCATGCTTGGGAGGCAGAGACAAGAGGGTCACACAGGCTCGAAGCCAGCCTCTCTGGCTTAAGAGACCCTGTTTCCAAATAAAAAATATATATCAAATAGGTGTGGGAGTGTAGCCCATAGGTAAAAGGGTTTCCAGGAACCCCAGTACCACACACACACACACAAAAATAATAATAATATAGGGCTAATATAGGGTTGAAGAGTGTAGCTCGAAGGTACAATGCCCCTGAGTTTCATCCCTGGTACCACACACACACACACACACACACACAAAAAAAAAATAATAATAATAATAATAAAAAATAATAATAAAAATAATGACTTTACACTTATTATTCCATGGGTATACTTAGAAGGTTCTTGCTCTTGAAAAGATATATACTGATATGATTTGAAAAATAAAATTGATAAAAGGAAACTATAAACTTAATATAAGGACATATTTCTTTTCCACTATGTCCAGCTATTAAGAAATTTTCTTAAATCAAGAAACAATTCTTCTACAATACAATGTCGGTGTTTTAATTTTGTCTAATTTATTTATTTCATTTTATTGGTGCATTGCAATCATACATTTTAATTGGGTACAAGACAGAAGAGGTATACATGCACACATCACTCATTTAGCCCTTCCCCAATTTCCTTCCCATTCTCCCCTCACTCCTTCTTTTTCATGTTCGTCTTAGTGATTTAAACAAAGATGGAAATTCTAGATTGAAAACAGTGTGTGTGTGTGTGTGTGTGTGTGTGTGTGTGTGTGTGTGTGTTATTAAGGATAGAACTCACAGGTAGTATACTTCCAAACTAAATTTCTGGACCTATAATAATTTTTTTTGTTTTTGGAACAAAGCCTTGCTAGTTTGCTGAGATTGTCTTCAAACCTATGATTCACTTGCTTTAGCCTCTCAAGTTCTAGGATTATTGGCATGTGCCATCACATCACATTGAGAATTTTTAAATTGGGCAAAATGTTAAATGTTATTCTAAGTGTTAAATAGCACTTACTAGTACCCTGGGAAATATTAATATGTATGGCCCTGGGAAATGTTGAATGTCAAGTGAATAATTGAACCAAGGACCCATCCTGACTGCCAAATTATTAATAATAATGCAATATGAAGCAAAAGAAATTTTTTGCTAAAGGTGCTTTCTGTATATTTATGTACTTATCTCTCTCTTCACCTCTCTGATAGAAACTTGTGGTCAATGAAAATTAGTCTTTTGTCCAGAAAAATATGTATTAATAGTCAGTTCACTTAAGCCTACATATGTATAACAAGACTTTCCATAGTTGCTTTGTTTGCTTTTGATTTTCATAAATATAAATTGAAAAAAATAAGCAAAACTCAACATCCTTAAAATGGGAATGTTCATAAACAACCAATTTTACACTTCAAATCTGAGAATTTATGGTTATTTGTTGCTCTTAAGAGTATAAAACTAGCCAGGCATGGTGGCAAATGCTTGTAATCCCAGCATTCGGGAGGCTGAGACTGGAGGATTGCAGTTCATGGGCAGCCTCAGCTACTTAGTGAGGCCCTCTGCAACTTAGTGAGACCCTGTTTCAAAATAAAGAATAAAAAGTAGGCGAGGGACTGTAGCTTGGTGGTCAAATGCCCCTGGATTCCATCCACAGCACCCCCAAACATTTTTAAAACTATTGTATATTTGGCTTCATACATGATAGATTAAAATGAACTGGGATATAAAAATTAAGACTGCATAAATGATTTTATTTATTCCCTTAAACATAAGTCATTTCATATATATATATATATATATATATATATATATATACACATTTTTTTAAAGAAAGCAATAGTAGCAGTGAGCTGATAATCAAAATTTCTGAAGCCAATCAGAATTTTCAAATTTCTCAAATAATATTTGAATACAAAAAGTTAAATTTTGTTATACTGTTATATATACCTATTTAGAATTTGTGACAGAGAAAAGGGGAATGATTTGATTTTCTTTTTACCTAGAGTTCTCTCTTTCTTGATATATAACAGTTTAAATTTAGTTAATGAATATTGAAAAATATTTATTTTTCTCTAAATTTTTACTTGGTTTTATATAAATTTCTCATTTTATCTGAATTTTTATATTCATTGCCATAAAACCACACCAGTTAGCACCAACTGGCATGGAAATTATCTTGGGAAACTCAAATAGCACAAATAACAAAAGCTTTAGATTTTAATGATGATTCCAGAATAGGAAATGAGGCTTCAGCCCAAAGGAGATGAAGAATTAAAACCAAATTATCTCCAAAAACTTCGTACACATGGTTTCACTAAAAAAAGTGATTCACTACCTTGGCCTGAACTCAGGAAGAAAACATCTCTCTGGAAAGTATGCACTCCCTGGACCATTCTACTGTTAGTTAAATAAATTTAGATTTGAGATTGTACTACCTGTATCTAGGAAACCGATACATCCAGAAATTAAGTTAAAAAGTAGTTTTATGCCAGCAATAGCATTGGAGCAATTAGCTAGAGAAAAGGACACAGGTCCTCTTGCAAAATTAAAATATAAAATGGACCATAATTTTAGATACCATAGTGACTGAAAATCAGAACAATATCCAATTAAGAAATTACCACATTCGTCAAAAATTTTGTATTTGGTCAATAAAGTAAGCCATCCAAAATCATAAGACATAATTCTTACTTTCTCAGTGCCTTTAGCCAGGACAGTGACAGATGTTAAACAAAATTATATAAATGAGCATCATTTCGGCACATTTATGCTAATGAAGAATTGTAGTTAGCTTGAAGAAACTTTCTTGATAAATGTTCCAAGCAGAAGTAACAGGATGTTCAGAAGTCCTATGCTGGAAGAAACTGGGGCTAAACAAAAGACAACTGTAGAATTATAGAACTTGGGACCATATTGAGAGGTGAGGCTGCAGCTCTTTTAGGCTACATATGAAATTTAGTTTGATTTTGAGCAAGTAGGAACCTTCAGAGTAGTTGTAGACTGGGAGTGTTCTAAAACAACTGCTCTGCCCCTAGATGAGAAATAGCTTAGAGACAAGTAGAAGTGGAAGGATTATGCCTGAAAGAGCATACAGGAAGATCTGAGTCATGGAGGGGAAGGGAAAGGCAAGCTAGAAGCAGCATTTCCAGATGTTTGGCATGTATGTCTTGGGATGTCGCACCATACTCCTTGAGACTGAAAACACTAGGGGAAGGGAATGATAAGTAGACAGAAATAATGATTTTCTTTGAAAATGCTAAGTTTGAGATCTCTGTGGAAAAATCAAGTTTAAATAAACCAAAATGTGAGTGTCCTGTGCTAATAGACAGCTGTGCTAAAGTGAGTACCTGTGCTAATGAAGTAAATGTCACATGGAGGAACAGGAAGACTGAATAAAGCCCTAAGAGAAAACTATGAGAAGTTATCTTATTTCTATCATAGTCAGTTACAAAATAAAAATCATTAATTAGATATAAACAGCCTTGAATAATCAAGAGGGATTTCGAAAGATACAGTGATTCCTATAGGTTTTGAAGGATAGGTTTCTTATTTATGAGGAGGATTACATAGCTCCAAAGAAAATGGAAAAAATAGCGTACTGGTTTAAAGATGTAGTAAAGTAAACGAATGATCAGAAACTGCAGTCACCTCAACATATCTATATTTCAGATGTATGATGGAGGACATATGCAATAGATAGCTGGAAAAGAAAGAGAGACAGCAACCACACAGAAAGGGCTTTGTCTGTTAAGCAGGTGAGATTTTATTCTCCTGATGATAATAGGGAGTTAGCCACATATTTTAAACACTGAAATGATATGACTAAATTTGTATTTTAGGATAAAATGACTAGCTAAAAATAGAAGAAAAATTACAATTTTGTTAAACTATGTTCAAACACTAGCTAGCTCTGTACAAAGTATTTTTATGTTACAGTTTTAAATTAAGAAAATTTATAAAAGTCTAAATTAAATAAATAGTTAAATAATATTCAAATTGTTTTCTAAAACAGTAAATGGTTTTATATTAAAATTAATAGCTAAAACAATATTTTAATATAATTAATGAAATAAATATTAGAACAACAAGGCTTCTCAGAGACTATAATGTGAAAATATACACTGTTAATTTTCAGAATGTAGATTAGGCATTCATAGTTTCTCAGAGTTATCAGACTATTAAAAAATTTCCACAAATAACAAACTAAGACATTTGTGCAAGATATATTTTGGCAAAAAATTGAAAAAATGCTCAAATTTAATAGAGTTTAGATGACATTGGTTCTTTCTGCAAAGACTTTACATTTTTATAAAACAATACCGAAAACACATAGGTATAGTGAAACCTGTGGTGGGTAGGAGGAGAAAGGCTAGAATTACTTCAATATAGTCATTTTTAATTTTGCATTAGTTTCTACTGAATCTATGCCTTTGAATGTCAAGGTCATCTAAGATAAACTGAAGTTAAGCAGTAACTATGTATAAAGCTTTTTAAATAATTATTTTAAGCCAGGCATGGTGGTGCACGCTTGTAATCCCAGCACTTGGGAGGCATTTGAGAGGTGCGACAGAAGGATTGTGGTTTTTGGACAGCCTCAGGTACTTAGTGAGGCCCTTTGAAACTCAGTGAGACCTTATTTCAAAATAAAGAAAAAATACAGGGCTGGGTGTAGGTTGGAGGTAGAATACCCTTGGGTTCCATCTGCAAACATAATTATTATTTCATAATTCTTTGTGTATGTATCGATTCTTTGTGTATATACTTATGTACGGGTGAGAGTACTTTCTTGTCACTTGTAAGATATCAGCAGACTTGGCTACACTTATAATGACTGGTATGACAACAGATGGGTAAAATCTAATCATATCAGCCAATCAAATTTTACCTTTTAACATTAGCTACAAAGGAGAGAGGACAAGAGAGAGGGGGAGGGAGAGGGGAGAAAAAAATGAAAACAAAAACAAAACTCCTAAGGGACCAGAGGGACTAGTTAAAAGTAAGAGAAGACCAAGTGAAATCAAACTAGGAGAAAACCTATTTTACTAATGAGCAATCTCTCTATTTCTTAACAAGTAATGAATAACTCAATTTTCTCTGGGAAGAGATCATTCTTTCCTTTCCATCACTTTTTCTGACCATAAGTTCTGTGCTTTTGCCTTCAGAAATAGATACATCTTATTTAGCCTAAGCCTTAAATACTCACCAAACCTCATGAGTATCCCAATAGAGTCACCTGGCATTCTCCTTCCTATGCTTTCTAGCCCTTGTGAATAACTCGGACTTCTTTGAGTTTTGACTGTGAGAAGAAAGTTGGACATTCTCCAGTCATCAGCTTGGCCACTTCTTGAAATTCTTCAGAGAAAGCTCAGGACTCTAATTTGTCAGCTTTCTTAGGAAAACAGCCAATGGGACATTCGACAGACAATAAAAAATAGCCCCTGAATTTAGATATGGAATTTCCTAAAGTACTAAAATCCTAAGAATATTTCTGTGCAATGCTCTTCCCACCCAAATCCTTTCCATCATAATTAGCCATAAGTATCTTTTTATATATTTCAATTCAGCACTTATCCCTACTCAGTAAATCGGTCAATTGACTAATACTTAGAAGAAGGAAATCTGCTCTATGCCTAACAATCTGCTCAATGCTTTAGGGAAATTCCTTTAAATCAAGTCAGTTAATTGCACAAATGTTCACAGAATAAGTACATACATGAGTGATTCCCTTCATGAATCACTTGAAGAAGTGAAGCTAATTCCGATGATACTAGTATTGTCCCAAATGTCTTCTGGACTGTCCATTTGGAATTACCCAACTTAAAAGTCATTAAAGACTCAATCTCATGTTTGCACAGATGTAGTTAATTCAGGGTGTTAAATAAAAAGATTTACCATGGTGCAGTAGTTTAGAGTGGGGAAAAACAAGATTTCAACAGAGAATGGCCAATGGTAAGGGACTTGGTCTATGCTTGGTAAGTTTGGCAGTGCTTTAAGGATATATGTTAAGATAATAAGGGAATATTTTAAATATAATCTACTGATCACATATATATTCAACATAATATGTCCATTCCCAAGTGATTTCTTTTATAGAAGCAGCACAGGAAGCAATATGTGCTACTATGATTTGCTAAAACATTCTTTTACTAACCATTTTGAATTGCCTTTAGACCCTGTTTATTAGTACCATGAAATACTTAAAAGTTATTTATTTTTTATTATATTTTATCCACTGCTCTAGATTAAAAGGGAAAACACTCCATAGCTCAAAGTTAGGAGATCATATTTAGGATTTGTCCAAAAATGGCCCATATTAGAAGTCAAATTTAAACAGAGTCATGAGTTCATGTAGGGTTAGAGATAGGCAGAGATAGAAACAGGCTTCTGTGCAGGGACACATGCATAAACAGAGACATTGATGCAGGCCTACACAAGTTCAGCTCATTAGCAAGCAAAGAGATATAGCTAAAAAGAATAGGTAGAACAAGAAAAAAGAATAAGGTTATGATGCACCAAATTGTGGACTGCTTTGGACTAACATAAGGCCACTGATAGCCTGAAGCCTCATACTGGAAGATTTTTATTATTTTGCTACAAACCTTCCCATTAACTATTGAGTAGAATTTGTTGTTTGGCAACACTTTGGTCCTCATGTTCCTTTTATTAGCTATGATAAGTAACATGCCTATTAAAAATTTCTCATTTCCCACAACACTTTTATTTTAATTTTCTAGATATTTAAAGTTCAATATATTTGATGAAGACTCTATTACCTTTGGAAAACCAGTATAGAAGAAGTATGAAAAACAGGAGCCCCAGTTCATTAAAATGTTAAATGAAAAATGTGTCCTCCTTTCCCAAAGTGGTTCATGGAAGGCAATTGGGTGAATTATGTAAACCCGCAAAAGCAAGGAATAAGCCTAGTTTTCACCGAAGCTGGAAATTTTAGAGCTTTAGTTTAGTCCAAACTTCATTAACTCACAATTGAATAGGTCCTTTTTGTTCTTCTCTTTGTTTTACATGGTTCAATATGACTTCTCATCTTAACTCATAGCCTCAAGTATCAAAATCTCCCACCTGCACTGTTATGTCTCCAAGGCCATGCTCTGAGCAGGCTATAATGAAGTAGAGATTATCTTCATTTGCAAAATTCTCTGTGTATGTTCTTTTCAAATGTCTTTGGACAATCAGTATCTTCCTCATTCCTAATCACTCATTTATGTCCATGACCTCAAATGAGACCATTGAATATTTATAATTCAGTATTAGGAGAGATAGGAGAGTATGATTGGACTTTTTAAAGGAGATAATAAACTTAAATTAGAAATCATTATGCATATATTACTGTAATTTTCTGGTTTACACTCCTTTGGAAAGATATCCTGTAGTGATATACCCAGATTATATTATATGGTAGATCCACCCCCAGCTTTTTAAGGAATCTCCACACTGATCTCCATAGCAGCTGAACTAGTTTACACTCCTACCAACAATGTAGAATAGTTCCTATTTCCCCACATACTTGCCAACATTTATTGTTATTTGACTCCTTTATGATTGTCATTCTGATTGGGGTTAGGTGTAATCTCAGTGTAGTTTTGATTTGCATCTCCCTGATTGCTAAACCAGAGAACTACAGTAACATATGCATTCCCATGTTCATAGCAGTACAATTCACAATATCCAAACTATGGAACCAACCTGAGTGTCCATCAACAGATGAATGGATTAAAAAATTCTGGGCAATACACACAATCAAATTTTACTCAGCAATAAAGAAGAACAAAATTACATCTTTTGCAAGAAGATGAAAGTACCTGGATAACAGCCAAGCACAGAAACTAAAGGGCCCAATGTCTTCTTTAATATGCATGAGCTAAGGACTATTTGGGATATTTGGGACTCTAGATAATGGATGAGAACCTCAGTGGAGCCAGGGAGAAATGTTATGGGAAGAAGACAACTGAGGTTCATTAATGGAAATATTACCATCGACTATGTGTATACATGTGAATATACCATTGCCAATTTAGGTACTTGGTTTTGGGAGGTAGGGAAATGGGGAAGCAGGAGAGGCACCAAATGCTGTATCCATGTATGCCATTGTCAACATGATTTACATTGTGATGTGAGACTCTAATGCACCAATAAAAGCAAAATAAAATTAAGTTAAAAGAAATTGTTATGGAAGGCTCTTATAGAGGGGAAGAGTCCTGAGGTTAATTAATCTAAAATGATGAGATATCCAAGTAAAATGTACAGGTAGAGAAGTGATATCAGAAAATAAAAACCAAGCAAGTGATCAGAGGAGAAGGAATTTGGGATTTGGGAGAACAGAAAGTGACTTGGTAGAAGAGCAGCCTGGTAGCCAATCTGAGATAGGATGTGGGGTGAGGTGAGTTTGAAACTGTAATTTTGAGTTGGAAATTTAAGAGGTTTAAATGCCGTATCAATGATGTATGTATGTATGTGTGTGTATACACACACATAAATTGAATACAGCCTGTGCTTGGCAAATGAATATATATATATATATATATATATATATATATATATATATATATGGTGAACTTTAAGCCTGGGAAATTATGTAAGAATGCTACCAGTTTTACCAATTTATTTTTTTTTCTAACTGCAATGCCAAAAATGGATTGGGAGTACAGGTGACTAGAAATAAGAACTTTACCTATGAAGATATTTTAATAATCTGAATGAAAGATGATGGTGGCCTAAACTAGAAAAACAGCAGAGGAAGCAAAGAGGCAATATTTCAGCAACATTAAAGAGAAAAAATTTTAAAAGTATGCTTTCCTGGATGTGAGGAGTGAGCTTAAATAAAATCCATTATTTGTTAATTAAAAATATAGATAATGTTTCCTTCTTAAAATTGCTCAAAATATTAGTTATTATTTAATTTTATTTATAGCATGATATTATGTGTCCTTAACAGGGATAGAATTTCCTATAATTATATGAAATTGTCTCCCTCCTAGTCTGAAATTACTCTTAGCACATATTTTAAAAACAATTTTTATTGTATTTATATTAAGCTGTGTTCCTTTCAGAACATATGTTAATTTTCTTTACCCAGGCATTACTCGTCTGAATTCTCTCTCTAATTGTGTAGCCCTGGAGTGTTTCTGTCTCCAGTTACTTTCAGCTTATTTCCCAGATGATGATGAGAGGGATTTTATCCTAATTGGATCCACGCTGAAACCAGGTCCCTCCTTTCGTGAATGACAAACCCTCTCTCTGTTTTATACCAGTAGATGTTCACCTGATGTGTCAGGGTAATAGGTTTATTTTTGAACCCCTTGCATGGTGGGATATACACACATAACAATAAAGATATAAACAGAAGTTTTATGAAGAAGCAACAGCAATCTATATCCTATTAACGTGAGTCCTAAAAACAAGAATTTCTTTCTCCTCTGTCTTTGTCAAAATGGCCAAAATTCCCTGGCCTACAAGGAATGTCTGCAAAATAGGCTTAGACAGCCTAAATGAGCTTCATTCTCCTACTGAGACAAAGGCTTTATATTATCAACTTTATAGAGTCAGTGGAAAGGTTTTAATTCTAAATGGGTTTTTAAAGGCCCTTCTGTTTCTTCTTTTAAGATCAACATTTTCCACATTGTGCTTTTTTCTTTTTTTCTTTTTTTTTTTTTTCAGTGTTAACCCACAAATTGAATACAGCCTGTGCTTGACAAATGAATATTAAATGCTTTTTCCTGGAAAATGTGTTTGCTCATTAAATTTGACAGTCATTGCTTATGTGGTAAATGTTGTCAGTGCCAAGAACTATCTGGCATGGCTGCCAGCGACAGGTCCATTATTTTAATTGCCTTTAACCTATAATCAATATTTACTACTTTCCATAGAAAGAGACTGCATAGCTAAGCAGTAAAAAAGTGAGTTTATTGTTCTGCACCTCAGTTTCTGCTTTTACATCTAAATGATAATATTAAATGCTTTCTCTATGTAGTACTTTTTTTGCCTAAATTCCCTACCACTTATTTTGTGAAATGTTCACATCAGTCAAATCGTGTCTATTTCAAATGAAACAGTTTGAATGTATGGCTAAATGAGACTCAAACACTGCTTCATCGTAAATTTATCTACATCTTTTTTGTTTTTGTCATTGAAAATAGCTTCTGAATTTCAATAGCCCTCATTGAGGAATGCATACTTTCAAGCATGAAATTTTCAGGATTTAATCTGGGACTCTGGAGAAGAACTAAGTCTGCAGGTAAAAATCAAGAGACCCTAACTGGGAGGAGGCAGAACATAAAGGCTAGAATGATGCTTTAAGTTTTAAATGTGTAAGCTGACAATGGGGAATCATAAAAGTTATTTAACTGAGAAATGGCATTATACAAATGTCACTGTACATAGATCACTTTGATGGTAATCAGAAGTGAGGATATAATGTTAGAGTCAGGAAAAGGAGCTAGGTTTGAATATACACAAACACAGGGACCAAGTTATGGTAATACTATATGTCAGGAATATTATATTATATATTTATGTCTATGTGTTTGTATGTATTTTTACAGCTAGGCATATGAGAGTTTACTGTAAACTGAAGTTGTTTATACTAAAAACATTTCAAAAGAACTTTAATTATCAGGGATTCATAAGATAAATATGCTACAGTTCAATTTTATGAGGTCCTTGAATTCGACATTGTCAAGTGAGAAGTGTAGATGTGCACAATATATTTATATTATATACAAGTAAATACATTTAAAAGAAAATGTTAGACTGTTACTATTTTATTTTGACTTTCTCTTTGTTTAGTTGTATTTTCTAATTTTTTACAACACAGTGTCATTATAGGCATAATTCCTAAAATTTAGCATATGAAAAAAGATTATAACCCTGACCTGTGTATGAGTTCATGAAATTTGGGAGAGGCATAATATTTGAAGCAAAAGTTAGATTTAACTAGAATTTGGTAACCTTGACTCTTTTGGTTCCCTAATACATTCCAAGAGATTGGCCATGTCATCACCAGTGAGGCCCTATGGTGTAGCCATTCCTCAAACATTTACCTGATGAGTATCACAACCTTGCTTTGTTAGACAAAAAAAATTGTGGAGAAACATGGCAGCATTATAGTCCAAAAGCTTATGTATGTGATTTATTATAATGCATCCTCTGGCTACCTGACATTATTATACTTAAAAAGAAATATCTACAATTAGAAATCTATTCAAGGTTTTCTTCAAAGAAAGGAGCATCTCTTTCCAAATAAAAGCATAAACTCTGAGGTTTGTTTAAGTACATCACTTGTTTTAGAGAGTTTCATAGGAAGGATGGGTGGGGAGAGAATGGGGTGGGGATTGGGTAAGGGCTAAATGGGTGATATGTGCACGTATGTCTACACAAGTCTTTTATCCCATTAAGATGTATGACTACAATGCACCAATAAAAAATTTAAGAAGTATAAACTCTCTTATATTGCAATGGTGTACTATTAGCTAAAATAGATCAGGAATTAAGCAAAAAATGTGGGCATCAGACATACATCAAATATATTTAGTATAGAAAAATCATATTTTATGTATAATACTATCAACTAATGCTTAATTAATTCACTTATTCAGAAATATTTTGCAGTGTCTACCATGTGCAAGGTATTGTGCAAATTTTAAAGAATATTAAAATAGATGAAAATCATCGATGGAAAGAAAGAAAAGGAAATGTATAGTGCAAGAATGACACAGGAAAAAACTATTTTAATTGGATAACAACATTTTGAGTCTCGGATTTTCAGAAGAAACTGAAAACAATACAACATGCTATGGTTTGAATGTTTCTTCCCTACCAGTGTAGCAATATTAATGAGTGGGAGTTTATGGGGCAACCAGGTTATAAAAGCCAAATCATCATAGATGGGATTGCCACCAATATACAAGTTTAAGTTTGCCTCATTCCACTGCCCCCCTCTCTTCCACCATGGAAATACAACAAAAAGGCTCTGGCTAGATACCCAAACCTTCATCTTGGCCATCCCATCTTCCAAAACTGTGAGAAAATAATCTGTTTATTATAAAGTATTTAATTTCATGCATTCTGTGATAGCACTAAATGAACTAAGACATAATAGGTGCTTATTGCCCACCTATTCAGAGAAAGGCAGTAGATCACCTCATGAGGACATGCCAAGAAGTGATGATACCTCATGCCATCATCAATCCATCATTCTCCTACAGACAAAATAAAGCCCATTTTATTCAATGGCAATTTTTTAGTTAAACAGAGATTGAATAAAGAGGGCTCTGAGAATCATAATAAAGTAAATTATCTTTACAATTAGTTATTAACAACTGATAGCCATGAAGAAGGCCCCATAGACCACCTCCACAAACACTCTAGTTCTTAAGGGAGTATGGGAAGGAGTCTAGATGTAGAAATAATTTGGATTCATAATAAAACATTAATTACTTATTTTGACTGTAAATTATTTCCTCCTAGTGACAAAACGCAAGTGATTTCTGGTGATTTGAAAACTGTGCTTCATTTTGTAAACAAAGGTTATGCTCTTATAAGTTCAGTAACAAATTCTTTAAGAGTTCAATCTGTTTGAGGTATGTTGACAAATAATTCATTTCCTTTTTAAGATATATAATGATTTTGTGACACATAGAATTAGATGGTCTTTCCAAACCCTCTAATTTTAATTCTAATTTTTACTTCTATTTTTCTACTTTTATTTTTCTAAGAGTAGAAAGACAAACTTTGCTTATACCTGTTAAAATATTTTATAATATTAAGCAATTACTTGCACTTAAAGAGCAACTTATTTATTTTTTATATAATTGTGTAAAATGCTGCCAATTGTGCCTTTGAAAACAGGGCAAGGAAGTGGAATAAATAAATATTTTTGAAAAACTGACTCACCACTTACATTAAATACATACAACAAATGACTCTCGCAACATCTTGATTTCAGACCTAAAGCTTCCAGAATTGTGAGAAAATAAATCTGTTATTTAAGCCACTCAGTGTATAGTACTTTGTTATGACTCAATCAAACCAATACAGATGCTTTTTCCTCCAGTACTCAAATTGAAGGAATCACACAATGGGTACAGGAATACCAAAACCTCCCATCACAAAGTTCAAAAGAAGTCCTAGTAAGAGAGAAGAAATATTTCTTGCAACACACTTGTCCAGTTCTAGTTTCTTCCACAAATATCTGCCCAGTTAAAATTTATTACAGAACCCAAAGAGTTTTCTATCACTCGTTAATAAAAAATAAATAACAATTATTTGCCTCATTCTATATAACATCCAAATTGTTTATATTAATAAAATACTTAAGCACAAAAATATCCATAAAATAATGTGAAAAACTTGCTTATAAATAGTTGAAAGTATTCTATGAATCGTGAAGGCCCAAGTACGACCATAAACTCAGATAGCATTAAAGATAATCTTGGAAATATAGGTAATGATGGACTTTTACCTAGCCATGAAGAAGAAATACATTGTATAATTTTCAGAAAAAAAGCAGGTGGAACTAAAGTATATTATTTTAAGTGAGATCAGTGAGTCTCAGAAAGTGACATCAAAGGTTGTATGTTTTCTCTCACATATAGAAGCTAGACAAAAGATCAGACAGAAAAGGCACTTTAGGTCACTGAGAAATGAGACCAGTAGAATAGTGGAAGGAGCCTGGGTGTGGGAGGTGGGAAGGGGAAAAAGGAAAAGCAATAAAGGGAACAGTTTGAATAATGCCATACTCATATATGAAGGAATCACTATGGATCTCACTAATATGTACAGGAGGGGTGAGTAGCAGGATAGGATCTGAAAAGAAACACACCTGGACCTGTGTGCATGTGTATATCAATATCACTTTGAATCTCACTGATATCTAATTAATATATATTAATGAAAGTATTTTTCTTGGTGGTACTGGGGATGGAACCCTTCTATCTCTGGGCTATACTCCCAAACCTATTTTATATCTTATTTGGAAACAGGGTCTCTTAACCCAGTGAGGCTGGCTTGGAACCTGCATGATCCTCCTGTTTCCATTTCCCAAGCATGGGGATTACAAGCATGCACCACCACACCCGGCTAATAAAAGTATTTTTAAAAGGAATTTTTATGGACATGCATACACACAGACAAATAGGTAAAACTTTTCCCAATACCCATAATATGGTATATGACTTCTGCGGAGTCTCAGAAGAAAATGAAGTTCTTCACCTTCAAATATTCTCTTTCACTTAAGCATGGACTAAACCTACTGTCTAGTTTTTAACATAAAGTGTAAAAAGAGTGATGAATGTCACTTCCCTAATTAGATTACAAGAAAACTGTGACTTCCTCATTATTCTTTGCTTTTACCTATTCCTTTCTTTTCTCATTATTCCTTTCTTTCTGCTCTCCCTCCTAAGACTCCAGCTGCCATGTTATGAGGACACTGTGAAAAAAATACAGAGAGGCTCCTGTGGCAAGGAACCTAGACTTGCTAGGACCTATATGAGAGCCTGAAAGTGGATTCTGTTTTACTTTAGCCTTAGAAGATACAGATCTTTGATCACAAAGCAAGAGAGATTGGATTCAGAAGCTACCGGCTCAGCTGCACCTGTTCCTCTCCACCTGACTCCACACAAAGTGTGAGATAATAAATGTTTGTAGTTTTATGCTGCTAAATTTGGGCATAATTTGCAGCACTTTATAATTAATAAATCTAATAATTCTTAAAATATAAATTAAAATCATTGGAAGTAATTATTCACATATATTGACAAAGGGTAGAGTTTAATTGTTGTTCATTTTTAATAGTATGGGGGAAGGTAAAGAGAGACCTTTGTTATTGGTTTTAATGTGCATATTGGCTTATTTTTAAAGAGAAGATTTATCAATGTGTACTAAAACTTTGAATGTTGACGCTCATTGACCCATTCATTTATCTGATAGAGTATTTGTCCAAGTTCACAAAATATATGTCCATCAATAGAAAAAACTTATTATATTGGTTGACAAGTGCAATTAAATGTTCTGTATCCTTTATAATGTTATATATCTAAGTGTGCCAAAATGTAAAGTTACCAAAAAAATAAGTTATTTTTGCATTATTTTCCATTTTATTTTGTTCATTTTCCTTGGGACTTTCTATCCTGACCCTGATAAAGTTTTCAACAATATTTATTCTACTTTCTTAATCAGTTGGTTTGGATATTAGGATGTTGACTTTAGAACCAGACTATTAAATTCAGTATCTTATCTGCCTATTCTTGTATAACCTAGGATAGGTATTCTGTGGCTCAGCACCTTCTTCCCATGTCTGATTGTAACTGTCCCCCGTGTATGATGGGAAAATAAGTGTGTTAAATAAGTCAAGTTTTAGCATAGCACATGGAATCTAGTAAGATTACATAGATGTTTGCTTTTTAATTGTCATTTATATTTGAATATAAGCAATTTTCTCTAAATTAGGTATTCTCTAAAGAATAATCAAAAGTTTTTGGAAAGGTTGAATTATAAATAATTCAAGGATGTGATATTTAAGTAATCTCATCAGATCTGTCTTTGATATATGTCTCTTTTTTGTGTATTCTCCGTTGAGGGTTTTCTTCCTTGGTTAGCAGGAGACATTTGTGTTTCAAGGTAAGTCTCTATTTGAGAAGATTTCTATATGCTTTGTTGGTTATTAAAAAATACCTATTAGTCATGCGTGGTGGAGCATGCTTGTAATCCCAGTACTTGGGAGGCTGAGACAGGAGGATCACGGGTTCAAGGCCAGCCTCAACTACTTAGTGAGGCTCCCTGCAACTTAGTGAGACCTTGTGTCAAAATAAAGGATATAAAATAGGGCTGGGTAGAGCTCAAGGGTATAATGCACCACATTCAATCCCTAGAACCACAAAAATTATTATTATTTTGTACTTTCCTTGTATCATTAAAATATGCTACACATTCTTTTTTGAAATGGGGGGAAAGCTCTTTGATTCGAACAGCAGTCCATATCTGTTTCCAGATGAAAACCTCACTACCAAAATACTGGTTTTCTGGTACCATTCTCAGTGCAAAATCAACTTGGAAATGCTCATGGAAACCCATGGCATTAAAGATATAATGAACTGCGACTAAGTTTCAATGCGCACATAGCAACAGATCAAGTGCTTCAGTACACAGGCTGAGAAGTTCTTCACAGAACATGACATTTATAATGAGACCAAAGTATTGGATGGCCAGAGACAAGTTGAAAAGGAAGACTGGACTATAGCCAAGCTAAGATATTTGATAACGATTTTATATCAGAAAGAGAAAGCTTCCATCAGTAGTACAAATTATTAGATGGTAATTATGAAAAGGACATAGAAGATGCTTAGAAATGGCTAGATATTGATGTGTAGAAAGACAGACAGTAGAGGAAAAGGCCTAATCTAAGGCAACAGAGATGAGGGCTTGGCTTTGGGTACTCATTTAATGCTGACTATGAATGCTTGTAAACCAGGTATGTTGTGGGTATAGATATATTTTAACGTGACGAATTTTACTGTAAATCTAATAAAAATATCTTATTTTGCATTAAATATTTAGGAAACACCTCTTAATCACTGTCATTTCTATTTAGAAAGTAAAATAAGATTAAAGAAGTGCATGGATGGAAAAATACAGGTGGGTTCTATTATCTAGACTAGAAAAATTTTAGAATAAATTTTCTAGAATAATCTTTTAAAAATACATAATGCTGCTACCTGTTTCAATAGTAGGCTCATTTATATTGCTAGCATAGTTTATCACAAAGAATTATAAAATTAATAAATATTTTGATGTAACATTAAAAGCTAGGTATTACTAATGTGTCTTTAAAAATTATTTAACCAGCTGGGCATGGTGGCGCATGCTTATAATCCCTGTGCTTGGGAGGCAGAGACAGGAGGATCGCACAGGTTCAAAGCCAGCCATGCTGGCTTAAGAGACCCTGTTTCCAAATAAAAATATAAAACAAATAGGTCTGGGAGTGTGGCCCAGAGGTAGAAGGGCTTCCAGGAACCCCAGTACCACACACACAAAAAATTATTTAACCAAGTACTTTTTACTAGACTACTGAAAAGAGACTGCCTGCAAACATTTTAATCTTCCTAGATATGTAAACTACTGAAATTTCTTTAAAATAACCATATGAATAAGTAAAATAATATATTTAAAAATTTTTGAGCATATGGCTAAGTATAAATGCAATGTTTTATCAATGTTACTAACTCAGTATACATAACTACTTTTTAGTAAAGTAATATTTAAATTATTAAGTAATTATAAGTAAAATTTAGTATTATTAAGTAAAATAATATATGTAAAAACTTGTAGAGTATATGGCAAAGTATAAATGTAAATTTTTATCAATATTACTACTAATTCAATAAACAAAACTTAGTAAACATAGTTTATAATAAAATGCTGAAATAGTTATTATTTTTATCAAATATTATTCATTTGTAGACATTTCTACTTTAAGTATCTAGGCATTTATAGCACCTGAATATAAAATAGTCAATTATGTCTAAAGTGTCCTAAATGTAAAAATATTGATAATTTAACTTTATGTGAACTAAAATCTTTGAAAATTTTGTCTTGGAGATATTTTTGAAAATAACACACACATATGTCATAGATATACGCATATATATGATATATATAATTTCCAATGTTTTTCTATGTGTATTGGTTTTTATTGATATTCTCTTCCCACCTGTGAGGCCCAGAGGAAGCGCAGGGTGTCAGTGAGCACATGTTTCTGTTCACTCCAAGCAGCCACAGATGAGCCTTTTCATTCAATGTATCCACAAATGAGCGTGTGGTTATATAAGGATTATGAGTAGGTCACACCACACAGATACAGATGTGTTCATATAGTTATGTAAGCATGACTAGGTAATATGCAACATTCATGTGCATGTTATGCTGGCATGACACGCACCATTTTGCCCAGAACCCTATATAATGAATGGGTCTGTGAATAAAGTTGCCCCATGTTCTCCTCTAGATGGCAATTCCAAATTAGACCTTTTTGCTGGGGATCTCACCACTGAAGCCACTCCTACAACTGCAGTTAGCCTGCAATAGGGCCCTTGACACCACCTGCATGTACATGTGTTCTCATTGTTATATATCATTATTAAAAAGTATTTCAAAATTCTATAAATTAGCTTTCAGAACATTGTTCAGAACCATGAACAATCTGAAATAGTTTCTTACTTACAAGTTTTATAAATGCTGCCAGTTTTAAAAATATTAAAAGCAAAAACATGACATCTGCATTAAAGATAAAGGATTCTATTACTCAGTGTACAGCAAGCAGCAGAATACAGTATTTGTGTAATATCCCTTTACCTTAGTCCCCAGGGGCAAGTAAGCCCAGAATATAGCAGGTACATACAGACCTTTAGTGCAGCAGAGGGATTTTGAGCTTAGGGAATTCAAGTGATTTTTAGTAGCACTGCTTCCCTTTGCTCCAAAGGAAGATATTTTTCTACTGCACAACAACATACCCACTTTTACTCCAGAAAGAGATACTATTTCTATCAGGTGGTTTGTATATCAAAATCTCTGATATTCTATAACAAATAGTAATTAATTGCTTCCTTGCAAGACATTGAAAAATGTGAAGGACACATAGAAAATTATGTCCCAATAGGAATTAGTAAGGCAAAAGTATAGTGTCATATTTCTAGGCTCACAAGCATTGTTTTAGAAATACAACATCAAATCCCCAATGATAACTGCAATCACCAGCTAATAAGGTTTTATTATGACTGATATTATAAATCAATATTATAATTAACTGATCTCTTGTAGGTATTTCTTATGAGGTCATACCTAAATTAAAAGTTTTTATATAATTATTCTAGGTAATTAAATAGAACTCAATAAATGTTAATTTATAAAAATAAGATCACAATAATTAATTTTAAACAAGATACAAATGTAAATATAATAATTGCATGAAACACATGATTTCTCTAAATTAAAATATAATATCAAGTAAAATGCAGCAGTTATAACTATTTATACACATTCTTAGACATTTGAGAAAGGAAGAAAATTCTGCATTATTCAAATAATATAGATTTACCTAGATATGTCTAGAATTATTTTAATATTCCATCTCAGAGTAATTAAATACATTTTTGACCACCTTTATATGATAAGTTATTAAAACATATATCATCAGGGCGTGGTGGCACACACTTGTACTCCAGGAATTTGGGAAGCTGAGACACGAGGATCTTGTTTTTCAGACAGCCTCAGCTACTTAATGAGACCTTTTTTAACTCAGTGAGATGCTGTTCCAAAACAAAAAATAAAAAAAATAGGACTGGGGGTATATCTATGAAGTAGAATGCCCCTGGATTCATCCCCAATACCGCAAAAACAAAACAAATATATATTCTACCATCTTCCTTTCACAAAATAGTCATGACTCTTTCAAAATAGTTCATTATTTTAAGAAGTTATTTACCTATGGCAATAAGTGTATGCCAATTTGTGGTCAAGTTTTATGAGCCAAAGCAATAAATAAGTTTATCTGCTCTTGATTTTTTCAACTTTAGGAGTTTCTTTTAATATCCCATATCTTTATTTAAAATAATTATTTATATACAATTATTCCCTCCATCTTTATTTCTTTCTTTTCATTTATACCATATGCTTAGTGGTAATGGTTCTATTATTGCTGATTGATCTTTTCTGTCTAGTTAACCCGTCTTGTATTTCATTTTGCAAAAATAAGCAGAAAGGTGATAGGTAGATGATAGGTACATATAGAGATTTTGTTACATTAAAGTAGTATATTATAGAGAGTTTTATAAGTGTGTGTGTATGCGTACACATATATACTAAGGATTGAGTGCAGGGACATTCTACATCTGAGCTACACTCCCAGTCCTTCTGTTTTCTTATTCAGAAACAGGGTCTTGCTAAATTGCTTATAGCCTCGATAAATTGTTGAAGCTGACCTCAAATCCATAATGTCATAATGATTAGCCTTTCCTGTACCGGGATTATAGGCGTGTGTAACCACACCTGGCTAACTTTTGCTAATCAGGAGTCTCTTGCTATAAGCAGTTCTTCCTCTTCCTCATTAATTTTCTCCTTTTTCTTTCCATGTTTTCTCCTCTTCTTTATCTTTTACCCTCCTCCTTCTTCTACTTAAGTATCTTTAGAGATATTCCATAGACTACTCAATTAGCCTCTTATAATAGTCATTTAGACATTTCCAATGTTTGCTGTAACAAATGCCAAAATTGAAAAGAAAAGAAAAAAAAAACTTTGTATAGCTAGACTTTTGATTTTACAGAGGATTATCTTCAGGTTAGATCCCTAGAAGTAAATTTTCTGAGGCAAACATAAATGCAAAGGTAATTGCATTATATATTTCTAAATTCTCCACTTATGGTGTAATGCTTGGAACACACATCAGCAGTTAATTAGAATGATGGTTTCACCACAGCCTTACCAACATATTGTAATTTCAAGTTTTGAATTTTTGCCAATTTCATATATATATATATGTATATATATATACATATATATATATATATATATATATATATATATATATATATTTTACTTTCCAATTTTCTTTTACTCAAAATTAAAAACCCAGACATACCTAGGTAGTCTTGCCTTTTTTTTTAATGTGTTCAGTTTGTGCTTAGGACATATTTACTACAGGAAATAGTTACCAGATGAATCACAATTTCAAGAGCCATGCATTTTGAGGAACGTCTTTACATGGCACCATGTAATAAAAAAAAAATCTTAACTATGTCACCTACTCAATTTAACTGCTTAGATATCAGTTGAACCACTAAGTGCATAATGTGGTAGTAATTGAGATCTTTATTAATCATAGTCCAATGATAGTTCTGGAAAAACATGAAGTGGCAAAAAATTGAGGAACTGCCCATTATAAGTAATTATGCATGGCATTTGGTTGAAAAGTCTTTATGGCTTCACATGAAGGGAAATACAAAAAGATAAGTTTATTTCTCTTTTTCATATCATCATTTGGTAATTTCATGGACTACTTTGTTATTAGACTTTATTAAATTTAACTCTAAAATTTATATTTAGTTTAGCTTTCTTTTAATTAAGAAGACATTTTAAATGCTTAAGTACATTTAAACTTGATAAGTGGCTAAGATCCAAGTTTCTTAGGTCATTTTTCAAACTCTGTAGCTTCGTTCTATTCATAAAGGCATGTCAAGAGTGTGTGCCATGATAGAAATCCAGACCTGAAAATTAATTCTCTTTTATGATTCTTTCCATTAACTGCCCAAGCCCCTGTGGCAGCCAGCTGGAACACCAGCTTATTCCAGCTTGTATAATGCTGTTAAAGACTTGGAAAGAAGGCCAATCACCATACCACGAGGGAAAGTCACATAGATTTATAAACCTGGGTAAAAGGCTAAAGATCATAAAGTCCAAATCTCTGGTCTTTTCAGATTAGCAAACTGTGGCATGGAAAGGTGAATTAGTCCTCAAGGTCAGATATCAAGTGTACCTCAGAGCAGAGCCTGGATCCTTACTTTCATACTTGTAGTCCTGCATGCTACAGTGAGAAGAGATGCGTTTCTCATTCAATAATTTCACTCTTAAGCATTTATGTGTATCCTGAATCTATTCCACTTCCACTTCTTATACCATTTTAATAATGGAATGTGATAATGTTTTGGGAATAAATTTTGTTTTTCATAGTATATATATATATATATATATATATATATATATATATATATATATATAGTGGTACTGGGGTTCCTGGAAGCCCTTCTACCACCGGGCTACACTCCCAGGCCTTTTTACATTTTTATTTGGAAACAGAGTCTCTTAAGCCAGCGGGGCTGGCTTCGAACCTGTGCCATCCTCCTGTCTCTGCCTCCCAAGCGTGGGGATTACAAGCATGCGCCACCATGCCCGGCCGTAGAATAAATATTTTAATTTAATAAAGTGATACAGAGAAACATAAAGTATAATCAAGCTATATGAACACTTTTTCTGTTTCAAGCCTCTTTAAAGAACAAAACTGCAATATAATATTTTAATTAAGGTAAAATAATATCTTGTTTCTGCCACCTAATCCATTGCTTACCAATATATTATCATACATTTTCCTCATAGTATGTTATTTGAATAGATTTCACACCTAAATCTGTACTATGTGATTACAAATAATTTATGAGATGTTCTAGGTATTTACTAATAATGCATGGAAGAAATAGGAATAAACCAACACCTCCAAGTATCTTGTAGTCTATGTTTTTAATGTATTATATAGTGTTTAAAAGCTGATAATTGATATAAGAACACAAAAGTCCTATTTGGGTCATATTAATATTTAATTGATATAAGACAATTTTATTTCATTTGCTCTTTAGAGTCAAAGAATGCCTGTTTCAAATTCCAAAATATTAATGGTTAATAAACTGTCAAATCAAGGGATATCTAGTGTTTTATATTTTGAGTTTAAAGCTAGTTTGTATAATTCTGCATAAATTCCTGACCTTTGATCATGACCTTTGTGAAAAGAGATCTAGGCGGAAAGGACACCTGGGCTCCACCTTGGCAAGGAAATAAGGGGAGGAACCTTACAGGGTTTTTACTACCTCAGAATTACGTGAACAAGATGGAGGGTATCGTGTATAAAAAGTCCGGTCCACATGTTGTATCTTTGGTGGGGCATTCACTCGAACCACCCCCCCCATGCCATTCAAGAATAGCATGGGGCTGTAACTATCTTCCGTATTTTGATCTCTTTCATAAACTTTTTTAAATCTTCAAAAAAAATAAAAATAAATAAATTATATTTCTTTATCTGTAAAGTAAGAATAGTCACAGTTCATTTATATTTTAATTTGGAAATGCTATAAGGAAATATATGTAACTCCAAGCTCTTCAATATTATATACCTTATTTTATAGACATTGTATGAAGTAACCTTTTAATTAATAAATAACAACCTGAAATTTTCAACAACAAAACCTCTAATATCTCCAGAAATTCTGATAAAGTCATTATAACAAGATATCAGAAATGCCAAATTTAACAGCCAAGATTTTTTAATGTTAAATTATTTGAAGATTTTTGCATAATTATCAAAATATCTGTTTTTCATTGGTCATCTCCTTTTCCCACAATCAACACATTACTGTCATAGACACATATCCATTCAAATTTAAAGAAAGAAAATAGTTCAGAAGTTAAAGACTGGGTAGATTATGTTTTCTAAGAAGAAGGTAGGGTTATTTAGCAAACACAGTGTATAGGATACTTTCTCTGTTGAGTTCTTGTCCTGAATTAATTGGTTGGACAACCCACTGTTTAATTGTGAAATATTCATTTCCCCAGGTGGTGCACTTCAATGTTGACTTTAAGTGGGCCCAGGTAGCCTTTATGCCTGAGATCCAAAGAGCTTGCCTTGCAAATGAGATATTTATCTGCAAGTTGTTCTTAAATGGCATCTACTTAGCTAAGAGTAAAGTGGAAATTTGACATTTTCTTCTTAGTTCAGCAATTGTACAATCATTCATTTCTATTTTTTTAACTCTCTTGCATTTAAACTGCAATATATTCTTATCATATTACATGTTTACTATTCATATCATCCAGCACTACCCACCTAAAGCCAGTGTAAGCAAGTTTCTCTTTAGTTGTATATAGGCTGAATTCCTCACTCACTCTGTAGTTGCTATTCAATGTGTTCTTCAACCATATGCCTATCAAGCCTCCTGTTAGAACTGCAGTCCAGGCAAATAGGACAGCTAATAAGGCTCTGAAAAAAAACGTGACCTTTGTCTCAAATTTTATTTCTCTACTGCTTTATCTTTTCCAACGCTAACTTCTAATCAAATTTATTTCCTAAAGAACTTCCTTGTTCTCCCTCCATACTTACTATATTTCTAGATTTTTCTCATGTTCATGGTCAACAGTGACTAAATATACTCTCAATATTCCAAAATATTGGTACTTCAGCCTCATTCCCAGAAAAGTGCATTTTTCTAGGGCATAGTTTAGATATTGAGTTTTAATTTTAAATCAACTCTGATGTGTAGTCAAAGTTAATAGCCATTATCGTATGTGTTTTAATTACACACTACCTAAATTGCTCATTAAGATACTTAATAAGATACACACTGCCTTTGTAAAATTGTGTATTTTAAGTGTTTTTAAGGGGGTAGAAGGGAATTACACACTTCTACATGATGTTCATATGTTTATGACCTTTTAGTGTCAAATGTAAAATTATTTTATATTATATAAATAAAAAAGTTAAAATATACTGTAAAAATAAAATAGTTAAAAATATAAATTGGCTGGGCATTGTGGTACACAGTTTTAATCTCAGTATTGGGAGGCTGAGACAGGAAGATCACAGGTTCGCAGCCCACCTCAGCTACCTACTTGAGGCCCTCCTAACCTTAGTGAAACCCTGATTCAAAAAACTAAAAAGAATAAAAAAGAGGCTGTGGGTGTATCTTGAAAGTAAAATGTGCTTGGCTACATCCCCAGTACCAAAAAATATATAATAAATAAATAATTGATAAATAAAAAATAAAATATAAAAATTATGCCAACAAATATGCTCTTTTAAATATAAGTCAAATTTCAAATCTTTCTTCATCTTCATTGTATTCTTCATCAAAATGAATCATCAAAATGTATAGCATTCCATACTGTTTGATAAAAGGCAGAAGGAACAAACTCAAAAGCTTTGATTATGTTTAGTAAATTCAAAGAACAGGTAGTGGACCAGTGTTGCTACAGAAGAGAGAATGAGAAGGAGAATAATAAAAAGCACTGGAAGTTATATGACCAGCGAGGTCAAATGAGGCACAATGCTCTAAGCCCTAACTGGAGCTTCAGTCCTTAATGAGCTAGATGAGCATATAGATTTTTGAACAGATAAATTATCTGAATTTTATTTTTAAATTTTTAATTGGCACATTTTAGTTATGCATCTTAATGGGGTACAATATGGTGGAGACATACATGCAAAGAGCATCCAGTTAGCTCTTACCTAATTCCCTCCCCATTTCCTTCCCCTTTTTCCTTCTCATGTTTGCCTTAGTGATTGATATTGATTTGTTTGTTAAAGTACATCATGTGCATTAGAGAATTTCCCTCTTCCCCCATCTCATACCCTCAGTTAGGTCACCTTATTTGCTCATCCCTATTATCTCCTTCTTCATCTAGAGTTCCTCCTATGACCTATTTTCTCCTTAGTTCATGTTTATTAGAGAGAGCATCTAATTTATTTTTTGTGACTGACTAATCTCACTTAGCATAATGTTCTCCAGTTCCATTCATTTCCCTGTAAATGATGTGATTGTGTTTTTCTTTATGGCTGATTAAGATTCTATTGTGCACATATCCCATAGTTTTGTAATCCATTCACCTGTTGATGGACATCTAAGCTGGTTCCATAGTTTGTTAATGATGAATTGTGCAGCTGTGAACACAGATACCCGTAGAATAGTTTGGTAGTTTGGTTTCTATTCTTTTAGATCAATACCCAGAAGTGGTACTGCTGGGTCATATGGAAAGTTTGTTTTCATTCTTCTAAGGATCCTTTACACTGTTTTTTGAGGAGAATCCTTCTGAGGATTCTCCATACTGGTATTGAAAATGAGTGCAAACACTTTGCACTCATTTTCAACCCCACCAACAATGTATTAGAGTTCCCATTTCTCCACATTTTCACCAGTATTTGTTGTTGTTTGTATTTTGAATGATTGCCATTCTAGTTGGAGTTAGGTGAAATCTCAGGGTAGATTTGATTTGTATTTCTCTGATTGCTAATGATGTTGATCATTTTTCATGCATTTATTGGCCATTTGAATTTATTCTTTTGTGAAGTGTCTATTTAGTGCACTTGCCCATTTTTTTATTGTGTTACTTGCTTTCTTAGTGCTGAGTTTCTTGAGTTCTCTATATATTCTTGTTATTAGTTCTCTATTGTAGGAGTAGGTGGCAAAATATTCTCCCATTCCATTGGCTCTCATTTGAGGTTCTTGACAGTTTCCTTTGCTGAACAGAAGCTCTTCAGTTTTATGCAATCCCACTTATTGATTCACTTTTTAATTTCTTGTGCCTTTGGGGTCTTGTTGAGAAAGTTTTTAGCTGTGCGTATGTGTTGCACTTTTGCATCTATGCCTTCTTCAAGGTGCCTCTTATTTTTAAAATATTACTTTGTATACTTAAGGTAAAGGCTATGGTTGGTGCTATGGATTAAGGAAGAAATGAAAATAGTGGCAAGGAACAAAAAATTAGGAGTCTACTTGAATAATAAGAAAAGAGATAATAGTACCTGGTAACATTGAGGTGGGAGTGAGGAATATGTAAAGTATTTTTAATTCTGAATATGGTTTGAAATTAGCACCAATGGATCTGTTATTGGAGTAGATGTGACTATAAAACAAAACAAAGAGGACTTAAAGTTGACTTCAACATTTTAAATTTAAAGTACTATGTGCATATATGTTACTCTCATTATAAACTATATATGATGTGAGACTAATGTATCAATAATAATATAAAAAAGAAAAAGTAAAGTAACAATGACAAAAATAACTCAATACGTGGCTACATATCATGGTGATTGGAAACAAACCACAATATGCACATATTTTTCTATAAAAAATAAATAAAACTGAACAAATTAAAGGAATGCCATTTACAAACACTGCCATGTGTATTAGAATTATACATTAATTTCATAGTTCATTAAACAATGTACTAAGACACAGCATCTTTGTCATACGATACTAGTCATATGATTATTTTTCCTCATTATAAGATGGATATGATATTATCTGATCATATTAAATCATATAAAATATACAAAATACATAAACCTGAGCTCAATAGCATTCAATTAACTATAGGTATCATGGAAGACTCAATCAGTGTAGACAGAACTCATTGAAATTTGCAAGTTTGAATCATTAGATGACCTATTGGTTTGCAATTTGAGAGACAAAGTCCATCAGCTTTGTGATGTAGTCAGTGTAGCCATGTTGGTCAAAATATCCAAAAAAGAAATAAGTGATGAGTAACAGTATTTACCATTTATCCTTAAAACTGTGAATTTCCATAGAGGATTAAGAAATATAAATTTTTTTCTTACATGATTCTATTGGTGCATTGTAGTCTCACATCATAATGTAGTTTAGAATGACAGTGACACACATGAACACAGCACTTGGTGGGCTTCTCCCTGTCTCCCTCCGTACTCCTTCCCCTTTCCCATACATGATATTGAGATTGGCATTGGTATTCTCACATTACTATACAACACCAATGAAAGTGTTTCCTTTATTAATTCTCACCATAACTACCATCACCCTCCCCTAGGCTACCTCCCTTGCTCCACTGGGGTTTCTTCTCCATAATCTAAAGTTACTCTTATATTCCACATATTGGATGTTCAATGGGCTCCTTCGGTTTTGGGTGGAAGTAGTATAGAATGTCATACAAAATGTATATTTAAGGATACCACGAAAACTTGTGACAAGAAAGTCACAAGAGAAAACAAACCCTACACTGGGAGTTGTAAATTATATATGTTCAAAAGCAGATAACAACAAAATGGAACCAGTAACTCAGTATAGCCATGCACTGCATAATAAAGAACAGTTCAATCAGTGATGGTTCACATAGATGATGTTGGTCCTGTAAGATTATAATAAAGCTGAAAAATTCTTACTGCCTAGCAGTTTCCCAACTGTTGTAACTTTGAGTGATTGATCTGTAATATCAAGGTTTGCATAAATACACTCTGATGGTCACACAACAAAAACACTTTACAATGCGTTTCCCAGAATGTATCCCCACAATTAAGCAATACATGATTGTAATTGCAAAACTAAAGTTATTATAAAGTCAGCAAGACTTGCACAGCAGGTAGGCACTCAATTCTCCAAAGTGAACATGTTGGTAATATGAAGAGCAATTTTAAGAGACACTGCCATGATTCAACATTTAATATTGTATAAAAAAGGACAGATTCAAATATGATGTCCAATATTTATTGCATGGAGCTACCTTTTCTTCATCTGCAGAAAATGAGGATATAATTCATACCTCAAGGGTTTTATTAAAGATTTATAATGTATAAAATGGTTTCGAATAAAGAGGCCCTGGCAAAGTAAGTTTTCAATAAATTCCAGCATTTAGGTGGAAATAAGAAAGAGATTCCCGAGACAGAGGAAGAATGAGAGGTATTTAAAAATCCCTGGTGAGAAGAGACAGGAATATAAACAAGATCACACAGATGGCCTACATATTGGTAATGGCTCCAGGTGTCTAAGTTTCTTGTTAAGTAAACCTGTATGTAATTTATCAATAGTATTTTTCAAGTCCCCTCATTTAATTCTTTTTGTTAGTACCATTAGTCTAAATTATCATGCAACTTCAGTATTATAAATCAGGCATACTTGAACCAGGTAGACATAATGTCCATCTGGCTAAGATTTGGAGCCAAGGTAGTAACTACATCTGCTGGACAACCAGTTAGAGAGGCATACATAGAAGCCACCCCTGCCCAAACAAGCTTTGCTATGCTTTCAGCTAACTAAACTTCCTAGAATAGCATGTAAAAAGGTAAGCTCTCTATTGTGGTTAACGAGAAAGGTTTTCAAAATACCACAAAACAAGCATTGTTCTTTGTTGGTTGCTTCTGCTAATGCTTGCTCTGATTTATGAGTGTATCCATTAGTTTCTTTATAATATTTTCTTAATAATTCCATACATATAAGTGTGGCTACAATTAGAAATGTGGATTGTTTTGCTCACGGAAGATACTAAAAAGCATCATAATCTGTAAGCATGTTATTGGAAAATTGCACAACCAGTAAGTGCTTAAAACAGCCTAACAATATTCTCCAGGAAGATTCCATAAAACATGAACTATAGGCTTCTTCTGAGCCATTTTCTTTTGGATTCATCACTTATCTTTTATACAACCTACTCTGTAACACAAGAAATTTTATTTCCAAAAACCTGTGTCAAAAGAGGCTTCTGGCTATGATCAACCAATTGGAGATCTGATAAGGACTGGAAATATAAAGAAAGGGGAGGTCAAGGTGTTTCTAGCTTCTTTTCTACCTAAAGTGTTCTGTCTAGTACCAAGTTTCCTGTAGTTGTAGACTTTTATAGGGTGACAGTCCCTCCATGCACTAACACTACAGGCAGGTCAACCACATTTTGGGATTTGGTCTGGTGGTCACAGACTCCAACTACCACAATGCCCTCATCATTAGTGGTGTTAGTAGTTTATGGAATTAAGTTTAGGTTACCTCACCATCCCATATTATGTTTATCAGCTTTTCTCTCACATGTACAAAATATTCTTCTTAGTAAAATTCCTCTATTTGAAATACTTAGGAAAATTCATTTTTGTTTGTATCTTGATTCATACAAGAGATGTTTTTTAAAATGCCAATTAAAAAAAAAATAGAGAAGTCTCAGCAAATGTTTCCCCAATAAGAATTCCAAAAGCCTTTTTATGTTAAAGTACAGGATGAAGTTCTAAGAGAAAAATGTGTGCAGCATCTCCTTAACTTATTAATCCTCAATACTGTTTTTTTTTTTGCTTGGTTTTGTTTTGTTTTGCATGGGATAGCTAGAAATAACTCATAAAAGTAGTGTTGCACATGACTTAATTTAAAAAGTGCTGACCAAAGTAAGCTTCAATATAAAACTTCTGTATATCTGACACATAAATAACCAATACTTTCCATTTGTGCTCATTTGATACATTTCTAGCTGTGAAAACCTAAAACAAATATCTTGAGAATTAAAGATGAATGGGCACAGGCACACAAAATCATCTCCCATCATTTTAAATCCATTTGCGATATTATGGTGGGCAAAGGCAAGTTATTTCATGCTGAAACACCTTTTGCAAATTTGGTAATTGGAACCAGTTTGTAGAGTTTGCACCCTGGAAATGCCACTGCTTTTCATTTATAATCAAACTGACTGGGTTTGAAATGATATTAAATGTGCCAGATTGAGGAAAAAAGTCCAAATGGATTCATACAGAAATGTTATTAACTTGGAAATGGTTCAATGGGCATTTGGCATTTTCACATTGGTGGGTTTAATTTGTAGAGTGAGAACAATGAACTAGAAAGATATAGAGCCCTGTATTTTGCTACTTTAACATTTATGTTTGTAGTTTATGAACCTGAGCTGAGAATTAATTAAATTCCTGCCTAGTAGCTTTTAGGTTTTATAACATACAGAGACTTTGCAGTACTTGCCTATTTTTGTAGATTATCAGTTTAAATACAGATTTTTTCATACATGTGATTAAGTAAAATAAGAAAAACCAGAGCAATAAAGATAGACCTGTGTAAACACAATATTCCACATTTAAGTGTACTGAAGAATCAAGAGTTTAAACTCTTAAGATACTTATTACAAAAGCAAGATACATAAGGGTTGTGTAGAGGTAAAGTAGTCTTTTAAAGTAATAAATTAAAATAAAAAAGAAACAGGTATAGATGACAGGAAATGGTGAAGTATAAAGGTAGCTTCAGATGAGATTAAAAAAAACAAAACCTAAAAGAACCTCAAGAAGAAAGGTCTATAGATATGGCATAGATACTAAGCTGAAATCAAGAAGTGTGACCAGTAGTGTCCATCTCAGATCATAACCAAATATGTGGCTTTGGGATAATCACTCAACTCCTTTCATTCACTCCACAAATATTTAGTGATACTCTATGACAGTCATACAGCTAGATCATGGGGACTCACAAGGGGTCTGTATTAGAAGAGAAGGGGTGAGAAGTGCATAAATAGTAAGAAAATAAATGAACAAACAGGTTTATAAGGGAAATCTCAGAACTGAAGCAGGCTGAGAGGAGTGCATTACTTAGTGGCTTTATCTTTAATCAGTCACTGACAGATTTCACATTCCAGGAAGAGGGAGAAAGAGTCAAGAAGTCAAATTGTGTTGGGCAGATTCCAATAGCTAGTGTGGTTGGATCAACAGCTAATTGGTTGGATCATAACTGGAGAGAAGAAGGAGAGCAGGCAGGAGCAGGCTTCCTAAGCTCTCCACAACTCTCTCTTCTCATTCACAAAGTCAGGCATTTGGGGGAAATGGATTTCAAGAACTTTTCCAGCTCTAAAAGTTTCTCATCTGTGCAACTGAGAAACATAAAATTATATCTCACAAATACATAAGAAGAACAAGAGAATAAACCAAAGAATGCACAGGATGATTAATAACATGTCTGGAAGGGAAAGTAATAAAATTTAGCTGTGACTATGACTTTCAATAACTGTCATCAAAAGATAAGCATAACTATAAAGCAAAAATACAACAGAAAGTGCAATGTATTGCATACTAGCAACCTAAACAAATCAGCTTTGCTATATTTATTTTCTCAAAATTGTTACATATGGTGTTTTATTCACAAAAGATTAATTTGTTTTTATTATGTATTTCAGAATGTGAGTCATTTGGGTTAAATTACTTATTCATCTCTATTACCTGAGATGCTAGATAAAAATGCAATAGCTATCAATAAATACTATAGGAACTCCCATTTCATCATTTCCTTAAGTGTTCTCCATGGAATTTAGGTATCTAGAATGTTATACTACATAAAAATTTAACCATGCTTTGATCAGTTTAGTGCCAGTACCTTCTAGGGAATGGGAGTTATAATGAAGTAAAAAATAAAGATGGTGAAGAAACTACACTCTCTTTCATTTGCAACAAAAACTTCAGTCACTCACACTTGCTTCTCCGAACTGAAGTGCTTAATCAAAGTTGTCCCAAACTAAAACAAGGGACCAGCCTTCTGTATGTAACTTCCTGAGCAGACCACAAATGTAGGCTGCTTCTAGCTAAGAGTAATAATAGTATGTCAAAATTCCTTCCACTGAGGTCAATTTATTGAGGAAGACAACTGTGACCTGCTGTCAGCCATCACTCATTTGTAGCTAAGGGAAAGAACCTGGATCCTCAAAGTGTCATCAAAATGATGCACCATGCTGTCCATACACATATCTTCTATGAGTATTAGAGCACAATGATGACCATGGGATACACTGGGATTATTAGAACCATGGCTCTCGTTCAGAATTTTTGAGTTGACTTTTACCCTGCCCGATCTATTTTATGCTGTACAAATTAAGGTTTGTTGGTTAAAACACACTTTATCCAAGATGTTCTCTACTTTTTTTTTTCTGATTATGTCTTCCTAAAGATACTTCAGAATGAGAAAAGACAGACATGAGTTACTGATTCTTCTGCTAAACACTGAAGATATTTTTATAGTTATATCACTTACTTGATTTATTATTCCCAAAACAGTGATTAAACTTTAGACTGGCCCCAGACTGAGAAGAAGACACAATGTTGACTCAAGACAAAATTCTGTCCTCAAAAAGTTTTCAGACATAATTGTAAAGATAGACAGCTATCAGGTAATTATATTAATGTTCTAAATGTGTATGCAGAAGTAGCCATCAGGTGCTATGGGAATAAGTTTAAGAGGCACATTTTCCAACTGGGAGATGAGAAAATCCTTGCTAGAGAGACAATGCTTCAGATTTATTCTCTTTGGATAAAAAGGATGCATTAGAAAAAGGGCCAGGGAGAAGAGATGAATGGGGTAAGAGAAGTTCAGATGAAAGGATTATAGAAAGGCTTAAGAGAGAGAAAGGGGAAAGTTTAACCTACTTAGAGACTTTTAGGTGTTCGCTGTGAATGGAGCTAAGTGTGTAAGTATGGAATTTTGAGAGAGGGGGTGTCAAGGTAAGAAGTTAAGTTCAGAGAAGCCTGAAGGCCCCATGAGCCATCAGTAATTTTCAGTGATACAAATGAACAGATGTGTATTTTTAAGTACTTTAACTTTTTAGAATGGGAGCATTTTTGTCATATATCTTGAAGTGCAGGGTGATAGAGGCATACATGCTCACAGAACTCAGTGAGCCCTTCTGCCAACTCCCACCATATGCCTTCTCCTCTCCACGTGCCCATGCTCAAAACAGTGATTATCATTGATCACTTTAACTTTTAAAGTACTTAAACCTTTAACAACATAACTAATGTCCAAATTAATTTTACTGCATGATAAATGTTTTGTATTTACTGTATCAGTTACTCATTTATATCAATTTTATGAGACCAGGACTATTAGCATTCCTGCTTCTCATATATAAAATATGACATTCAGAAAGGGTAATAGCTTGCTCCAATCTGATTGATTTAGAGAAAGAATTTACAGGTATACAGTCTAGAGTTAGGCAGAACTTTCTGAGGACTACTACAATAGGAAAGTAAGAATGGATGAGCTAGAAAAACAGAACATAAATGAATGCAAGACAGTGAAGAAAAGGTGAAAGTTTCAGAACGTAAAGAAATTAAGGGGGTAGAAGCTACACAATTCAGAGGTCAAGTCAGTTGCTTACTAAGAGATCTTCCATGCAAGATAAGACAATTCCAGCAAGATAAGACAATTATCTTGCTGTAGAATGGTGTGGCACTGCCAGTTGCTTAAGCAGTGAGTCCAGAGAAGTACTCAGGAAAGCCAGATACAAAGTTGGAAATTTTAAGTATGCACAAGTCGTATTTGAGACTTTGGTGGAATATTGTAAGGGTGATGCTTAGTAGGCACTTGGACATGTGTTACATTTATATGTACATGCAGAGGTGGTCATCAGCTATTATGGGAGTAATTGTAGAACATACATGATGTATCCAAGAGATAAGAAAATTCTTCCTAGAGAGATAGTGCTTAGATTTATTTTCTTTTGATAAGGAGATATTGAGATTAAAAAGGTGACAAGGAGAAGAGATAAATGGGGTAAGAGAAGTTTAGATGAAAAGAGAGGAAAAGGAGAAAGTTTGGCCAACTTAGAGACTTCCAGGTGATAACTTTAGCTCTGGCTGAGAGTGTAAGTGCAGGATTTTAAAACACTGGTATTAAGGTAAAAAGTTCAGAGAGTTCAAGAAGTTATTTAAAGGGCACTGTCCAAGGCAAGGAGAATATGGAACTCATCAGGTATGGCAAGGATATGGAGTTATGTGAAGCATTCAGGCAGTGTTAACACAGCAGCCCAGAGTCTGTTATCTTCACAAAGTCCTTCTTGCAATGTTACCATTTGTATCTGGGAATTTGGCATCGAAAACATTCCTTGATAAGGTTGTTTATCTCTGGCTACTGTTTGTACAAACAATGTCTCTGTGGTGAGCATATGCTTGCTTTCTGGGAGTCTGGAATTTTGGTAGTTTTTAGGCATTGAAAGTACTCTGAGTTGCCTCTAATAAAAGTCCCAAAGTCTGAATCTCAAATGGGTTTCACTAGGTATATATACTGTCTATGTGCAACTGCATTGTCACTGCAGAGTGTGCTTCCTGTGACTTCCCATGAGAAGGGGAAAATATAGGCAGTGATGGCTCCTCTACACTCTGCCTTGTTCACTTACTAAGCTCTATGGAAGATCTTACTCTGGTATAATTACTATTTTTTTGTTTTTTGTTGTTGTTGTTGTTTTTTTTTTTTTGGTACTGGGGTTCCTGGAAGCCCTTCTATCTCCAGGCTACACTCCCAGACCTATTTTTTATATTTTTATTTGGAAACAGGGTCTCCTAAGCCAGCGTGCGTGGCTGGATTTGAACCTGCATGATCCTCCTGTCTCTGCCTCCCAAGCACTGGGATTACAAGCATGCGCCACCATGCCCGGCCGTATAATTACAATTAACCATGAGGACAGCTATGTGTTTAGCTGGCTAATCTTTCTGGTAAATTATAAATTCTATGGGTGGTCTTGGGGAGCTTTGAAATAGGAATGTACAAAATTACTACAGGAAGTCACAGGCAACCTTACTTAGAAGAGACTGGGGGTAGAAGCCATTTCAGCAGGTATAGGCTTGCATGAAAGGAGATGTATGGAAAACAAGTTTATTTCAAAGGATTTGACTGTTCAAAAATATTTAGACAAATTCAAGAGAATATGTCTTAGAATAATTTTTAAATTGGGAAAGATTTGATAATGTTCATAATTGAAAGAAAAAAAATTAAACAAAGGAAAACTAAAGATGCAGATTAGAGAAAAGTTGCATTAAAAAGGTAAGAAAAATCAGATCCATAATAATAGCAGCACATTTTGCCTTTGTTCCAATTAGGTACAGCAACTTACACAAAGAAAGACGGAAAAAAGAATATATAAGAGTATAGATGTAGGTAAAATGGTAAACAAAGGAACATAGCATGTGTGTCTGATGGCCTTGTTTCTCTGTTCATTAGGAAATGTATCAAAGAGTAATATTTAATTTATTTAAAAATAAACCTAATTTAGTTTCCATGGAATTGAGTGGCTTAATGAATGAGTCACTTCGCTCATAAGAAAGATTTTTTTTTTTCAATTCAAAAGTCCTATGAGTTGTAGAATATCTTACAACTATCTCTACTAACTTTCTTCCCAATGAAATGAGCTGAATCTAAAATATTCTTATAGTTACTAATAAACCTTCTGGTTCAGTGTTTTCAGGTAAATATTCTTAAGTTAATAACATGGTCACTTCCTTTGTTTCTTCTTTAATATATATATTTTACATATATCCTATATAGTTTCTTTATCATTTTTATTTTTATTTTTTTTGAAGCCCTCACCATTCCATAGCCCTTCTCTTTTCTGGAGCATAAGGCTACCAATGCCAGTGACATTAGCAAATGTATTTATTCTCTTGTTGTAACATATGGTCTAGTGGTAAAAAAAAAATGTGGTCAGACCTAGGGTCTGAGTACTTGATAGTCACTTATTGTTTGTATAGTCTCAAAAAAGTTGAAGTCTTTTTTCTTCATCTATAAAATATAGATAAGTAAAACAGATTTTGTGGGGGTAGTTATGAGGAATTAGTTAAATTCTATAGATAAAGCACTTAATATAGTACATTAAATACATTAAATAATCAGCAAAGATATATTATATTTTATTTCTCCCCTGAGATGGTTATCTGATCAAATATATGCATTTGGACACTTAAGGAATTAATCTCACAGTGAGCTTGCATTGTAAGATTTTCAATTCTAGAAAAAACTCATTTCAGTTATTCTATTAATAGCCACAAATTTTCACTGAATATGTCCATCTCCTTGAACCTTGTTCTATTGACTTTCTCATTCATTTTTCAATTGCAAATAAACATTGAACACATCCTATGGGTCAAACACTATTTTAGGCTTGGTAAGTACAGTGATGTAAAATGGTTCTGCCCTCAGGGAGTTCATTTTCTAACCAGGGAGGCAAAACCTATACAAGATAAATAAGTAAATTATATAGAATAGCCAGATAATAACATGTTATAAAGATTAAAATAAAGCAGAAATGGGCAAAATTGAAATATCAGGAGCACTATGGGGAGGAAAGGGATTTGAGTATTTGTATAGTATGTTCAGGGAAATCACTGTATGAGGAAATTATCCATGTGTGTGTCTGCAGAACATGTAAACAGAATGAGTAGGATAAGAAAGAAGAAAGGAAAAGAAGATTCAAAGGTTTTAGCTTAAGAATCAGGAAGACATAAGCTGTACTTAACTACCAGATCTCTCTTATGAAAATAATCTTAAACATGACCTCTTTATACTTTTTGTCTGGCATCTATAGGAGTGAAAACACAAATACTAAAGGTAAGCAATCTGAATAAAACATTGTATGTCTGAGATTAAACATTTTTGATGCTCTCCTGTTGAATTAAAAGTTCTTATGGGAATTTTGAACTTATTTCTAAGAAGTAACTAAGTAAGGCAAGGTTTACTTCTAATTAATCCTCATTTTAAAATATTACTATTAAAATCTCACCTCATGGAAATCTGAAGATTTGAAAACTATGAATTACCTGGAAAAATGTACCTTGTCAACTTTGAGTAACTATGATAGTGGAGAATAAATTAATCATTATGAGAAATTTTCAACATTTTTTTCTCATCTAGATGGAAAATTGAACTACAAGATTTGCTACCTGATGAATTCAGACATGCCTCATGTAATGGCCAACTAATAATTCTCTACTCTTTTTATAAGCTCTTTGTTAGGAACTATAGCTTCTGTGGCACATGATGTACTTAACCATATCGAAGTCAACCACTCAGCCAAGCATGGGAAGGAGGGATGGGGAGGGAACAGGGTGGGGATTCGGTAGGGGCTAACTGGTTGATATGTGCATATATATCTACACAAATTTTTTACCCTATTATGATATATGAATACAATGCACCAATAAAAATTAAAAAATAAATTGCTTCAATTATTTTACAGTTCATATTTTTCAATAATAATGTTAATGATTCTCACAGGTCATTTGTTTTCTAGTTAGATAATTTTTGATTTCCAAATAGCATTGAATTTTGATTATTCAACCCCATGGAGTAGAACTTTGAAATAGATTATCCCAAATACAAGTAACCCCAGGCCGTTTTATCTCTGCTTTCAGAATTCATTTCCATATAATTTTAGTTGGAGTTTATCAGCAGTTAAATGCATATTGGTATAGTCCTTATGTGACAGCTCTTGAGATAAAATAATCTTATATTAAGAAATAAATGTAACCGAAAAGAGGTCTTATATTTTTTGGTACTAGGGATTAAGAGTGGACTCAAGGGAATTCTACCTTTTAGTTCCACCCAACTCCTTATTTTTCATTTTGAAACAGCATTTGCTAAATTGCTGAAGATCTCACTAAATTGTTGAAACTGGCTTCAACCTGTGATCTTCCTGTCCCAGCTTCCCGAGCAATGGGATAGCATGCACTACCATACCCAGATATAAGTATAACTTTGAACTAGTATGACACAATGTCTTATAAAAATGACTTAATTGTGTGTGCTTTGAAAACTGTGACCATAAAATTCAGATATAGCCAGAGATATTTACATTAAAATCAGTTATTTTGCAACCATTACCATAGTGATTAGCTGATACTCTAGATTTATAAAGAAATACAACACCTTAAATTAGAAAAAAAAATTTAAAGCTCATAATCTATCATTAACAAGGAAATTACTATTATTCTTACTATGCCATTTGAAAATTTTTCTTGAAGCATTTTCATAAAGCTATCTAGAGATGGGGAGGACATAACTGACTCATCCTTTGCTACTAAGACTCTGTTGTATGGATCTACCAACATGACTCTTCCTGTTTACCACTAAGTTTTTCAGTTACTATACCTTGTAGTGTCACTGAAGAATCTGAAATTTAGCTAACAGTCTGCCACTACAATTGTAATGATGACATAATCTTGAGAATTTTCTATAGAATATGGTCATACAAAATCATTTACTAGAAATATAATTCACACATACAAAAATGGGCTATTTTATTATTTTGTCTGTTTTATATTTTATTTTAGACAAAAAAATGAAACTTCCCATCAACTATGCACATGTCTAATTCAATATTGCTTGGCAACTTCTTTTAAAACTCAATGGTTTTAGCACATCTTCCACTTCCTTGAATCCGTCACTTTATCCATTCTCAAGGGTTGTCATAGTAGATCAGGACCTCATTAGGCTTCACTTGATCTCACTAAAATAATCTAAATGGCATTATCCTAAAACTCTTCCCTTTCATTCTTTCTATAGACTAAATTAGAGATACACATAGAACTCTTGAACAATTGTATATCAATTGAAGACTCATTCCAAACTCATTTGCAAGGTATATGCAACCTTCATTGCTATCACTTCCTTCTTTTTAACCAGCTTTATCACTGATCACTCCCTAACTCTTATATCATATTTCAGTATTTTGGAATTCTTGAAGTATTTCATTTCATATCTCTAATTCAATTTATATGCACATGTTTTGAGTCTATTCGGAATAACCTAACCTTTCTTACTACCAGAAATATATTACTTTTTTGGATAATTTCTACTCATCTTGGAAGGTTCAGATTAATCATGACTCTCTTCCCTAAGGATTCCTTCATTGCTGTATGCTAAAGCAATCACTTCCTTTTTGTGCTAAGACTGTGTTTTAGGCATATATCTATTAATATAAGTAATACATTTTATTAGATATACTAGTCTTCAATTTAATCTCCTCTTGCCTCTAAATTCTTTGGGATAAGATGTGTGTGTGTGTGTGTGTGTGTGTGTGTGTGTGTGTGTGTGTGGTATGTCTGTATGTGGATGTGTGGGTGCTTTTGTTTGTATCTCCAATGCATTACCATTGTTGCTATCCAATTAATATTTCTAAAATAAAGAGTAGAATGGAGAAATAACTTTCGAATAAATTTTATTTTAAAATGTGGGTAAATTTGATAACTATTCTGACAAAGGAGCAACAAAGTAAACATAAATGTATACCTTATGGAAAGGGAAATAGTAAGATATTATTATGGCATGCTGGAATTCTTAATAATGGACTACAAAATTTTTTTTACAATTTTAGAACATTAATGTTTTGTCTTAGATTTTATATAAAAGAAACAAAATCAATCAAAATATAGTCCTTCAAAGCAGGGCAAAAGTTATGACAGCACATGAACTTAAATTTTCTTGAGAAATACAGACCAGTCAGGATAAAATGACATGATATTTTAAATAGATGAGAGCTTATGACTCATTCCCTCAGGTCATTGTGTAATTTTTATATAGTTGCGAGTTCTCTACCCTTTTCACTTCAAAGGAAATTATGATTCTTATCTGACTTGATACTGAATGAACAAGAAAAATTTTACTTTACAGTCTCAAAACAGTATTTAAATAAAAGCTTGCATATCAGCTTTACAATAAGTTTTTATGAAACTGCAAAATAATCCTCCTTGAAATAATCAAGATGCCCAAAAGGAAATTGAAGATTCAACTGTGAACTTTTATACATTTTTTAAAATCTACATACCAAAGTTAATAATGGAGATAATGGCAGAGTTAAGATTTTAAAATAATATGATTAGCTTAAAATGTTACTTCAAATCATGAATATCTCTATCAATTTTTGAAAGATTTAAGACTTTACTTAGAAATAAAAAACGATGTGCACTCCTTCCTATTCTTCTCCAAGAATTTTCCATGCAAATATGTTTACTTTAAAATGGTACCTTCCCTATTAATCCATTTAATGATACTTAATTTTCATTTTTCATCACTTCAAAGGTACATTTTTCAGTATTTGAACAGTTCTATGCTAGAAATGCATGAAAAATTGACAATATGTCACAGTTTAATTGACAGCACTTATTAAATTTTATTCTGAAAAAAATAATGGGGCATGCAACTCACAATATATGGGGGTCTTAGGTATTTCAAGCCCTAAGGTTAAGTGCCTGGTATTTGACTATTTTTTCACTGTCAATCCAAGTTGCAATAACTGAGCTAAGAAGAAAATTCCAATTTCCTCTACTCCAGTATCACAGAATATATTTCATCTCTCCTAGACAGATCAAGATAAATGGTCAACAAAGGGAAGCCTACATTTTCCAAACAAAAGAAAACCTGACTAAACTCTTACATCTGAATTTCTAATCACTATTTGAATAAATGTCCACACTGAAGTATATTTTGATACTTCAACATGACATAAAAATCATTAAACCCAGGAAGAAGCCATCTGGATAATAAAATTGTCATTTCTATCCAAAATACTGTCATCACTGCTATTTATTACTAATAAAGGCCTCCATGAAACCTGTTTTGGATGAAAATTAAAGAGAACCTGACTCTCCTCACCTTCACCCCTAGAAAGAGAACTGGTTCAAGCTTATCTTCTTACTGCTAATGGTAATGATGTCATTAACATACTATAGAGTGTTACCTTCTTTAGCTCTCAGAGCACTTCTAGTTACTTGATAGATACTATAGCATCTTATGCCTTAACATTCCTTATTATTCAAATGTTGTCATTTGAATTTTGAAACTTTCTACACTGTTTCTTCTTCCTTCCACCTCCTTAATATTACCTGTTCCTTTCCCATTATGATTTTCTGTTCTCTAAAAGCTCCCATTTTCTCAGGTCTTCTATGTTCTGTTTAGTAACTCAACCCTACATAGTATGAATCCCATCATACCTAAATGTCTCATTAATAAAAGGATTCCTAAATAGAGCCATCTCCATCTATCCCCCCCAACGTGCAGACACGCTACTATGTCTTATAATTATCCTTCTCAGAACACTTCTTGGTGTTTGTTTTGTTTTGCATGTAATTTTAGAGTTCTTTTACACTTTTTTTTCTTCCACACTAGGATCAACCACTATAAGGCAAGTTACTTCTATAAGATATTATCTTTCACTCAGCAATAAAACATAAACACACACACACACACACACACACACACACACACACACACACACAATTATGCCATTTGCAGGGAAATGGACAGAACTAGAGAATGGTATGCTAAGTGACATCATCCAGTTTTAGAAAGTCATGAGTCCTATATTTTCTGCCATATGTAGAAACTAGAGAAAAAATGAGAAACAAAAGGAACTTCAGAGAAATGAGGAGACAGAAGAGTAGTAGAAAGGGAATAAGGGAGGGAGGTGGGGGAAAGGAAAAGGAGAAGTGATGATGGGATGATGGAAATAGTTCAACTAATGCTGTCTCTATATAAAGTATCTGAAGTCACCACTACAATTTCCATAATACATACAGGAAAGGGCGGGTAGCAAAGCAGGAACTGAAGAAACTCTTGCATGTATGTTTGTAGCACTTTGAACCTTGCTATAATATATAATTACAGTACACCAATAAAATATAAAGATTATCTTTAGTGGCTTCTTAATAATTTTCTGAAATTTAATTAAGCATTCCTGGTTCTTTGAGTATTTGAATTATTTACATTTTCATCATTAAAATATTCTAAACATAATCCGTCTTATTATTTTGGAATTTTCTTAGCAAAGAATTTAAAAAATAAGGTGCATAATAATATATGTTCTTAAAGCTCTGAATACGTATTTTAGATTGCTTTCTAAAAATGGAATAGCAATTTAGCTCCCCACCAACATATATGAGGCTCTACCTTACCCTTTCTGCAACCTCATTCAATATTGAAATCTCCAAAAGTTTTTCCAATTTAATAGATTTAAATTACATGTTTGCTTTTAATTTGTATAGTGGGTTTAAAATTTATCCTAATTATAAACATATCATTTGCCATTTATAAGTACATAATCAGTTATAATTCTGTCAATAATTTGATCTTAGGCTTTATCCCTTTATTTAGGTTTTAATATTTATAACTTGCATAAACCCATATGAAAAAAATCACTATCATCCCAATTTAAAAAAAATTGTTTCAGGTTATTCCTTTGGAGTATTGTCACATAAAACTAATGCATATAAAACATTAACATTTATGTAATATATTAATTCTCTAATAATTCTTAGGCATTGCAAGTCCTTTCACATCCAGAGACTGGTAACATAACTTATACTCACTATAGTTCTTTACTAATTTTAAAACTAAACACTGTCTGAAATTTATTTTGTTACTTAGCATAAGATGACAATCATTTCCATAATATTCTAACTAAACATGTTAGAAGAGATTTGCAGTCTAATACTGATTCTCATATCTTTTCTGAAACATTACCATAATGACAACTAGGGGATAAAATAACATAAACACAGAGGGTCAAGCAAAAAGGAGGGAAACAACAAGATTTTAGAATCTAGAAAACAGATAAAATTAGGTAGCTAAATTAGCAGATGTGAAAACGTTTAACCCAGACATACAATTGGGGAGCTTCGGATTTATAACATTCAGACCCAAGATAAGATTAAAATGGTAGCAGAAACTAGCACCAAACAGTTGAGCATGCAGAGAGTCAAACCAGAATATAAATTTAAAAGCCCTATTGAGGAAATGATTAGAATTCCAGATACCTAGGAGGGCTATTCATCTCCCATCCACAGCATTTTCTCTCTGGCCAGGGTGAATCAGAAGAGTCTGTAACAGGGCCCAGGAGGAAAGCTGGCAGCAGGTGCTACCCTCATGAAAATTATGTGATTGTATTAGGAAAGGTTTCCAGAGAAGCAGAACCAATATGATGTGTATCTGTGTGAAGAGAAAGTTGAGGGTGGGGGAAGGAAGGGTGGGGAGGGGAGGGGAAAGGAGAGAAGGAGGAAGAGGAAGGGGAAGAAGGAGATGGAGCAGGACAAAGAAGAAAAGAAGGAGAAGGAGAAGGAGAAGGAGAAGGAGAAGGAGAAGGAGGAGGAGGAGGAGAAGAAGGAGGAGGAGGAGGAGGAGGAAGAAGAGGAGGAAGAAGAGGAGGAAGAAGAAACGAGAAGATGAAAAAGAGGAGAGGGAGGAGGAGGAGACATGAGATGGAGGGAGAGGTAAAGACAGAGATAGTCGCAAGTAACTTGCCTAACATAGTAATAGGGACTGAGCAGTCTCAAAATCTTCAGGGTGGTGCATGCTTGTAATCTCAATATTTGGGAGGCTGAGACAGAAGGATGGCATGAGACAGAAGGATTGCAGTTCATGGACAGCCTCAGCCACTTAGTAAGGCCCTTTGCAATTTAGTGAGACCCTATTTCAAAATAAAAAATAAAAAATAGGGCTGAAGGGTGTAGCTCAGAAGTAGAATGCCCCTGGGTTCCATTCCCAGTACTGAAAAAAAAAAAAAAATCTTCAGGGTGAGGCACTAAGCAGAAAATCCAAAGTTGCTGATGGTATAGATTCATCCTCAAAACAAAGCTGGAGAAGACAGATGTCCCAAGCCAGAGACAGACACAGAGAGTGAATTGTTCCTACTCAAACTTTGTGTTTTATTTGGGTCTTTAAAGGATTAGATGAGGCTCACCCACAACAGGAAGGACCATTTGCCTTACTCAGTATACTGATTCAAATGTTAAATACATGCAGGCCTGCATCCGTGGAGTGATACCTGCCTATAATCCCAATACTTGGGAGGCTGAGTCAGGAAGATGGCAGTTCTAAGGCCAGCTCCAGCAGCTTAGCAAGACTCTGCTCCAAAATAAAAATAAAACAATGTTCTTTGGGAATGGCTTAAAGGTAGAATGTCCCTAGGTTCAATCTCTAGCATCCCTCTTCCCCCCAAAATAATAATGTTAACCATATCTAAGTACATCCTCACAAACATACCCCAAATAATGCTTAATGAAATATCTAGGCACTGTGTAGGCTGGTCAAGTTTACACATAAAATTAATCATAACATGAGTTAAAGGATTTTCTACATATTGATTGGTGAAGTCCTAGCCCATTTGTTTCCAGAATTTTGATGTGTCATCTTAAAGTTTCCAGACAAGAAACAAGAAATGCTTCCTCTACTGAATCTGACTAGATTAAAAATGAAGATCTAAAAAGCAATATTCACTCAACTAAACTATCATACCAGAGCATCCTACAGACAACAACATGGCCAAACACTCCAGAGATGCACACAACTTCTCAATGATGCACTCTGAAATATTTATTTACAATCAAGGATCAGGAGTAATTAGATGGAAAGTATTATATGTCTAATTATAGAAAGAAGATAATAAAAATGTTAAAGAAACAGATGATGCATTAAAATTATTTAAATACTAGTATTCAAATCTATTAAAGATAAAGCAATATATATATATATATAATTTAAGCAATATATTACATTTTTAGAGTAAATGAGAGAGTGAACATGAAAACATGATAGAATGATTAGACAAAACTAAAGAGAAAAATTACTTCCAAAATAATATCTGAAATATAACAAAAGATAAATTGTTACAAAGTGGAAAAAGAAAGGCTATTAAAGAATATGTCCAAGAGTTACATTATTTGAGTAAACAGATTTCAAATAGTATAATAAAAAGAAAGAAAAGTCTCAAAAATTATGCTGAATTGTGTGCTTCCAAAGTTTACTTCTGAATATGACTAGATTTGGAGATACGACTATTCAAGAGGTAATTGATATATATAAAGTGAGGTGATATGGGTGGGACCTAATTCAATATGATTGGTGTCCTTACAAGAGTAAATTAGGACACAGACAAAAAAAGAAGGATGATGTGAAGACACAGGAGGATGGTTAAGGATTTAAAATTTCACTTGACTTTTGAAAAGTAATACTGGGAACTAGAACAATTAAGAGGACCCTTTAAAATCTCAGAGATAGTGGTATTTAAGTTTCAATCCTGTATTAAGGGAAATTGTCAGCCAAATATGAGGGCAAAATAAATACATTTGTATATGTGCAAGACCTCAAAATTTAATCTTCTGTGTACTATGTTTTACAAATAACTGGAGATACTTCATCAGAAATGAAAGCAAACCAAGAACAGGAGGAAGTGGTGGGATGTAGCAAGTATAAAGTGAAACATGGCAGAAAAATTGAGGATAATGCAAAAGTAGTGCTAAAGGAGAGCCGAAGAGGAGAGAGCCCAACAAGCCTATTTGAAATCAGTATGGGTCAGGGAACATTAATACCATATGGATCTGATAGGTTCGAATTAGAGAGTATCTTGTATTAAAGGAAATGAATGAGGATTGACTTATGAAAGAACCAAGCAAATTAAAACTTCGGTTCTTAGCATCAGTAAAACAATCAGTTGTAAAAGAAGGAAACTGAGATTGTGATTTTGTTCTGAATACTATTTATACTATTTAATTTATACAACCATGATTGTGTCAGAACTCATCTAAGCAAGAAGATACAACAATATCAGAATAGAGAAAAATGGAGGAGAAGGTTGTACATGTTTAGAGGTGGGAGAGTTTAAGGGAAATAATGCTCTCACAGCCACTAAGTGAAAGCTGATAGAGGAAGGATCTAAGCAATTTGAAACTACTGATTTATTATTATTATTATTATTATTATTATTATTATTATTATTATTATTATTGGTGGTACTGGGGTTCCTGGAAACCCTTCTACCTCCGGGCTACACTCCCAGACCTATTTTATATTTTTATTTGGAAACAGGGTCTCCTAAGCCAGCGCGCGCGGCTGGCTTCGAACCTGCACAATCCTCCTGTCTCCACCTCCCAAACGCGGGGATTACTATAGAGCAATAGTGGTAAAAACAGCATGGTACTGGCACAATAACAGATATACTGACCAGTGGGTTAGAATAGAAGATACAGAAACAAATCCACACATATTTAGTCAATTAATCTTTGACAAGGGCCAAACTCATACGCTGGAGAAAAGACAGCTTTTTCAACAAATGGTGCTGGGAGAACAGGCTATCCATTTGTAAAAAGATGGATCTAAACCCCTACATCTCACCATGCACAGGAATCAACTCGAGATGGATCAAAGACTTAGAAATTAGACCGGAGACTGTGAAGTTATTGGAGGAGGGCATAGGCTCAACACTACCACGTATTGGCACAGGCAGTAACTTTCTCAACAAAACCTCCAAAGCTCAGGAAATTAAAGCAAGAATAAACAAGTGGGATAGCATCAAACTAAAAAGTTTCCTCTCATCAAAGGAAACTATCAAAAACCTAAAGAGGAAGCCTACAGAACGGGAGAAGTTTTTTTTTTTTTTTTTTTTTTAATCAGTCACCACTCTGATAGGGGGCTAATATGTAGAATATACAAAGAGCTCAAAATACACTATACTAGCAAAACAAACAACCCAATCAAGAAATGGGCAAATGAGCTAAATAGACATTTCACAAAAGAAGAGATACAAAGGGCCAATAGATACATGAAAAGATGTTCTACATAATTGGCCATCAAAGAGATGCAAATCAAAACTACACTGAGATTCCATCTAACCCCAGTCAGAGTGGCAAGCATAAAGAAATCATATAACAACAAATGCTGGCAAGGAACTCTTTTACACTGTTGGTGGAAATGCAAACTAGTTCAGCCACTATGGAGATCTGTGTGGAGATTCCTAAGAAAACTGGGAATAGATCCACCATATGATCCAGCTATACCACTCCTGGGTATTTTTCCAAAGGGGTTGAATACAGAGAACTACAGCCACTTATGCATACCTATGTTCATAGCAGCACAATTTATAATAGCCAAAATATGGAACCAACGCAGGCCTCCATCAACTGATGAATGGATTGCAAAACTTTGGGAAATACACATGATGGAATTCTGTTCAGCCATAAAGAAGAACAAAATCATATCATTTGCAAGAAAATGGGAAGCCCTGGAGAGCATTATGTTAAGTGAGATTAGCCAAGCACAGAAGGAGAAAATACATATGTTTCCTTTAGTATGCCCAAACTAAGGAACATAGAGGATACCACTGGGACTCCAGATAATGGAGGGGAAATACCAGCAAAGTTTGAATGGAAGGATAGGAGAGGAGGAAGGCTGAACTTGTTTAATGAGGGTCTACATCCGAATATGTGTAAATTTATGAATGTGGCATAGTTACCCTGGAAAATCACTGGTGGGAGGGACAAGGGAAAATGGGGGCGGGTTAGAGGGCACCAAGTATAGTTTAAATGTAAACCAAATATGTTCAGTAAAAATTTTGTAAAAAAAAAATAAGTGGTGATAATGAACATCCTTTTCTTATTCCTGTTTCTAGGGGGACTTCTCACAGTTTTTCTTCATTTAGTACTATGCTAGCTGTGGGCCTACTGTATATTGCCTTTATGATGAAGTATCTCCCTTCTATTCCAGTTATCTGCAGTGTTTTTAGTATAAATGGGTGTTTAAAAATAATTTTGTCAAATGTTTTCTTAGTGTCTATTGAGATGCTCATGAGATTTTTGTCTTTGGTTCTGTTTATGTAATAAAATATATAGATTGTTTTCATATGCTGAACCATACCTGCATTCCTGGTAATGGTTCATGATTTTTTTTTTTTTAATGTGTATTGTTAGTATTTTGTTTAGCAGTTTTGCATCCAAGTTCATTAACAATATAAACTAATAGTTTTCTTTTATTGAGCTGTTGTTATTTGGTTTTGGTATTGATGTGATATTTAATGTATTTAGGAAAGTCCTGTTTCTTTTTATTTTATGGAATAAATTAAGGAGTATTGGAATTAGCTCTTCATTATAGGTTTTATCAAATTCACTTGGGAAACTATATGGTCCTGGGCATTTGTTTTATAATAAGCTCTTAATTTCTGCTTCAATCTCCTTGATTTCTACTGGTTCATTTAAATTTTCTGCATCTTCATGGTTCCATTGAAAAAGGTTGTATGGGTCTAGAAAATTATCAATTTCTTCTAGATTTTCCATTTTGTTAGGTATAGTTTTTCAATTTGTTGATTATTTTCAGTAATCCTCTGGATTTCTATGCTGTTGATATTAATATCTCCTTTTTCATGTCTTATTTTAGTATTTTGGATTGATTCTTTCTTTTGGTTACATTGGCTAGTGGTGTATTTATCTTGTTTTTTTTTAAGAAATCAGCTTTTTTGTTTTACTGAGTTTTTTGTATTTTTTATTCTCTCCATTGATTTCTGCTCTGACTTTAATGATTTCCTGTCTTCTACTGGGTTTGGGTTTAGACAGTTTCTGTTTGTAAGGTCTTTGAGGTGTATCATTAGGCTATTTATTTGTTGATTTTCTGTTCTTCTTATGTGGGTTTCTAGTGCTATGAATTTTCCTCTTAATACTAAATTCAAGGTGTTCCAGAGGTTTTGATATGTTATGTCTTTATTTTGGTTCATAGCTAGGATTTTTTAAATTTTACCCCTTACTTCTTCTATGCCCATTTTTTGTTCAACAGGTTGGTGTTCTGTCTCCACATGTTTGTGTGGTTACTCTGGGTCATTTGAGAGTTGATATCTGTTTTCATTCCATTGTGGTCTGAAAAGATGCAGGGAAGTATCACATTTTTTAAAATTTGCTAGTGCTTACATTGTGGCCCAGGTTGTGGTGTACTTTGGAGGCAATGACATGAGCAGCTGAGAAAAATGTAAACTTTGCTGTGGTTGGGTGAATTTTCTATATGTATCTAATATCCATTTGGTTTATAGTGTTCTTTAGGTCTGAGGCATCTTACTGACCTTTTGTCTAGAAGACCAGTCTAGTGGGATGAGAGAAGTGTTGAATTCTCCCAGTATCATTGTATTTGGCTCTATGTGTGGCTTAATGTCACAAAAAAAAATTTGTGTTATGAAAATGGCTGCACCTACAGTTAGGGCATAAATGTTAACTATTGTTATTTTCTCTTGCTGGATTGCTCCTTTGAAAAGTAAAAAATGACTTGCTTTGTCTCTTCTTATAAGTTTGGCCTTGAAGTCTAATTTTTCTGATGTGATAGTTGGTACTCCTGCTTTTTTGAGATGTTTTGGCATGGATTACCTTGCTCCAACCTTTTACCTTCAGTTTGTGATCATTTTTCCTTGTAATACAGGTTTCTTGCAGACAGCAGATAGATGGACTGTGGTTTTAATCTATTTTAACACTTTATGTTTTTTTTTTTTTTTTTTTTTGGTGGTACTGGGGTTCCTGGAAGCCCTTCTACCTCCAGGCTACACTCCCAGACCTATTTTAACTTTTTTTTTTTTATTTGGAAACAGGGTCTCCTAAGCCAGTGCGCGCGGCTGGCTTCGAACCTGCATGATCCTCCTGTCTCTGCCTCCCAAGCGTGCGCCACCACACCTGGCTATGTTTTTTTTTTTTTTTTTTTTTTTTTTTAACTGGGGAATTAAGCCCATTGATATTCAGGGTGATTATTGAGAGATGGTTTTTAATTTCTAACATTTTGAGTTTTAACTTCTATTTGAGGAACTGTTTGTTCTTCTTTGTCTAGCTGTTTGTTGGATAGAAATTATTGTTTCTCTGTATCTGGCAGTTGTTACTTATTTCTTCTTTGCAGTGAATCTCTTTTAGTATTTTCTCCAGTGCTGGTTTGGAAGACAAATGCTTTCAGCTTTTGTTTGTCTTGGAAGATTTTAATTTCTCTGTTGAATTTGAGAGAAAGATTTTCTGGGTAGGAAATTTTGGCTGCAGATTGTTTGCTTTCAGAGTTTGGAATATGTTACTCCAGGTACTCATTACTTTAATGACCTGGTTTAATATACTGCTATTTAATACACTGAACTCTGCCCTTGAAGTGATTTAGATCTATGATAGAACAGGTAACATTTAAAAAAATATTGGTGCATAAATGTGAGAAATAGCCTTGGATGATTTTAGAACTATAATAAATTTGTACACCTCTTATAATAAAGTGTGCCTTTAACTCCATTGAGCATTTAATTTCTATTATTGTGTGGTACTGCAGATTGAACTGGAGGGGCTAGTTTTATCTCTGATCTATATCCTCAGCCCTTTTTATCATTTAAAATTTTGATACTGGGTATTGTTAAACTACCACATACTGACCTTGAGCCTGAAATATTCCTGTCTCAGCCTCCCAGTTACTGAAATTGTATATTTAGGGTGACCATATCCAGATATTTTCCTTTTGACAGTGCCAGTCCCATAATATAAATAATTCAACTCTTTTTGACACTGCATCTGAAGTAATGCATCAAATTTCTCCATTTTCACACTATGTTAGAATTCTACCCTTATGATACCTTGAACCCAAGAGTTGTTATAGAAAACTTAAAGACCCAAAATATCTGGGTTTAATACTGAGAGCATAAATTATTTGTATCATTATTTAGACATGGATGTGAAAAATAAAACAGGCTTTGTAAAGTGCTTCTTGCCATTCAGATGCTCAGAAATTGACTCTGAAGAATATATTTAATAATTTATCCACATCAGAAGTGTTTACCTCACATAAATAAACATGGTACATTTTCAGGACAAAGTAAAAGAAGAGACCTGTGCAGCTCTTATATCTTAAGACCTACCTGCCACCTGACTTTCTTTGGACCTATTATCATATTTTTAATAGCTAAAAATCATTTTGCTTGGGGGCATAAAATATAAGCTTGAGCTATTTTTGTGGTTGATTTATAGGGTGCCTTAGCACTAAGAACAGAAATGTGTCCATATTTACTCCAATTTTTAGTCAAGAGAGCGCAAGCTAGTCAGTAGGGCAGTAATTCTCACTAAGCAGCTGTTTGTTTTCTATTTCTATTTTTACTTTCCCATTAGCGCTCTTTATTTTAAGCTTTAAATTCTGTATGCTTTCTCATGGCTAAACAATAGGCCTACTTTGCAGAGTAAAGATGAAAAAAATTAAAAATGATGCTTCACAAAAATATTTTTATATAGACTTATTATCTGTTATATTCACTAGCATTTAAAGACAGCCATGGCAGGCAAATAGTATTTAAGTTTCTTAAATATATTTCTTTTGGGTGTGTTGGACAAAGGGTACAAGCTTTCATATATAACATTATGAGGTTCTAATGTACAGCATAGTAACTATAGTTATCACAAGTGTTCTTACCACACACACACTAAAAAAAAAGGTAAGTATGAATGGTCACATACATGTATTAACTAATTTAACTGTGGTAATTGATGCATAGTGTATGTCTATTAAATAATCATATTGTACACCTTGAGTATTAACCTTATTTTTCATTTAATATTTTAAAATAATATTTTCATTAATTAAAAAAATAAATTTACCTTCAAGTCCTATACTAGTTAAAAAAATGTTATCACATGTAAATCATGGCAACATCTAGAAAGTTTTGTGTACACTATTTCCTTAAAATTATGTTATCAATTTGAGCATGAGTATGGTATAAATATAGAAATACACTGAGACATGACTTTTAGCAATGTGGAACTTCCATGCTGTGCTGGGAGCTAGCAAAACTAACAACAATGAAATAAACATAAGGCATTTCTTAACAAAGGCATTATGCAGTATTTCATTTATTAATTATTTATACATGTTCTACTACAGAAATGACTGGAAGACAATTTATAATAAAGACTGAGATCCAGTTAAAAACATTAAAATAAGAAAAACTAGTGGTATTATAATAATAACGTATATGAAAAAAAATGTCTAGGGCAGTAAAGATTCACGAAAAGAATAAGAGTTCAGAGAGGAAAAATTGTTGTACTAGCAACAACTCTAGGATAAGAAGATGGAATCATATATTTAACTCAGAGCCTTCTGACAGCTAAGGCAAGAAGGGAAACAAATACTTTTCACTGCTTAGTTACAGAAAATATGCCGATTCCTTAAGCAAACTAACATTTTTAAATTATTAGTGTAGTATAGTCTCATATTGTAATGAAGTTCAAAGTGATAGGGTCATACATGTACATAGTACTTGGTGAGCTCCCTTCCCACTCCCTCCCCTTCCCTGAACATAATATTGATTTTGGAATTGAAACTTTTATATATGTCCATAGACAGCATCAGTAGAAGTGTTGTCTTCATTGAGTCTCTCCCTGCGACAACCTCTCCTAGACCCCATCCATGACTCCAAAGGTGTTTCTCCTTCTTTATCTAAATTCTCTCTTGTATCCCAATTACTTCCTAGCATCATCTGAGATACAAGACCCTTCATTTTATGTGACTGGCTAATCTCTCCTAATATGTTTTCTTGGTCCATCCATTTTCATGCTAATGGCATATTTTTTCTTCTTTAATATTGAATATAATTACATTTTGTGTGCATTTTGTAATTTAGTAATCCACTCATCTGTTGATAGATGCCTAGACTGATTCTCTGAGTTGGCTATTGTGAATTATGCTGCCAAAGCATAATATTTTTATTTCATTTTCATTACAACGATACCCAAGAGTGGTACAGGTAGATTGTAGTGGTTTCATTCCCAGTTTTCAAAGGAAACTCTACACTGATCTCCACTGTATTGTACTAATTTGCAATCCCTTCTACAGTGTAAAAGAGTTCCATTTCCCACAACCCTGCCACTATTTATTGCTTCTTGTATTGGTGCATTTTAATCATACATTATGATAAGTTCAGAGTGAGAGACATATATGCACAAAACACTTAGTGAGTTTTCCCTAGTCTCCCACTATGTTCCTTCACCATCCCTGGGCACAGCTTTGAGATTGGCATTGATAAGTTTGTATACGTACATCAAGTCCATTGAAATGTTTCCTTTAGCTAGGCTAACTCTACTTGTCTCCCTCCCTTAAGCCCCCTCGATCACTCCACTAGAGTTTCTCCTCCTTTGCCTGATGTCCCTTCTATATTTCAACTTCACCCTAGCTTCCACATATGAGGAAAAACATCTAAACTTTTACCTCTTGTGACTGACTAATCTCACTTAGCATAATTTTCTCCATTTCAATTTCTCTTCAAATGGCTTAATTTTGTTCTTCCTTACTGATGAGTAGAATTGCATTGTGTGTATAGCCCATAACTTTGTAACCCATTTATCTGTGGATGGACACCTAAGCATTTTCATAGTTCGGCTATTATAAACTGCACTACTATAAAAGTATATTCTTGATAATTTTTACTCTACTTGAGGTTACATAGAATCTCAATGTTGTTTTGATTTTTTATCTCCCTGATTGCTAATGATGGTGAATATTTTTTTCATATACTTATTGGCTAATTGTATTTCTTCTTTCATGAAGTGTCTATTTAGTTCAATTGACCAATCTTTTTTTTTTTTTTTTTTGGTGAGGATGGAATCCAAGGGCATTCTACCTTTAAGCTATACCCCTAGCCCAATTTTTTCTTTTATTTTTGAAACAGGGTATCACTAAGTTGCAGAGAACCTCACTAAGTATCTGAGGCTGTCTGAAAACCCAAGATCTCCCTATCTCAGACTCCCAAGTACTAGGATTACAAGCATGTGCTGCCATGCCTAGTGAAATGGCTCATTTCTTGATATAATTGTTTTATAGTATTATCTTCTAAGTTCTATGTATATTCTAGAAATAAGTTCTCTATCAGAAGAATAACTGATAAAAATCTACCATCCTGTAGACTCTCTCTTTAGACTCTTGATAGTTTCCTTCAATGAACAGAAATTTTTAGTTTAATACCATTCCATGTATTCATTCTATTCCAATTTTTTGCAATTATTTTTAACATGAATAAGTGTTGGACTTTGTCAAATGCCTTTTCAGTATCTATTGAATGATCATGTGATTTTTGTTAGTTCTCTTTATGTGATTAATTGCATGCATTAATTGCAAGCTGACCCATCCTTGCATCCATAGAAAGACTTGTTCATGATGTACAAAACTGACAATTTTGAATGCATATTATTACATAATACTCATATAAGAAATATTGAACATATATGATAGACTTTAATAGTATCTTTTAAAATATACAGACATAGTTTTATATGGTTATCACATGTAATTCCAAAGGCAAAGAAAAAATAAAATAGCAGTGCCTATGGAAATAAATTAAAAGACTTGCATCAAATGTTCATTATGTAACTATAAATGTTAGGACATGCTTTTATTTTTCATAAGTAATGTTGTCTTTGCCAGTCAGAGTAATATTAATATATGGCATAAAAATATTAGAGAACATTAAAACATATAATGCATTTGATATTTTAACAATATTTTTTGTTATTCAAAATCTGATAGAGACCATAGGATCAGAAAGAATGTATGTTTATATGTATGGGAAATAGTGTATGTTTATATATATGGAAGCATGTAGGTGTGTATATGTGTATTTATTTATACATAGTATATATATGATATACATATTATATATTAATATATTATACATTAATGTAATAATATAAATAATAATATATTTTATATATAATCTTCCTAGGTTTTTAACTACTATATTCACAAGGAATCAAGTTTAAACCCTGAAAAATAAATGGTCAGAAGTCAGTAAAAAATCTACTCTGTGGAAATTTACTTTTTAAATGAAGTATCTTTCCATTTAGACTGAATTATAATGCTGCACATAGAAGATGATGAATACACATAAATTCATTTTGACTACCAGTATCACACCAAATACCAAATGACACTAAATATATAGGACCTTTTTAAGTATTGCCAGATGTTTCTGATTAGAATTTATCTTTTTCTATATTCTTTAGTGCCTACACATACATTAATATGCAGCTGCTGTATAGTGCCTTTGATGCTCAATAAGCCTAAGAGATGTTTCCAGCTGACAGGGCATTACTGAAGATCTAATTACTAATTACTTGATAATAAAGTAGCATATAAAGCAGTGCTCAAAAGAAATATTAAGTAGCTTTATTTCTATATTTATACTTGCCACTGCTAACATTTACAATGTTTCTCTTAAATTGTCATCAATTCTCTATTTTCTTCCCTGATTTCCAAACTAAGTGACCATTAATACATATATAAATTAAACCAGAAATGTGATATAACACTTATATTAAACTTAAGTCTAAACTTTATCAGGGAACAGTGCATGTGTGAAAGAAAAATTTCAGGTGAAAAACAAGAATGGTTGTTAAAGATTACCTAGGAGGATGATACACTTAGAAAAGTCTTTTACAATTTTTTCTATTTCTTAATAATTTTATGTTATTTTTCAAATTGGCATTCTCTTCAAAATACTAGTCTCTAGTCTCTGTAGAGTACTATATACTGCATACATTATTCAATTATCTTGAATTTCTTTAGAACTTTACAGTAAATTCTTCCAGCACCATCCATTTTTTATTGTGCTTACCAGGTAAGATCTTCAGTATCTTTTCACAGCAGATTTGGTTTTGGTATTTATTATTCTTGCTTATAGTTAATCACTCATGAGCATCCATACAGTGCCCCATCTTAAAAAAATTATAAAAAAGTTTTAGATTTGCTCTGTATAAATGACATTGTCCACAAACACCCAATCTAATGGTCAGGGTTGTGAGGACCTATGATTGGCCCAATTTTGGTCAGGTGCCTACCATTTTACCAATCACTGTGGCTGGAAGAAGGAAACTTATCTTGGGAGGTTCAAGGGCATGGTTCTGGTGATGAGGTGATTATCTTCTTACTAGGAGAGTCCCAAGGATACATATGTCTTCACAAGATAAGAAATAAAAAATGTGTATAAACATGTGTCTTTGGTCTTTGTCCTGAGAGTTCTTTGTTATTAAGATGCCTATACTGGTTGCATAACTTTGGCTGCTATTTGACAAACAGTCAAAAAATAAACTTCAAGCTTTCTGGACTACATTAATATGCACAGACTAGATATTCTCTGTAAATTCAATTTTAAGTGGAAAAATAAACTTTTCCCCAGTTATTTTTATAGTCTTATGACTCATGTAATGACCTATATGTTCAATAACATTCCTTTTCCAAAATAATAAGGACAAAAATAGCCCAGCATGGTGCCACATGCCTATAACCCTAGTACTTGTGAGGCTGAGGCAGTAGGATTGAAGGTTCAAGGATAGCCTCAGCAACCTAATGAAACCCAGTTTCAGAAAATAAAATATGGCTGGGAGTGTAGCTTGGAAGCAGAATGTCTCTGGGTTAAATCCTTCATGATTATGATGAGGAGGAGGAGGAGGGAAAGAAAGAGAAGGAGGACAGATAAAGAGGAAGAGGAGGAGGAGGAGGAGGAGGGGGAAGAAGAGGAGGAAGAGGAGGAGGAAACTGGTTTCTTACACTATTTAGGATGGTGTTAGTTACAATCACAGAATAGCTTAATTAATCCTGAAACCATCATGTTGGTTAGGTAGTTTTATTCTTGTTTTGTAGATAATGTATCTAATCCAAAAAAATAAAATATTTGTCAAAGTGAGAGAGATAAGTGGTATTTTAGAACCTATTTTTTTTTTGAGTTTGCAAAATCTGGTTTAATTCAGATCTGAGGAGGGCAGGGGGGGCACATTGTGAAAATACATATGCAGAGGAACCTAATCAATACTAGACAAATAATGTATTCGTTTACACTATAATAGAATAACCACAAATTTGAAGGCTCAAATTGAGTCCATCAGCTGTAAATATAATTTTCTATTTGGCTCAAGTGGCTGTTGAACATCAAGTGGTGCCAAGTCTCTCCAGAGCACCTACTGACCCCTCAGCCTTGGAAGGGGCTTCACCACAGTCTCAGAAGAAATCCCAGTCATCCCTTTAACTCTGTTGGCCCTTGGGAGTCATTGTTACCCAAACACAAATGTAGGCCAGGGATTCCCAGAGGCCACATTAGAACCTATTTTAGACTCTAAAGTCTACTCCCTTTTCACATGTGAGTAAATAATAAGAAATAAGTTTATCTGCTTTATTAGATCTTCCCAGAAATTAGATTATGCTTTTTCACAAATAACATAAAATATAGAAATAACAGCCAGGTTTTTTTGTTGTTGTTGTTTGTTAAAGCAACAATTTGCTGTAACTATACATTTGTTATTCTGGTATAATTTGTGGATAAATAGTAAGACCTATAGATAATATTTCAGTGTTTCTTGAAAAGATGCCATATCACTCCAATATTGTCTTATTATCTGAATTGATTTTCAGATAAGACAAATAAATTTTGAAGTATTCAATATCTTCAGGAAGTTAAAAGAACTGATCTTTCCAATCATGGCCTTGACTTTAGTCCACTGATGCACAGAAAAATAAAATACATTTATATTTAAATACAATTTTATTTTTCCCAAATGTATTTATTTAAAAAAATACACAGATTAGAAACTGTCAGTGCAAAGTCCTAGTTACAGATAATTCCCCAGAAAGATACCTGTCCTTTCACGATGTTCTCTTGCCTCACTCACCAGTCCTGTGAACTCTATGGAGTACAGAAAACTCTCCAATTTTCTAGAAGGCCAAATCTGCAGCTCATTTCCACTCACCCTTCCTTTGTTCTGTTGTTCTTGTTTTGGTTTCTTTTCACTGCATAGTTTTAATTAGATTAGACACATTAACTTCAATCCTATTTTCCAGCTGAGAATTTATTTGAAAACTGAGATAGTGAACAGAACAAGCCAATAGCCTGAAAACCTCTTTGCATATTGATTTGTTATTGAGTACAAAGTCCAGGGTCTGGTAAGAGCCATATCTTCCCTACTGTGTAGCATTCTTAAAGGTGTGCAGCAGACTGCAGCCTTGCTTCCTAGGATAGATGAGAAAATACGTACATTTCTCTAAAAAGGAGCACATTTCTTTCCAGGACTCAATTATTATTTTTTAGACAGATCCTCCAAGCTAGTAATGGGAAGAGTCATTTGAAAATATTTTCTTTCCCCAGACACTTAAAACTTTGAAGAAAAACATGAGAATTTTCTTGACTTGTAAATAATTTAAGGCCAAAATTATAGCAAAACTTTCTCAACTAAGAAGGTTTGGGAGAAAATTAAATAAGCATGCATATAAAATGTTATAAGAAATCCAGGAACACAATATTTTTTGCTTCATATTAGAAGATCCTTTATATACTTCCCAAAACATTTTTAGAATTATTATATTGATTATTGTACATATTCCTATCTTCTACATGCTAGGAACACAGGAGTTGTTATTTCACTTTTGTTTATTCTAATTTTAGTTTGATAGTTAAATATAATAGGTTTTTAATAAATAACTATCTGAATAACTGAATAAGTAGATGAAATTTAAATAAAAGCCCTTTAGCTAATATGTTTTACTGCTCATAGATTATATTTTCAATAAAGTTGATAAGAAATGAAATGTGAACTAAGTTACACACATATAAAATGCTATTTTCAGCTCAAACAACATCTGAGAGAGGCAGGATTTAAATTACCTCCTGGTCTATAATACAATATATAGTCCTTGTTGAGCTTAGGCATTAGACAATGCATATACTGCTTAATACAAACTGAATTAAACCAGAATGTCATGTTCTATGTAAACTGAATAAAAAGGCAAGTTCATCCAGCATAAATTGCAGATAGAACAATCAGCAAACAATTACACTATATTTTCTCCTTAATAAGGAAACTCTTTTTTTATAGATGCAAAAAGATAGTGATAGACGGAATTTCTAAACAGAACTTTTCATGTTTCTCAGAATTTATTTTTGCTCATCATCCAAAACTGTAGTAAGCTTTTCTTTTCCTATAAAATAGGAGTCCTTGGCTCCATTGAATACTTATATTGGTCTATCATTGATTTATATGTATGTATTGATTTGAAAATGATAGTCATTTTTATTTGAAAATGAAACATGATTTGTGGTGTGCTGTATTCAATAATACATATTGGAAATCTATTACTTCCTTCCAAAAAATACAAAAGAACTAGGCATGTTGATCCATGCCTGTAATTCCAATACTTGGGAGGCTTAGACAGGAGTATCTCAGGTTTGAGGCCAGCTTCAGCATTATTAATACATAGGATTGACATACTGGAGTCATGAGGGTTATAATCCCATCACAATGAATTTATCTGGATAATATCCAGAAGCCAAGTAGTATGTGGTTGGAGGAGATGATCCCTGTAGGTATGGCCTGGGGGACTAAATATGGTTCCTCCTCCCCTGAGATCTCTCTTGCTTCCTGCATCCATGATGTGAGAGCAGAACCCAAATTCTCCCTCTCTGTCTGCTTCCTGCCACCATGTCCCAAGATTTGCAGTCTTTAGCCTCACATGGACAGAACTCAAAACCCCAAGAAAATTAATCTTGTTTCCTCTGTGTTATGTGTTCAGGTGTTTAGAGTATAGCTATAAGAATACTGACTGGAACAGACTCCCTCACAACTTAGTAAGATACGGTTTCAAAATAAAAAAATAATAACAAAAGTAGGGCCTGGGTGAACAGGGCTAGGGGTATAGCCCAGAATTAGAAATTCCCCTGGGTTAAATTTCCTGTATCCTCCCACCCCCTACACATAAGGAGTAATAGAAAAGCCTCAAAACAACTCAGAATCCTGCACCTAGCAGCTAGTGTTGACAAATTGCAGCATTCTGGCATTCACTCATCACAAAAAGATTTTAAATTACACTGAGACTCATTTATTAAAACATTTGCTGCCACATGGACAGATTATAATCATTCACTATACTGCATGACAGCACCTCTACTAGAGGGATTAAAGTTAAAAGACTGTACATACTGTATCAATGCAAAATAACTTCCCTGTTATAAATATTTCCCTGTTGAACATAGATTGCTTCACAATTTGAGAACTTAAGCACTTGCATACATAAGTAACACTACCACCACAGAGAGACAATGTTGCTGAAGTATAACCTATGGGAATAATCATGCCTGAAATAGCAGTACTTGAGGTTGTAATTGGTAGTAGAAAATGGCACTAATTACAGAAAAATACGTTAAATTAATTACTGGGAGAATGTACTGCCACAGAGGACATGTACACACAAGGGCCTTAAAGAAGTTGACAATGTCATCTGTATTAAAATTTCTAAGCAGCCCTTGTACCTTAAAGATGATCAATACCCAAGGAATTATTTTCATGCATTAAAGATGACTCAGTTTTCTAAGCATGACTAAGTTTACCAAATCAAAGTAAAGTAAAATAAATGTGGCTTAATAAAAATACAAATCATCAAATTATGGGGGTAAATCTTTTATGACATAGCAGTGCCTATGGTTCCCAGAATTAAAGTTGCTCCTGTAGAATACATTCTATTGAATTTTTTTAACTTTCTGTATTTTCTGTTTCAAAATGTTTTCCATTATCTAAAAAGTTCTTAATGAACATTTTAAGGCATTACTCGGATTTTTAAGAGGCCCCATCCACTAAGAAATGAGAAAGTTTGAGATGATTTTTAAGTACAAATCATGTTAAAAAAAAATAACTCTCCGAAATGAGGAATCTCCTGGGAGACTAGCTGAGAACTAAACACCAAAGATTAAGCTATGCACACAAACTTCTAAAGGATAGCATTTCCATGCCAACTGGAGCCCAAGAAAAAACTGAAACAAAGTAGATGAGGGATCAGGCAAATCAGGAGGGCTGTCTGGTAACCAGACACAGCCTGGGAGTCTTCTGTGACTGCCATCCTGGGAGCCATCCGACCTGTCCTCATATTCACCTTGTGAACCCATTCTCAGAGCAGTTTTTACATGTCTACAGCTTTGATTCTTCACTAGACTCTGTATCATGGCCACATGTTTTCAGCATATAAAGACGTTATATAAACCTGGGTGTGTAAGACAGTTGCCAGCTTTGGTGCTGGGAGATGAACATAGCCTTGAGCTACACAAGAAGAGAGAATCCGTGGCGTAGCTCAGAAAAGTGCTCTTGGAAGTCTGTTTACAGTTGTTTGATGAGAGAAGAGACTTTCTAAGGAATACTTTCAAAAGATGGTGTCCCAGTGAATAACTGGGAACCAAGAAATATAAGAAAAGATAGTTACAAAAGCTTCTCATTCATTCATTTACCCATCTGTCCATCCATCCATCCATTTTGTTTTCAATAATTCATTCACAATATTTTAATTACCTCCTTGCACCAATACTATCACTAAGCATAAAATAAAGAACTCAATAGAAAAGTAGGAATTATTTCTTATTGTTATTCAGTCAGGTAAACTTGACATTTAAATATGGGGAACCATTTGGCCATTTCGCAAATAACTTACTCCTAGTAATTTATATTATTTAGCTGAAATGAACATTATACACAAATATATTTTGGTGTCTTTCATATCTCTGTTTTAATTTGATATAAGAGACTTTTCATATAGTTTTTCTATGAAATCTAAAACGTTCTCATAAAAGATCTTAGATTCTGAATCTTTGAACTGCCAAACCATTCAGTTTGTTTTTAATTGTATTAGCAGGTACTGTTGCTAAGTGTGATTGCAATCATCTAACAAATTTAGGGACAACTCCTACTTTTGCCAAAGAAAGGAATGAAAAATGATAAACAATCTACTAATTTAGTAATATAATTTCTGTGCTTTGTACATTTTCCAATAGTGAGCCAAAATTCAGATGAAATGCAAAGAATGTTATCACTATTTGAGGTTATCATAAATGCATTGTATGTATTTAATACGTGAATATATGATCATTTATAATTTCATACATCGAGCATAACATCCTGAAGCTATTAAATCAGTTACGAAATAGTCCTAACATATCTCTAAAGATTTTAATTTTTAAACCATTAATCTTAGCTTTTATTCAGAAGCACTTCAAGAAATTTCAGGTGATACATTTTAAGAGGCAGTATTTTTATTTTGTTAATTAAACATCATTAGTATACACTGATTCAAGAGCACCAAACATAAAGAATTAATTTATGAAGAGGTGGTTTATTCAATAGTGACAGAAAGAAGACAGAAAACTGTAGTTAAAATGTTTTATTTAGCTGGGCGTGATGGTGCATGCTTTTAATCCGAGCATTTGGGAGGCTAAGACAAGAGAATTGTGGTTCATGGACAGCCTCAGCTACTTAGTGAGGACCTTTGCAACTCAGTGAGATTCTGATTCAAAATAAAGAATAAAAAATAGAGCTCAGAGGTATAATGCCCCTGGGCTTCATCTCCAGTACCACACACACAAAAAAAGTTTTAACATTATATGATTCTGCTTTGTTATTACCCTTTTGTTGTCTGCCAGAGATACATTTGACTGCATAATTTTTCCTTTTTATCTGCTTCCACTGATGTTTCATATATGAATGCAAATCAAATTGTTAAAAAGTCATTTTGTAGGCCTGTGTGGTGGCACATGTGTCTAGTCCCAGCACTTTCATGGCTGAGGCAGGAGAATCACAGGTTTGAGATCAGTCTCAGCAATTTAGTAATATCCTATTCCAAAATAAAAAAAATAAAATAGGGTTGGGGTTGTAGCTCAGAGGTATAATTCCCCTGGCTTTAATCCTATGTACCATAACAACAATATCAAAAGGTTATTTGATTAAATGTAGCAATATTTACTCTAGACTTGTTTCACAGTCAATACTTTCTTCTCTCTTCTTCTCTTTATCCTCCTCCTCCTTCTCTTCCTCCTCCTCCTCCTCCTCCACCACCACCACCACCACCACCACCACCACCACCACTACCACCTCCTTCTCTTCCTTCTCCTTTTCCTTCAACTATCTGTCTTATCTATCTAACCCTCCTCCTCCTCCTCCTCCTCCTCCTCCTCCTCCTCCTCCTCCTCCTCCTCCTCCATCTTTTTCTGCTTCTGCTCCTCCTCCTCCTCCTCCTCCACCACCACCTTCTCTTCCTTCTCCTTTTCCTTCATCTATCTGTCTTGTCTTATCTATCTATCTATCTATCTATCTATCTATCTATCTATCTATCTATTTATCATCTATCATCTCCCCTGTTACCCTCGTCTTCAATTTAAATTCCCAGCATGTGAAACTGAAATGGTTTAGACACTGTTGGTGAGAATGCAAACTAGTTCAGCCACTATGGAGATCTGTGTGGAGATTCCTAAGAAAGGTGAGAATAGATCCACCATATGATCCAGCTATACCACTCCTGGGTATCTTTCCAAAAGGGTTGAATTCAGAGAACTATAGCAACATATGCATACCTATGTTCATAGCAGCACAATTTGTAATAGCTAAAATATGGAACCAACCCAGATCACCATCAACGGATGAATGGATTGCAAAACTCTGGGAAATACACACAATGGAATTCTACTCAGCCATAAAAAAGAACAAAATCATATCATTTGTAAGAAGATGGAAAGTCCTGGAGAGCATTATGTTAAGTGAGATCAGTCAAGCACAGAAGGAGAAGGTACATATGTTCCCTCTAATATGCCCAAACTAGGGAACGTAGAGGATACCAGTGGTACTCCAGGTAATGGAGGGGAAATAGCAGCAAAACTTGAATGGAAAGATAGGGGAGGAGGAAGACTGAACTTGATTAAAGAGGGTCTATATCCGAATATGTGTAAAATTATGAATATGGCATGGTTACCCTGGACAGTCATTGATGGGAGGGGGGTAAGGGAAAACAGGGGCAGGGGGGAGAGGGCACCAAGTATAATTTAAATGTATACCACTTATGTTCAATAAAGAAAAAAAATAAATAAAAAAAGAAATAAAGTTTCCTAGCTAGAGGCTTAATATAAGTAACAGGAAGTAACATAGTAATCAAAAATATATCACCCCCAAATGTTGCTGTTTTAGAAACACTAAAGAAAACATACTTTCATTAATGCTTCAAAGCTGTATGTTTTTAGCCATTTACAATAAGAATTTGAGTCTCTTAAAAATACACCATGAAATATAGGAATTCAAATAAACTATGACATTTTACATTTCAGGAAATAATTTTTAAACAGAGAGAAAGGAAATAAAACTCCCAGAAGAAGAAAACAGTTAAAAATTAATTTGACATTGAATGCCAGCATGTGATTTTGTTAAATAAAAGATCAAAAGCAACAAAAGAGAAAAATCAAAACTCTTCCATGTTGTCTCAGTAGTTTGTTGCTTTGGCTCACTATCAAAAATATTTATTTGTTCTAGGATAAAATCTACTGTGATATATATATATATATATATATATATATATATATATATGAATCAATTGACTGTAAATCACAAAAATATGCATGTAGACACACATCACATAATAATGGAGACAGTCAATAAATTTAAATATAATCATTTTCTTTGTTCTGGTTTCCAACTGTCTTGTCTATTTGTCAACAGATATTATAAGGGGGAAAATTCTTAGAAAGGATAGAGAAAAGGGCAATGTACTTTGCTTTCAGCTGATAAAAATCAAAGTGGAGGCTAAAGTATTGTTTTGTCTGCAGGAGACATTCAATAACTGTTTGTTTTTTGTTTGAGCACAAACTCAGAATCAACCCTTGCAAAACTGAAAAGTGATAGAGCCAACATCCCTAAAAATGAAAAACCCTTACTTTCTTTTAGCTTCCCCAACTTTCCCTCTTCCAGGGCCTTCTTATCCTGCCTCATCTATAACTAAAAATTGCTCTCATCAAACCAATAATAGAGCCATAAACACTCAGGTGGAGGTTTCTAAATGATGCTTCTCAGAACCCAGGTTTCTACAGTTACCTCAAGGACGACTGCAAAGCATGAGCGTGAAGCCAGAAGAAGCCAGGGCTTCCCACTCAGCTCAGAGGAGATACTTCACGGTCATCTCATCTAGTTCCAGGAAGGTGCAGCCTAAAATCTCCTCTGACTAAAAACTAACATGGAGGAGACAGGAATTCTATAGCTGTTTTAAAGCGAGTTTTTTTTTTTTTTTAAGTGTTAAACCCATCCATCTATCGTTCTTTTCTTCTTTCTTTCCTTCTTTCTTTTGTATGGGGAAGGGGGTTTGAACCCAGGGGCATTCTACGTCCAAGCTATATACTCATCCTTTTTATGTTTTTGTTTTATTTTGTTACAGGGAATTTTTATGTTTTCTTTTTGTTTTGTTACAGGGTCTCACTAAGTTGCTGAGGGTCTTACTAAGTTGCTGACGTCCAATCTGTGATCCCCCTGTCTCAGCTTCCCAAGCACAGAGATTACAGTCTTGCATCCCCATTCTTTGCATAAAATCACTGTATTTAAGGGTAAGTATAAGTCCAGCATGGTGGGTGGTGCATGCCTATAATCATAGTGCTTAGCAGACTGAGGAGAATAGCAATTTCGAGGCCAGCCTCAGAAACTTTGTGAGATCCTAACTCAAAACAAAAAATAAAGGATTGGAGTGGAGTGCAGTGGTAAAAAAAAATTCCCTAGATTTATTTTCTGTACACTTATCCCCAAAAGATAAGTGCTTAGATTTCTGCCTTTTGTGAAACCTCCAGTTGAGAACAGAAATTGCTTTGATGTAGAGAAATTAATATTTAATTGTGAAATGCTGATACTATTAAGCTAGGGAAAACTAGGATTTGTCCTTCTGATCTCCATTCCTCTTTTTACTTTCTTTCCCACTCCTTTTCATACTTTCCACTTTCTTTCTTTCTTGTCTTTGCTCCTTTCCTTCCTTCTCTATCATTACTTCATCTTTCTCCTTCTCTGCTTCTCTTTCTTTCTTTATAAATTTGTTGTTCTTTCTTATTTTCTTCATGAAAAACCATTACCTTGATTTGTTAATTCATCACATCAATGTTTTATAAGACCTCAAAAAGTAAAAAAAAACAACTTAAGTTTCTTGTGAACATAAATATCATAAATATTCAAGAAAAATCAACAATGATAGCACAGTTCAAAACTTTTTAGTGTTTGTGACCTAAGTCTTTTCTAATTTTATATTTTTGAATTTTATTGACATATACTAATTATACATATTTAGAGAGCACAATGTAATGTCTTATTACATGTCTATGTTATGTAGTGATCAAGTTAGGTAACTAGCATATCCAATACCTTAAAAATTTATCATATCTTTGAGTGAGAACATTAAAAGTCTTTTCTTCTAGCTATTTGGAATATATAAAGAAAAGTAGAGTACTAATTCAGAAATTAAAAAGTGGATAAATTCTTGCCACTAGTGACAACATGAATGAGCCTAAAGCACATACTAAGAGAAATAAGCCAGATTCATAAGGATAGATATTTCCTGATCTCACTTATCTGTGGATTACAGAAGAGTTGATATCACAAAAGTTGCAGACTACACAGTGGTTACCAGACACTGACCATGGGGAGGACGGGCTCAGAAAGTGCTGGACTTTTTATCACCATTGAGTGAGGGACCTAAAATAAACTCAGTACGGCTACTGTCCTACTTAATAAACTTTGCTTTTCCATGCTGTTAGTAATGATAATGATTTTGATGAATAGATACCTAAGCTACTGCCCTGGATCTTCAAGGCCATATGGCTTGGTCTCACTTTTTCTGTTTCACTTCATGTTTTGCCACTGACATTCCTGGTGTTCTCTACTTATAAGAAATTGAAATAATCTCTGATCCCTAAATATGCCATTTCAGCATCAAAAGTTTATTTCAGAATATAATTTGCCCCATCTCTTCCTAGCTTAAGAGACAAACTTAAACAAAAACATAAATTAATATTACAGGAAAAATATGAAAATAGTTTTGGGCATTAATTTTTAACAAATTGTTTTATGAAGTGATTTTAAAATACTATTCAAGAAAATTTTAGTGTTGCCACTAGGATAGATTACATGAATTATTTAAAGCATGTTAAAGTGTTAAAAATATATGTGCTTTATAAAAAAAGTTTTTATTAAAATTATGAGTCTTATAATCTGGGCGCAGTGACACACACTTCTAATCCCAGCATTCGGGAGGCTGAGACCAGAGGATCAAGGTTTGAGGACAGCCTCAGGTTCTTAGTGAGGCCCTCTGCAACTTAGTAAGACCCTGTTTCAAAAAAAGAATGAAAAAAAAAAAATAGGGCAGGGTGTGTAGCTTGGAGGTTGAATGTCCCTGGCTTCCATCTCCAGACCCGCAAAAAAAAAAAAAAAAAAAAAAAAAAAAAAAATCATACGGCTTATGTACTTTAATCTTAGATAACCATGTGTATGTCTCATCTGTAAGTAACTGTAATTTAAAGAGTACACAGGTCAAGCAAGACTAAAAATGAATACACTAGTCTTGTACTTACAAAATGTTTCAGCAAATCTAATGATGTGTTCTAATGATATAATATTGTCATACCTGCCTTGTGTGGTTACCAAAATTATTTGCTATGTAACCAAAGGGGAACCTAGAGTTCCAGACAGATTTTTAGTTGCTTGTAAATAAGTTTTTTGAGGGCATATCATCTCATAGTTACTTTGTGAAAAAAGAACTGGCAAAAAAATGACATGCACACTTGCCTTCCCCCAACAAATTTTAGGCCCATTCCTTCTTCATCTCTGGAAACACACAGCCACAGAGCTTCACCTCCCACCCTACACATCTGTGATGCATGTTTACCCCCAGGGTACTGAGAAACTGGTAGAGAAACCCCTTTTGTCTATCTGCAGAGGTAATAAAATCCTGATCTCCACTGAAAGCTGCTAAGTATTTGCCTTTTAGTGATGTGATTAGAATGGTGTGAGGTTTACTCTTTTGATAATGCTCACAGCAATTCTCTGTCCTTTACTTCAGTGTGTAACACCCAATTTCCAAGAGAAAACTGGGTACACAACTGTCTAGAAAGAAACAAAGATTTTAAGCATGGAAAAGGGTATGTCTAATCTGAGCCTGGTGGCACACAACTGTGATCCCAGTACCTGGGCGGTTGAGACAGAAGGATCACAGGTTCGAGGCCAGTCTCAGCAACTTAGTGAGACTCTCAGCAACATAGCAAGATCTTGTATCAAAAGTAATAAAAACCAATATGGCTGGGGGTGTGGCTCCAAGGTAGAATGTTCCTGAGTTCAATCCCATCCAGGTACAGCAAAAAAGAGGGGACATGTGCAGTCCAGGAACATGATGATCATTCTACTTTCGTGGTAGAACCCCAAGATAATTCTCTGATATCTAAAGGGTGACAATAAGAACTGAAGGCTACACTTCCTCTCTCACCAGAGGAGGAAAATACCTTCTACTTCTCTCATCTTCTATAAGTGCGCAAAATATATCCTTATAAGGAATGTATGAGTTTTGGTCTCCAAATGAGTCTGTTTGAACATAAAATATTACTTGACCTTCTGTTACCTGTTAGCAAAATATAATGATTTCCTTTTGTGATAGAAAAAAAGTTTTCGTTCTGAGTCTCCGGTGAAAAACTACTAGATGCTTTGGATGAAAATAGAAATTTAAAATATCCATTGAAGCCTAGTCCTTATTTCTAATATTTGTATTATTCCTATTAGAAGATTTAGTTGGATTTTTCCTATATAAGAATAAGAAGGTTTGTTTTTAAGTGAGAAATTTTGGGATAAAAAATGATGTGGAACATTCACTTGAAGGGATGGTTTCCTCTAAAGACCATCCATATCTGTGAGCTATTTGTCTATTTCCAAGAATTGATAGCCTATGCTCTGAAGGACTTAGCACTATCAAAACACACAGTAGATGCACTTTGTTTGCTCAAAGAGACAGGATGGTGAGACTCTTTAATATATTAAGTGCTAAAACCTATACAAAGATATAGTATGTAATTCTATTTTATTGCACAGGAATGGGAGCGAGAAGAAAATGTTAGTTTAACTACTCGAACTCTTATGGAATTTATCTGCTGTGATGAGATAAATTTTAAGCACTCTCTCTGTTTCTTTCCAGTTTCATTTCCTCGGCTTCCAATATTGTTTCAGCTTACCCTTCATTATTCAAGAAACTTTTGAAAGAGCAATTTGACATCCAATGGTGGAAAAACATGAGGAGGGAGTGAGGGCTAAGGTCTGAACTCTCTACAGCTGAAAGTAATCAGAGGGACAAACAGCTGCCTCCTAGGGTGACATGAATGGCTCGGCTCATGATCTTCTTAAAATGAAGAAATGGCTAGAGACCACACTATTTCTCAAGACAACATGCTGTGTGAAAGAATCTTCCAGATAAGCCTGTTTTCTGCTGGTGCTAGCTCAGCGTCACTTACATAGAAAATACTTTGTAATTGCCTAGGATAGCAAGCCAAATGGGTATCATATTAAAATAAAAGAAGAAAAGCTGAGGAGATATTCTTAGAAAATTAAAATATTCTAATACCATGTGTCCACTGTGCTCACGGATCTGTGTTTCTCTATCTGCCACCATCCCTACTACATATACACACTAATTTTCAGGTAACATTTATTAGCATCCTTTCTATAGTGGAGCTAGAAACACACAAAAATTGCTTGAATTACCCTTAGAAACAAGTTCTAACATGAAAATAATTTTAGACATTTCTTTTTTTTAATAAGTTATTTTATTTTATTTATTTTTATTTTTATTTTATTTTTTTTTGGGTGGTACTGGGGTTCCTGGAAGCCCTTCTATCTCCGAGCTATACTCCCAGACCTATTTTTACATTTTTATTTGGAAACAGGGTCTCCTAAGCCAGCGCGCATGGGTGGCTTCGAACCTGCGCGATCCTCCTGTCTCTGCCTCCGAAGCGCGGGGATTACAAGCGTGCGCCACCACGCCCGGCCTATTTTAGACATTTCTTGAGCACATTTTTATGAACCAAGAACTGCTCTAAGTTTCTAAGTCGCTGATCTTATATTTTCTTCACAGAAACTCTATAAAGTGGTCTTCATTATTATTCCCATTTTACAAATGAGGAGACAAATTTTTCTAGCTGTATTTATGTGGGATAGTTGTTAAGGGACAGAGTTTTCTAATACCAAGTAACATATTTGAAGAAACTGAACCTCTGGGACTCATTAAGTATGACCCAGTAGAAGGCTCTTGTTGGACACCTAAGGACAGTGGACACATAAATATGTTGATCATCTCATGGAATTGAACATTCCACACTGATAAATAGGAGGCCTTGGTACTGAAACTCAATACTTCTACTTTGAGGAACTGGTTTTAGAAAAATCAAATAGGATTATATACGGCATCAAATAACCCCTGCATAAGACTGAAATCAACTAACTTTTGCCTTGGTCCTTAGACTGGAGTATAAAACAATAAACTTAGCTGAGCATGGTGGCACACCCTTGTAATCCCAGGACTTGAGAGGCTGAGACAGGAGGATTGCAGGTTTGCAGCAAGCCTCAGCTATTTAGTGAGGCCTTCTGCAACTGTTAGACCCTGTTTCAAAATAAAGGATAAAAAATAGGGCTAGGGAAATGGCTTAGAGGTAGAATGCCTCTGAGTTCAAGCCCCAGTACAATAATAATAATAATAATAATAATAATAATAACAACAACAACAATAATAATACATAATTAATTATAATAAACAACTTTCTGACCATTGAGAAATCTTCATCCCATATGAATTGAATTGAATATACAAAATTAAATGATTTTTTATTTAATGTAATACAAGATGTAATGATATTGACAAATTTGTCTTTTGACTTTGGATAGGTAAAACTGAATTTGATGACCTTTGAATTGTGTTATACAGGGCTTAGAATTAGGGTTTCAAATATTTTTTGAACATTTATCATATATATCACTAAATTTTAAACCTGTGTAAATACAATCATGTGTATAAGAAAATGTTAATAATATTTTACATGTCTTAGGCATCCCAAATGAAAATATCTCTAACTTAGAGTATTAGCAGTGACATTTCCCAAATTTTGTTTAAAAACTTATGAGCTTTTTACCAGAAAATTTGTGTAATGACCAGCCTAATCATCATTTGACCATTCTTTTTAAACCTTAGTCCTTAATTATTATAAATGACTTGAGAATGACTTAGTATGGAGCTAATGATGGTAACTTTTAGAGAGGTACAGGAAAGTCCAAAAGTATTCACAAATTCTGACCTGGATAAAAGGATATGATAAAGGTGATACAATTCATTTATATAATTCCTCCCTTTACCCAATGATTGCCCTTATATGATTATACAAATGACTTCTTGACACAATTATAGCTTGAAAATCTATGATAATACTGGCCAAGTACATGGAAATAAATCTTTACTGAGGTAGATGGAGCCCTTATCTGTAGAACTCTTAAGTGTCTTGAAGAGATGCTAGCTCTCCACACTGAGCAATGGCAATGAACAAGTCAACCTAGCCTTCATGTTCTTTCCAGTTCTTAGACTTGAGGGGGTCATAATTTACAAAAGGACTGTTAGATAACCTGAATCTTTTCCTAGAAGATAGTAGAAATCTCATTATGTACTGTGTGATGCTATATTCTAGTTTTGAAATCATTACACATGTGTAAGTATGTATTACACATGCACATTTACATCATGTGGCAATTTATATTATGTGGAAAATTTACTAGACTCAAGTGGCAAGACTTTAATCTTTTGAAACTTGAATATGAACCCTGTCTCTACCACATTCCAACTTGGGGGTAGGGATGAGAGGAAGGCAGGCCAGGAAAAAAAAAGTGATTTTAAGGAAAGATGCCCAGAGTTCCTGTGACATTTGAGAAGAGCGGGCCACAGAACATCTGTTCAAAATGAATATGCATAACACCTGGCAAAAAAAAAAAAATTTTCACTGGGGAATAAAATCCCTTTAGAAAGATTTCAGCAAATGTCATGTATGGCCTGTTTTTTTCAGTCTCTCAACTCCATGGTAATAGGGTTTCTGGCAGTGTGAGTAAAAGCATGGCTTTCAGCAGAAATTAAAATTGAAGTTTTTTTCAGTTACATAAATTTGGAAACTAATATTTTTTACATCAGTTTTGACCACTGCAGCAGCTACTTTGCTGGCAGATGGAAGCATTCAAGAAATAATTTCCTTGAAATGCTTGCTTTTCTATGTTCTAATCTATCTCATTATCGTTTTTTCAAAAATGCAGAAGACAAGCTGCAGTTGATGCCGCTTACGATGCTAGCTGAGGAGGTTTACCTTAGGAATTCCATCTGCTCAATATGTAAAAGAATATATATCAGAAATGTTTGGGACTTATCTCCTCTTCCAAAAGCTATTGTTCATTTTTGCTTCTTGGACTAATTTTTGGAATATTTCTATTGTGCTATCACCACCATTAATGAAAAAATCTGAAATGTAATGTTTCCTAAAGGCAAAATAGAGGATGCAATAGCTGAATAAATAAATAAATCTAGATGATTCCTTTACTGCATACTCTATGGTTTGCCCAACTCATGATCAGATGTACACTGAGGTGGCTAAAAACATTTAACAGACTGAGCTAGAGTCCCAAGTCAACTGCCCCATTTGTATGCTTTCTGTATGTATGTTCTATGAAGATCAATATATAACATTAGATAGGGATTACAAAATCTATTATAAGCCTTCTATGACAAATAACTATTATAATGTAAACCACTTTTAATCCCAGTACTTAAAAGGCTAAAAGAGAAGATTGTAAGTTCAAGGCTAGCCTTAGCAACTTACCAAGACACTCAGCAACTTAGTGAGACCCTGTTTCAAAATAAAAATAAATAAATTAAATGGCTGGAATTATAACTTGGAGGTAGAATGCCCCTGGGTTCAATCCTTCATATGGAAAAATGTATCTAAAGAATTTGGCTTATAGAAATTGTGAAAAAATGAGTAGATAGTAATTATTACAAATGAATGATTGTGCTGTTTGATGTAGCTTCTTTACCCTAATATCTGTGTGCATTTTATATGCAGAAATATTTAATATAAAATGGTCATTTTTTAAACATTAAGGTATTTATACTGGTGCATTGTAGTCATATATCTTAATGGGGTACAAGATGGTTGAGACATACATGCACACATCACCCAATTAGCCCTTACTCAGTTTCCAACCCATTCCCTCCCCCACCTCCTCATATTTGGCTTAGTGATTGATATTGATATTTTTGTTAAAGTAAATCATGTGCATTAGAGATTTTCTCTCTACACCCTCCTATACCCTCAGTTAGGTTGCCTTATTTGTTCCTCTATAGAATCTCCTTTTACTAGAGTTCCTCCTATGAACCATTTTCTCCTTAGCTTTTGCATATTATGAAGAACATCCAATTTCTTGTATTTTTCTTGTGACTGAATAATCTCACTTAGCATAATGTCCTCCAGTTCCATCCATTTCCCTGTAAATTAATCAAGTGTGTTTTTCTTTATTGCTGAGTAAAATTTCATTGTGCACATATCCCATAGTTTTGAAATTTATTCATCTGTTGATAGACATCTTGGCTCATTTCATAGTTTGGCAATGGTGAATTGTGCAGCTGTAAACATAGTTTGGTAATTTGATTTCTTTTCTTTTGTATAGATACCAAAGAGTGGTATTGCTGAATCATATGTTTGTTCCCATTCTTCTAAGAAGCTTTCATACAGTTTTCCAAAGTGCTTGCACTAATTTGCAATCCCACCACCAGTGTAGTAGAGTTCCCACTCCTCCACATTGTTGCCAGCATTTGTTGTTGTTTGTGTTTTGAATATTTTTTTTGTAGTACTGGGGTTCCTGCAAGCCCTTCTACCTCCGGGATACACTCCCAGACCTACTTTTTATATATTTTTATTTGGAAACAGGGTCTCTTAAGCCAGCACGGCTGGCCTCGAACCTGCGCAATTCTCCTGTCTTCGCCTCCCAAGTGCAGGGATTACAAGCGTGTGCCACCACACCCAGCTGTGTTTTGAATAATTGCCTTTCTAATTGGAGTTAAGTGGAATCTCAGAGTAGTTTTGATTTGCATCTCTCTGCCAATGATGTTGAGCATTTTTTATGCATTTATTGGACATTTGAATTTCTTCCTTCATGAAGTATCCATTTAGTTAACTTGCCCATTTTTTAATTGGGTTATTTGTTTCCTTAGTGCTGAGTTTCTTGAGTTCTCTGTATATTATAGATTTTTAACAATATGCAGAAAAATACAAATTAATCCTACTTCCTCACCCTGCACAAGAGTCAATTCAAGATGGATTAAAGACTTAGAAATTAGACCAGAAACCTTGAGTGTCCTTGAGGAGGGTATAGATCCAAAACTGCAACACATAGCCACAGATACGAACTTTCTCAACATGACCCCAAAAGCACAAGAAACTAAGCGGTGAATTAATATGCGGGATTGCATTAAAGTGAAATGCTTCTGTACAGTAAAGATAACTATCAAGAACCTCAACTGAGAGCCAACAGAATAGGAAAAGATTTTTGTCATACATCTTAATACAGTACAAGATGGTAGAAGCATACATGCACACAGGACTCATTTAGTCTTTCTCTAATGCCCCCTCTTCTTACCCCTCTCTCTCTCCTTCCCCCCCTCATGTTTGACTTAGTGATTGATTTGATATGTTTGTGAATGTACATCATGTACATTAGAGAATTTATTTCCTCCCCCTCCCATCAATTCCAGTGAGGCCTCCTTATTTGCTCATCTATGGTTTCTCCTCCTTCCTCTAGAGTTCCTCCTATGACCCCTATTTTCCCCTGGCTTAAACATATTAGAGAAATAATCTGATTTTTTTGTGAGTAACTAATATAACTTAGCATGATGTTCTCCTGTTCTATCAATTTACCTGTAATTGACATAATTTTGTTCTTCTTTATGGTTGAGTAAAATTCCAGAAGTGACATTGCTGGATCATATGGTAGGTAATTTCTCATTCTTCTGATGATCCTTCACTTTGTTTTCCAAGTAGTTGCACTAAATTGCAATTCCACCCACAATGTATTAGAGATCCCACTTCTCCACATACTCTCCAGCATTTGTTGTTGTTTGTGTTTTGAATGATTTCAATTCTAGTTGGAGTTAGGTGAAATCTCAGAGTAGATTTTATTTGCAACTCTCTGATTGCTAAATATGTTGAGCATTTCTTTATGTATTTATTGGCTATTTGAGTTTCTTCTTTTGTGAAGTGTCTCTTTAGTTCACTTGTCCATTATTGATTAGGTTATTTATTTTCTTAGTGCTAAGTTTCTTGAGTTTTCTGTAGATTCTCAATATTAGTCCACTATCTGAGAAATAGTTGGAAAGATTTTTCTTCCATTCTTTTAGCTTTTTGTTCATGTTTCTTATCATTATTCCTTTACAGAAGCTTTTCTCTTTAATGCAATCCCAAGTATTTATCTGATGTTTAGTTTCTTGTGCCTTTGGGGTCTTGTTGAAAAAGTTTTTACCTATGCCTATGTGTTACAGTGTTGGATCTATGCCTTCTTCAAGGAGCCTTAAGGTTTCTGGTCTGATTTCCAAGTCTTTGACTCATCTTGAGTTGATTCTTATGCAGGGTGAGACATTTTTGTTTATTTCCATTTTCTTACATATAGTTAACCAGTTTTTGAATCAGTTTTTACCATTTGTTGAAGAGGTTATCTTTTTTCCAGTGTATTTTTTTTTACCTCTTTGTCAAAAATCAGTTGGCCATAAGGGTGTGAATTTATTCTGAGATTTCTATTCTGCTCCATAGGTCTATGTAATTGCATTTGTTCCAGTACCAAGCTGTTTTTATTACTGTAGCTTTGTAGTATAGTTTAAAGTCAGGTATTGTGATTCCTTTTGCATGATTTTTGTTGATGAGAACTACTTTGGCTATTCTGTTTTTTTTCTGTTGTTGTTCCAAATAAATTTAAGGAGTGATTTTTCTATGTCTGTGGGGAATGACCTTTGTAATTTAATGGATATTGCATGAATCTGTAGATCATTTTTAGAATAATACCCATCTTGATTATATTTATTCTGCCTATCCAAGAACATGGAAGATGGGCCTGAAGTAACATATTTAAAACTCTGAAATAAAACAACTTGCAGCCCTAAACTTTCTGCCCAGCAAAACTATCACTCAAATTTGATGGGGAAATAAAAATCTTCAAAACAAACAGAAGCTAAAAAAATCTATCTCTTCCAAATCAGCACTAGAAAAAATACTCAAAGAGATTAACTAGGAAGAAGAAAGAAGTAAAACACATCAGAACCAGAGAAACAATAATTTCCATTGAACAAACAACTAAGCAAAAAGAAAATACTACCTCAAATAGAAGTTAAAACTCAAAATGTTAGAAATTAAAAATCATCTCTCAATAATCATACTGAACAGAAATGTCCTCAACTCCCCAATAAAAAGACATAAGGTGGCAAAATAGATTAAAAACCAGAATCCACCTATATGCTGCCTGAAATAAACATGCATTGCAAGGAAAAATGGTCACAAACTAAAGGTAAAGGGCTAGAGCAAGGTAATCCAAGCCAATGGAACTTGAAGACAAGCAGGGATAGTAACTATAATATCAAACAAGTTAAATTTCAAGCCCAACCTTATCAGTAGAGACAAATTAGGTCACTTTTTACTGGTAAAAGAAACAATCTAGCAAGAGAAAATAGAAATAGTCAAAATTTATGCCCCAAACATAGCTGCAGCTACTTTCATAAAACAAACTCTTTGTGACATTAAGTCACACATAGATCCCAATACATTAATACTGGAAAACTTTAACACCCTTCTCCCACCACTAGAATTATCTTCTAGACAAAAGATCAGTAAAGATGCCTCAGATCTAAAGAACACCATAAATCAAATGGACCTATTAGACACATACAGAATATTCCATCCAACTACAGCAGAGTTTACATTTTTCTCAGCTGCTCATGAAATGTTCTTCAATATCCTGGGCTACTAAGTGAGTTCTAGTGAATAAAAAATGTGGCATATTTCCCTGCACTTTTTCAAACCACAATGAAACTAGAAAATAACTATAAGAAGACCCAGAGTAAGCACATAAACATGTGGAGACTGAACACCACACTGCTGAACAGAGAATGTATGATTAAATTATTAATGGCAAAATTTTAAATAAAATAGATATGTAGAAAAATCCATGTTCCAAATGTACACACACACACACACACACACACACACACACACACACACACATGTTCATCTCTCAGTATCCATAAGCACCTGTTTCCAGGACCCTGCATCCCACCCCACCCAAAGTTACAAAACTTTAAGTGCTTTATATAGAGGGATGTGGTATTTGCATTTGCATACCCTCCAAAATTTTAAAGTCATTTTTATATTGCTTATACTTGAAATAATGTAAGTGCTATGTCAATAGTTGTTATATTGTATTATTATGGGATGACAAAAAGAAAAAATATATGCACATGTTCAGAACAAAATTATTTTCAAATTTTTTCCAACTGCACTTGGTTGACTCTACAGATGCCAAATCTTGTAAATACATATATATACATACATATATATGTATATATATGTATATATACATATACATATATATGTATGTAATAGATTACATGTGTATGTATGTATATATATATATATTTATGTGTGTGTATGTGTTTGTATAGAGATTATAATAAATACAAAAAAAGCATTAGATTAATGCCCTTAGTGACATTTAATAAAATATAAAATATGCTAAGGATTTGTAAAATTAACAATGGATTGTAATGTAACTTTCTAACAATTGAAGGAATGTTTCATGAGAACATCTTATTGTCCTAACATTGGCAACCAGTTCACTGAGATAAGAGCAAGAGATTCTTTCTGTGAGAGCAGTATTGTATCAGTTTTTCCCTGTAGCATTTTTCACTTCCTGTCCTATTATATCTATTTCTTTCTGCATCCTTACCTCTAGGTTTTATAAAATTTTGGCTTTATTCTGTATTTTTACCTGTTACAATTCTTAGTTTACTGAGAATCTCTGTATATATTTAAACTATAATATCAGAATATTATTAACCTGCTTATTTTTTATGAAACTTTATAGCAACAGAAAAGAGAAAGTGCTTGTTAAAGAATTGTGCACAAGAGTTAAGGATCAAGAAAAACTGAATAGAGAACTCAGAGGCTAAAAGAAAAGAAAAAGGTATATTTGTTTGTACAGCAAAATACAGCATTAGCAAAAATATTAGGAAAGTGATTATAGGTAAAATATTTAAATCAGATGGATCAGATGAATTTTTGTCTATAAAATATGAAGAAGTCTTAAAATAAGCAGAGATAAAAATAGAAAAAATAAGTAATAATAAAATAAAATTCACAGATTAATAAATATTTCAGCTTTGGTAATAATTAGTAAAACAGATATTAATTTAAAAATATTATTACATTTTTACCAGATATGGATAAAATATAAAAGTGCTAACATCTATTGCTGAGAATACATAGGGGAAAATTTGTTTTTCTTTTTTTGCTGAAGAAAATGGCATTAGTTATAGCTCTCAGAAAAAAGAAATCTAGTAAGATGTGCTAAAATTTAAAAACATAGAGTTTCTACCCAGTAATCCTATCTTGAAATTCTATGATATAAAATTAAGATGCTACTACATATAATAACAAAAAGATTTATTATAATGGCACTTTTTTGGTGTGTGGTACTGGATATTGAACCCAGTTAAGTTTTACCACCTCTAGTCCAGTCCATCTTCTCATACTTATCTCTCCTGTGTGTACACAAGACTCTTCAATATAGCATGACAAGACAGAATTAGAGTTGAACGCTGGTTTCTTTATATAGTGATGATTTCAAGAAATGAAAGCAGTTCTTTTTTTACCTGTATGCAGGTATAAATAACCCCCACATGCAAGACATCATTTTTAGCATGATACAAAGTGTATCAAACTGTCTTCCTCCAGGAGCAGATGGAAAGGGCAATAAATTATGGGCAGTGGCTTTTTTTTTTTTTTGCAAGTGATTTCTTTTCCATTAAATTCACTGAAACAGCTTCTTGCCTAAAACATTCATGAATGTCGCAGTAAAATGTGTTGACAGCTTGGACAGCATTGCATTTACTTCATTGTTATACAGTATGCCTTATCAACTATTTTCAAGTGAGATAATTGCTTCTTTTCTCTAGGTAATTTTAAAATATAACTAGAAAGATCAACAAAACTATTAACCGGAGTCAAAGTACTACTACCCTCCCCAATATTTAAACCATAATATGGTAAATATTTCATAAAACAATTAAAATAACAATAAATACACAGAAAATAGGCAAAAAATTCTGATTTTTATACTACATGGAATAAAATTTGAAAAAATAAATTGACTAGACAACAGGTACTACTTTAATAATGAAATCTCAAAGAATGAGAACTCTAAATAAATTCAACTCGTAATAGCCTATACCAGTAGTAGAAAATGATGTATGGGTTCTCAAAACCATAAATAACTATACTCAGTTGAGTATTGGGTGATTTTTTAGGAGAGTCAACATGATATGAGAAATCTCACATGCATGTATCAATATGAACACATGCACACACACACACATACACACACACATATATATATATACAAACACACACACACACATATATACTCAAACACACATACACACACATATATATACATACATACATACATACATACATACAGATATGTATATGTATTCTGTGACAAGAAATTTGTATGCCACTTAAAGTCAGTTTTGAAAGTGAATCTGTTGTAAATAATAAACAAATAGGAATGAATCCATTTCCATCCTCATTTATACAAATAAATTCCTAAAAAATGCAGGAATTCAATTTAAGAAAACCTAAAGTAATACTTTTGAAAAGTAATTCTAATTCAAGTACTAACCAGGCCTGACCCTGCTTAGCTCCCAAGATCTGATGGGATCAGGCACGGGGAAAAGAAGGTGAAACCAAAGGGCTTAACAATCTCTTCAAAGAAGTAATAGCAGAAAACTTTCCAAGCATAGAGCAAGAGATTGATACACAGGTACAGGAAACTTATAGAACCCCCTTTATAATATATCAGAGAAAAGGTTCACCACACCACATAATAGTCAAATGACCAATGTAGAAGCCAAGGAGAAAATCTTAAAGGCAACAAAAACAAAAGACAAAGTGACATTCAGAGGGAAATCAATTAGAATCACTCCAGATTTCACAAACCAAATCATGAATGCCAGAAAGGCTTGGAGTAACATATTCCAAACTCTTAAAAAAAATAACTTGCAGCCAAAAATTTCCTAAGCAGCAAAATTATCTCTCAAATTAGATGGGGAAATAAAATTCTTCCATGCGAAGCAGAAGCTGAAGGAATTTATGTCTTCAAAACCAGCACAAAAAAAAAAATACTCAAAGAGATCAACTACAAAGAAGAAACAAGAAATTCATGCCGGAACAAGAGAAACAAGAATGTCCATCCAGCAGACAACTAAGAAGAGAAGAGCAAACAATATTTCATACAGAAGTAAAATCACAACATGTTGGGAAGTAAAAATCATCTCTCAATAATCACACTAATTGCAAATGGCCTCAAATCCCCAATAAAAAGACATAAAGTGCCAAAATGGATTAAAAACCAGAATCCATCTATATGCTGCTTGCAAGAAACATACCTTATAAGTAAAGATAGCAACAAACTCAAAGTAAAGGGCTGGAGTAAGGTAATCCATGCCAATGGAACACGAAGACAGGCAGGAGTAGTAACTATGATTTTGGATAAGTTAAACTTCAAGCCCATGCTAATTAGAAGGGACAAAAATGGTCATATTATTGGCAAAAGGAACAACCCAGGAAGAGGAAACAATGATAATCAACATTTATGCTCCAAACTTAGGTACTGCTACATTCATAAAACAAACTCTTTGGCCGGGTGTTGTGGCGCACATTTTTAATGCCCACACTTGGGAGGGGGAGACAGGAGAATCGTGCAGGTTCAAAACCAGGCTTGCTGGCTTAGGAGACCCTGTTTCCAAAAAATAAAATGGGTCTGGGAGGAGTGTAGCCTTGAGGTAGAAGGGCTTCCAGGAACCCCAATACCACCAAAACAAAAAACAAAAAAAACAAAAAACAAAAACAAAACAACAACAAAAAAATCTCTTTGTGATATTAAGACACATAAATGCCAATACAATAATACTGGGAGACTTCAAATCACCTCTTACATCACAAGATTGATCTTCTTGACAAAAGGTTGGTAAACACACCTCGGACCTAAAGAATATTATTAATCAAATGGACCTGTTAGAGACCTGCTGCAGACACAACCTGGCCGCCCGCTGGAGCCAGCACAGGTTGCCGGCCCAAACTGCATTCCCTGGACCTGACTAATACCACCATGGCAAAATGATCCAACAGTTTGAAAACGGTCATAGAGCCTCATCTTAAGCAGCGAGCAGCACCCAAGCCAGAAGCGTGTGTGCTCACCAAAGATGGGACCACAGTGGCACAGTGAGTCCTGCAAACACCTGGATCAAGGAAGCCAGGTATCTGAGCACGCCCAAGGAAGCTGCGGGTCTTAGTGTGCGCCCCAGGTCTGGCACTGGCCCTGGGCAGTTGTCTCCCACCCCAGAACCCAGCACTGTCCTCCTGCGCCCTGTCTGCACCCCAGGACCCCCACTAGTTGCCTGTGCCTGTGCTACCCGCAACCCTAAACTCAGCGCTCACCTTGTGCACCTAGAGCCCACGCCCCGCCGGAGCCCCGGCACTTACCTCGCAGGCCCTGCCTGCTTCTTAGGCAAACAGAACTCTGTGCACCTGTGAGATATCCTCGGGCCCCCATCCCACGCACTGGGTCTAGCACCAGCATGTATGGCTACTGCACGCCCTGCACCCTAGTGCTACTGTCATGTGCCCTGCGAGAGCCAGAGACCAGTGTTGGACCCTGTGCTACAACTGCGCCCCTGGACTCCTGTGCACCCAACCTGCTCTCCTGACCCACCACTGGCTGTCTGCACCCGCCCCATAGCTGGAGACTCAGTTCTAGTCTAGAGCACAGCCCTGTGCACCCTGGCCAAGAGCAGGACCAGGCACTAGGTGTCTGAGCCCATTCATACCGGGGTCCAGTAATAGCCATGCACCCAGCCTGCACCCTGGGAATTGGCAGTGCTCTGGCAGTAGTGTGTGTGTCGACCAGCAACCCTTTGCCCAGGGTGCATCTTGGGACCACACGGGCTAGCCCAGTTAGAATTTCCAGAGACACAGGAAAATTCATCGAGACGCAATACCTGCACAGGACCTCAGGGGGAGGTTCCAAGTCTACTTTGGACATCCTCCACCCATGCTGTAGTGAAACACAGGCCTGAGTCTAGTGTGTTGAGTGCAGAGGCGCTGACTATAGGTTGAAAATACACAGAACCTGGGAATTGTACAGAATTTATTAACAGTGATGCCAGACATACTGACACCTAAACCCAAAGTTACCAAGCTGGTTCCTCAAAAAAAGTAATAAGATAGATAAACAACTAGCCAATTTAACTTAAAAAAGGAGAGAATCAACCCAAATCTTGAAGACAAGAGATGAAAAAGGAGATATGACAACTGACAGTGCAGAATTCCAGAGGATTATCAGAAATTACTATGGAAAACTATACTCCAACAAAATGGAAAATTTAGAGGAAATGGACAACTCTCTAGATAAATACAACCTTCTTAAACTAGTCAAGAAGACATAGAAAACTTAAACCAAATAAGAGCAACCAAAGAGATTGAAACAGCAATAAAGACATTAACCATCAAAGAAAAGCCCAAGACAACATGGCTTCCCAAGTAAATTTTATAAAACCTTGATAGAAGACCTGATCCCGATACTCCTCAATCTGTTTCATGAAATAGAAACAGAACTCTTCCAAATACATTCTATGAAGCCAACATCACATTAATACCAAAACCAAATAAAAATAGTTCAAGGAAGGAAAACTACAGGCCTACATCTTTGATGATCTTGGATACAAAACTGCTAAACAAAATACTAGCAATACACATTCAATACCTCATAAAGAAAATCATACACCATGACCAGATAGGATTCATCCCAGTAATGCAAGACTGGTTAAACATATGAAAATCAATCCATGTAGTGCATCATATAAACAAATCCAAAGATAAAAATCACATAATTTCATTAGATGCTGAAAAAGTCTTTGTAAAGTCAAATATCCATTTATGATAAAAGCACTGCAGATAACTGGAATAAAAGGAACATACCTCAACATAATAAAGGCAATCTAAAATAAGCCCACATCCAACATCATATTAAATGGGGGAAGACTGCAAGAATTCCCCCTAAAAACAGAAACAAGACAAGGATGTCCATTATCACCAATTCTTTTCAATATAATACTTGAGACTCTAGCCATAGCAATAAGACAAAAAAAAAAAAAGGAAATCAAAGGAGTACAAATGGGAGAAGAACTCAAACTTTCACTATTTTCAGATGACATGATACTATACCTAGAAGACCCAACAAAGTAAACCAAAAAACTTATAGACCTGATCAACAATATCCTCAAACTATCTGGATATAAAAACAATCTCAACAAATCAGAAACTTTTCTGTATAATACCAACCATAAATCCACTGAAAAAGAAATCAGGAAAACATTTTCACTCAGGATTTCCCACACACAAAAAAAACATAGGAATAAACCTAACCAAGGAGGTAAAAGATCTCTACATAGAAAATTATAAAGCATTGATAAAAGAAATCAAAGAAGATCTTAGAAGATGGAAAGATCTTCCCTGTTCATGGATAGACAGAATAAATATTATCAAAATGGTCATATTCCCAAAAGTGATCTACAGATTCAATGCAATACCCATTAAGTTAACAGAATCATTCCTTACAGACATAGAAATAAGTCCTTAATTTGATAAATCCTTAAATTCATTTGGAACAACAGAAAAACCAAGAATAGCCAAAGTAGTTCTCAGCAACAAAAGCCATGCAGGAGGAATCACAATACCAGACTTTAAACCATACTACAAAGCCACTGTAATAAAAACAGCATGGTATTGGCACAAAAACAGACATATAGACCAATGGAGCATGATAGAAGACTTGGAAACAAAACCACACACTTTCAGCCATTTGATATTTGACAAAGGGACCAAAACCATACACTGGAAGAAAAAAAGTCTGTTCAACAAATGGTGTTGGGAAAACTGGTTAATCATATGCAGAAAATTGGAAATTAAACCCACTTTCTCACCCTGAATAAGAGTCAATTCAAGATGGATCAAAACTTGGAAATTAGACTGGAGACCTTTAGGCTCCTTGAAGAGGGCGTAGGACCAACACTCCAACACAAAGGCACAGATGAAACCTTTCTCAACAAGACCCCAAAGGCATAAGAAACTAAAAGGAGAATCAACACATGGGACTGCATGAAACTGAAGAGCTTCTATTCAGCAAAGGAAACAGTCAAGATCCTCAACAGAGAGCCAACAGAATGTGAGATTTTTGCCACCTACTATTCCAATAGAGGACTAATATCTAGAATATACAGAAAACTCAAGAAACTCAGCACTAAAAAAAACAAATCCAATAAAAAAAATGGGCAAGTGAACTAAATATACACTTCACAAAAGGGAAATTTAAATGGCCAATAAATGCATGAAAAAATGTTCAACATCGTTGGGAATCAGAGAGATGCAAATCAAAACTACCCTGAGATTTCACCTAACTCCAACTAGAATAGTAATCATTCAAAACACAAACAACAGCCTGGGGTGGTGGCGCATGTTTGTAATCCCATGCTTGGGAGGCAGAGACAGGAGGATCGCGCAGGTTCGAAGCCAGAGTCGCTTGCTTAAGAGACCCTATTTCCAAATAAAAAATATCAAATAGGTCTGGGAGTGTAGCCCAGAGGTTAAACAACCCACAACCCACAACAAATGCTGGCGAGGATGTGCAGAATTGGGGAACCCTAAAACATTGTTGGTGGAATTGCAAATTAGTGCAACCATTTTGGAAAATTGTATGGAAGATTCTCAGAACAATGGGACCTAATTTACCATTTGACCCAGCAATACTACTTTTGGGTATCTATACAAAAGAAAGCAAACCAAACTACCAAACTAATCTATGTGTATTTATGTTCATAGCTGCACAATTCACCATTGCCAAACTATGGAACAGCCAAGATGTCCATCAACAGATGAATGGATAACAAAACTATGGGATATGTACACAATGGAATTTTACTCAGCCATAAAAATAATACAAAATTACATCATTTTCAGGGAAATGGATAGAACTGGAGGACATTATGCTAAGCAAGGTTAGTCAGTCATAAAAAGTAAGAAAACGAATGCTTTCACTAATTTGTGAAAGCTAAAGAGAAATGGGTCATAAGAAGACCTCCAGGTCAAAAAGAAGATCCCACAGAGGAGAAAACGAGGCAATCTAACTGAAGGGATGGGAGGGAGGAAGAAGGAAACTATCTAAAGCACATGATGTACATAAAAATACATATCAATGTCAACCACTAAGCCAAGCATGGGAGAAGGGAAGGGGAGAGAAGGGATGGGGAATGGGTAGGTTTTAACAGGATGATGTGTGCATGTATATCTACACAAGCTTTTATCCCATTAAGATGTATGAATTTAATGCACCAATAAAAAAAGAAAAAAAGAAAAGTAGTTCTAAGAAATATTTGAAAGAAGAAAAACAGATACACTTTAAGTTGTCTACATTTGAAAGTCATAAGTAAAATATTTCTACTTGAAGTTATTTCTTTCTAGTCATCATGATACATGTTTTAAGAAAGAAGAAAAAAATTCTAAGTAGTCATATTTCTAAAAATAAAAATTAGCAAAAACCTGGGACACATGGACTATAACACTAATATCTACAGTATAAGAGATATATAAGAGATACACACACATTATGACTACATCATCAATAAAGTAGTACAATAAAATTTTTAAGATTATGCTTATCCAGAGTCTTGAGTTGGGATCAGTGATGAGTGCGTGACTCTTTCCTGGAGAAGAGTTCTCTGGAGTCAGAACCTATACTTTTTGATTCTCAAGGAACTCACATGCAATTCACAAGCACCCTTTTCATCCCAAACTCCTCCATCATTCTAAGTAATTTTAATGTGCAAATTCATTATAAATTGATCACAGAGCTCTTTTTGTTTCTTAATCTCATATATAGTGATTTTTTTATTTCTCTATTACTTCAACCAAATTTACCTGTCTTCTTTAAAAATATTGCTGATGATGCCCTCTCTTTCCTTAGCTTCAAAGTTGGCCTAATTTCTTAAGACTTCTCTGATCATCTCCTTACAGTCGCTTTTATGTGCACTTTGTTTGTCCTACTCATAATTTCAATGTATCTGTTCCCCATTCTTTACTCAAGATGATCTTCTCTAGAAAATATCATTACTACAAATTGCTATGTAGATGCTGTCCAACTCCTGCCTTGAACCAAAGTTCTCCAGTGAGCCATACACTCTGAATAAAAAATCTATCAAGTTTAAAATCTACTGTTGTTTAGTCTATCACTTTAAAAAAAGCTATCAAATAAATCAAATTATGCTTTGTGGATGTATGAATACAATAAATTTCATCACTATGTATAATAATAATGTACCAATAAAAAGAATCAGGCTATCAAATAATTTTATCAATAATTTTTACTTACTATGTTCCTTGTAGCTATTAAAATATATTTTAGACTTATTTATACAAATGTTTTATTCTATGCCAATGAGCAAATATAAAAATTAAGTGAAATTAGTTGGTTAAGTATGCCTAAAAAACTTTATTTTTAAATTTTTTTTATTGGTACATTGTAGTCATACATCTTATTGGAGTACAAGATGTTAGAGGCATACATGCACATATCTCTCAATTAGCCCTCACCCCATTTTCTCCCCTCTCTCTTCTCATGTTTGGCTTTGTAACTGACTGTGAGATGTTTGTGAATGTACATCATTTTACTCAGTTACCAATACCTGAGTTTTTCATATAATATCATCTTCAATACTATAAAAAACAATTGGTAGTTCAGCATTTTATCAGTACTTCAGTGCTTCCTCAGAAAATTTCCCAATAGCTCTTGATTATATCATTCTGCAAAGTTTCATACTGACACCTGCTTGAATTTAGAGCTTGTTCATAAACAAATTTTAAAGCAATGATCAGTATTCATATTCATTCCACAAATGTTTCTTATATGGTTGGTTACTTAAAACACAAAGGTATTACAGATGCATGGTATGGTAACAGAAATAACATCTAAGTTCAAAACATCAAGAAAAACAACCAACCTAAAAGGTGCTTTAGTAACTGTGATTCTAAAATATTATTTATTAAGATGAATTTCAATAGCAAACATGCAAAAATTATGAAATGTGTCTTAAAGTCAGTGAAAACTGTGAATCAGGTTTTTTATCTGATATTTCCAGTTTTCTTTCAGCATCAGATTTGAAATCACCCTGCTCCTACATACAAAACCTGCACCTTAACCAACATGAATAATTCCTTCATTGACTCAGATTTCAAGTGAGAAAAATAAGTTTTATCCTTGACTTCTTTTTTGTGTTCTATATGTTACAGTCATTCTCTTTTAATATATAAAATGCATTTTCTTTTCCCTATTTTTTTCCATTACTCAGTGCTAGGATATTACCATTACATCCTGTTTGACAGGCTCCTTTTCTTCTAGTATTACTTTCTAACTCAACATCTGTATTTGACAATAACCTCATTAATATCCATATTGTATGATAACAAAGTAAGTTATGTGCCCAAGAATGCAAATATTTATTTATTTATGATTGAACCCAGGGCATTCTCTCTCTGAGTTAGACCCCCAGCCTTATTTTAGTTTTTTCTTTTGAAACAAAATGTCACTAAGTTGTAGAGGACTTCACAAAGAAGCAACTGCAAACCTGCAATCTTCCTGTCTCAGCCTCCCAAGTACTGGAATTATAAGCATGCATCACCATGCTTAGCATTTAAATAGTATGTAATTTCACAAACTGAAAATGTTTGAAAATTTAAAGAAAAAGTAGTCTCCTAATATCATTTTATTTCTCACCCTGCACAAGAGTCAAATAACAATGGATAAAAAAAAAAACTAGAAATTAGACCAGAGGCTCTAAAATTGCTAGAAGAGGACGTGGAAACAATTCTCTAACATCTAGACACTGATAAAAAATTCTTCAATAAGACTTCCAAAGCTTAGAAAACAAAAGGAGATCAATCAATGGGGTGACATTAAATTATAAAGCTGTGCACCAAAGGAAACCATCAAGAATCTGAAAATAGAGCTTACATAATTAAAAAAAAAACTTTGCCAGAAACTCTTCTGGTAGAGGACCAATATCTAGACTATACAAAGTAATACATATGTATGTTTATAACAGCATAATTTATAATAGCCAAACTAGAACTGGCCAAGGTATCTGTCAAGAGATGAATGGACTATTGAATGTGGTATATACATACAGTATAATTTTACTCATCCATAAAGAACAAAATTATATCAGTCTCAGACTGGTATGGTGGCACACGCTTCTAATCCCAGCATTCTTGAAGGCTGAGACAAGAGGATCTCAGTTTGTGGCCAGGTTCAGCTACTTAGTAAGGCTCTTTGTAACTTGTTGAGACCCTGTTTCAAAACAAAGAATAAAAAATAGGGTTGGAGGCATAACTCAGAGGTAAAATGCTCCTGGGCTGGGTTCCATCTCTAGTATATATATATAATATATATATTATTAGTATATATATATATTAGTATATATATAGTATATATATATAGTATATATATAGTATATATAGTATATATATTATATATAGTGTAATATATATGGTATAATATATAGTATAATATATAGTATAATATATAGTATAATATATAGTAATATATATATAGTAATATATATATATATATATATATATATTATCAAGAAAATGAATGGAACTGGAGCATAATGTGCTGAACTTAGCTAATCTCAGAAATTCAAGGGTCATACATTTTATCTTATATGTAGAAACTAAAAAGAAACTGAAAAACGAAAAATGACTTCAAATAAATAAGAAGTGATACCAGTAGAATAGTGGAAGAAAATTTGTGGAGGGAGGTGGGATGGGAAGGTAGAAGAGTTTTTGAAGGAAACAAAAAATCCTATGTACATTTGTGAACTGTGAAGCTACCAATACTAATTTCCTTATTACTAACAAAGAAGGGGAAAAGTGTGGGGCAAAGTCTAGAAATAAAATGCACCATGTACTATGTATATGTATAATTTTATATACTAAACCTCAACATGATGTATGGCTACCACGCGCCAATAAAAGTCTATTTAGAAAAAAATATAAATATATAACTATATAACAAATGGCAGAAAATTCTGTGAAGTAGATAGTAAAGGTCAAAGCTTTGACATAAAATTCTTCAAAGTTAGGAAAAAGGAAGAAAAACACAGGCCTGTCATGTATAAAATATGTGAGGTAACATTAGGACACATGCTCCAGAGCACTTTATCTTTCCCTGTTGCTGAAATCTGAAAAAACATTTCAACCCATAGAGATTCATAGAAAAGATGTGTAATATCATGCAGAATTTCCAATATTTCTGCAGTAGAAATAATGGTAAAATGTCTTCCTTCGCTTCTTGTAATAATACTCAGTGAGAGAAGATGACAAAATAACAAAGTCCAATTTTATAAAATAACACTATAACAGACTAAAATTATACTGTAAAATCACACAGCTTTTAGATTACTTGAATTTATTGAACAGTAAAATTTAGAAAGTTTAGAGGATGGATTAGTCATGGGTCAGAAACTGTCAGACACTCACTGAAGTTTTTTTTTCTCTTCAGGTTTCTGGTACATAAGTTTACCGAGAACCAAGCATCCCTGAAATAACCATTTGATTTGTCTGAGATAATGGAGTGGGATGAAAGTAATGTGTTCTACTTCCAATCTCAGTACTTGGGAGTTTGAGACAAGATAGTCTCAGGTTCAAGGCCAACCTCAGCAATATAGTGAGACCACATTTCAAATTAAAAAAATAAAATAGGACTATGGGTATAGATCAGAATAAAATGCTACTGGGATTAATCTCTAGTCTCAAAAAGAAGAGATATAAAAGAAAGAAAACAGTAAGAAGGAAGGAAGGAAGGAAGGAAGGAAGGAAGGAAGGAAGGAAGGAAGGAAGGAAAGAAAGAAAGAAGGAATGAAACAACCAAAAGATTCCTGCACAAGACTTGAAGAGGGAAAATTCTCAACTTAAAGAAAGGTGGGGAGGCAGAGGTTTCTGGTGAAAACTGGGGAGAAAAACTCAATAAATGCTGTCTGCATGTAATCTATCTCTTTGAACTCCATTGATATGAGCAATTATAATGTACCAATAAATGCTAATAAAAATGAATTAAATTCTTTCAAAAAATTTCTGAGTATGTTTCTATTACTTTACCTTTAGCTGAGATACAAATAATAGCAGTGAGGCCTATTATAACTGTGATATAAACAAGAAATAAACTTTGATTATGTTTGAGGCATTGAAGATACATGGGATTATTTGATAGTGAAGCTAGTTATATACTAACAAATATAGCGAGGCTATATAAGAAAGACTAAACATAATGTATTAATAATCAGTCACAAGAATAAAAGAGGTTTATTTTAAAAGTTAAGTAATCTATTTAGGTAAAAGCCCAAATAGCCTGTCCATGTATTTTTCTTAATGTTTATTACACAAAGACTCTGTCAAGCACAGGGATGAATGAGTATGACAATAGGATATAATCCTTCTCTTTAAGGGGCTTCATGCAAATGTGATTGATACTTTCCTCAGAAAACACTTGTAAGTCTTCAAAAAATAACAAAACTGAGTAAAGTCCACAAATCCTACACCATAAACCATGACCAAAATAATTTTAACATAAATATCCTTCAAAGCATATAAAACCAAGTGTTTGGCATGATGATAAATAAACCCCCAAAGTTATCCTTGGAACCTCAAGAATGCTTGTGGGACTTTCTGAAACCCCCTACATATTAGATTAGTTGCAAAGTATAGCACATAATTGAATTAGTTTATTTGTTAAAATTGCTTTAGGAGATAAGTCAACCCCAGTACTGAAAAAACACGATAATTTGGGCTGTAAAATAATTGTCTTTGGGCACTTCTAACAGATACTGAACAGATACTAAATAAAAACAACAATAAAATGGTTAAAACTATGCTAAATCCTTAGAAAAGTAAGTATATATTAAATCTTTGTTGATATTGTCAAATTATCTTCCTAGGTGTTTTTACCAGTGTATACTTTCATCAGCAGTATATAACAATTTTAGATACTTTGTCCCTTTGACAACATTTTTATATATACTTTGTTTTAGAAAATTTGATAGGTGTACTGTGACATTAAACAAAGATTTAATATAAACTTACTTTCCTAAGAATTTAGCATAGTTTTTAACCATTTTATTATTTATTTATTTTTATTTTTTTATGGTACTGGGGTTCCTGGAAGCCCTTCTACCTCCGGGCTACACTCCCAGACCTATTTTAACATTTTTATTTTGAAACAGGGTCTCCTAAGCCAGCGCGCGCGGCTGGCTTGGAACCTGTGCGATCCTCCTGTTTCTGCCTCCCAAGCGTGGGGATTACAAGCGTGGGGATTACCACCACGCCCGGCCTCTATTTTTACATTTTTATTTGGAAACAGGGTCTCCTAAGCCACCACGCGGGGCTGGCTTCAAACCTGCGCGATCCTCCTGTCTCTGCCTCCCAAGCGCGGGGATTACAAGTGTGTGCCACCACGCCCGGCAGTTTTTAACCATTTTAATGTTGTCTTTTATTCAATATCTGTTCAGGGTTCCTTGTACATTTTTAAGTCATGTCTCTCTATTTTTTTTTTACTAATTCATAGAAATTGTGGATAGAAAGATACATATATTCATACATATGTACAAACTCATATTCAAGAAGTTATGCATATTATGTTCTACAAAAATCAATTCTAGATGATTTAACTATCAAATATAAAAATCATTAACATTTAATTCCAAATATAATAAAATATATTTTTCATCTTAAAGTAGTAGAAATTTAGAAAGATTTCAGGTGCAATAATCAGAAGGAAACAATAATAAAATATATGCCTTGAAACACAAAATCTCATTTTCATCCTCAAAACAGACAAACAAACAGCAGTTTTCTATTTCTTCAGGACACTGAACTAGACATTTTCAAGCATGGTACTAAAAATTAGCATAAAACATTTAAAGAATATCCATAAATAATAAAATATAAACAACTCATTAAAATGCCCAAGAATACACAAAAATTGCAAATAGGAATTTTATAGAAGAATTATGAATGTTTCATAAACACAGAAAATTATACACTGTCATCAATTATCAGTATCAGTTGGTAATATTTACCAAGTTAGTTCCAATTAGAATGTCTGAAGCTATGAAGCATTGGTGAGAATGCCAAATGTACTTCTCAGCACTACTGGGCTCTGTTCCTGGGAGGCAAAGATGCATGAACAATAGGTATGGGTTCTTATGCCATTTCATTTCCTAATGTCATAAGCCAGAGATAATTGCAAATATGAGATTGAGTGGCACAAAAAGAATGATGTCAGAAGTGTGTCCCTGTAGGTCACTACAGGTATTCTCTGTCTCTCAACTTAAGCTGAAACTATGACTCACATCAAATGGCCCTTTTCTCACAGCAAGTCTATTCTAGCTCTAGGGACCTCTCTCATCTTCAGGGGTGGGAATAAGAGTTCCCTGTTGCTGCTAACCTTAGAGTAATTCAGTGCCCCTCCTTGGTTTCTCTACTTTCCTATATAGTGCAAATAATCCTTTAATTCAATTCTTCTCAAAGTACCAAGTTTGAGTATTTCATTTATTCTTGATAGGATCATGACAAATATTTGCAGCAACTATAATGTATACAAATGTGAGCATAAATTGCCAAAATCCTTTGGGAAATAAAATGAAAAATGTGCATACATTGCAACTCAGTCATTTGATTCCTAAATTTATCTCTGGAGAACCTATAAAATGGCTTTTTGTAGCAACTTTTTTTTTTTGTTTTTGGTGATACTAGGGGTGAAACCAGGGGCTTTCTACCTCCGGGCTATACTTCCAGACCTATTTTATATTTTACTTTGAAACAGGGTCTCACTAAGTTGCTGAGAACCTCACTAAGTAGCTGAGGCTGGCTTCGAACCTGTGTAATCCTCCTGTCTCAGCCTCCCAAGCACGGGGATTACAAGTGTGTGCCACCACTCCAAGCTTGTAGCAACTTTTATATAAAAAAATTGTAAGCAACCCAAATGTCAATCAAAATGTAATGGATCAATAAATTATTTATTCTAGAATTGAATACTATATAAAAGAAGCAAACTAATGATACATGTAGTAATAAAAACATGGCCCTTGAATATCAACAACAAAAACTTAGTCAAGAACAAATAAAAAAATGATTTCATTTATGAAACATATATACAAATGTAAAATAAATTATTTTATATAAACTTAAAAGTTCTGTATATCTACAAATATTATGGAGTAATAAAGGAGATAAATTGCTTACTAGAGAAAGAGCAAGCTCTAAGATTTGTGATAATTTTTGATTTATTAAATTTGATGTTAAGTACATGGGGGTTCATTATATTTTTACTTTTTAAATTATATATATATATATATATATGGTAATATATTTTAATTAAAAAGGAAGACATAGACAGAATAAAGCAAACAACTCTGAACTTGCTGAGAGTGAAGACCTGGCCTTATTACCTCTGTCCATATAAATAAAATAATACTTGAAAACTATAAGCAGTGGGGTGATGAAAGATGTCAAAAGGAGACTGAGTTAAAAAATGAGTAGAGAAAATAAAGGAAAATGTCCATGGATTCTCTGAAATGCTTTTATCAAAAATGGGTGTTGGATTTTATCAAAGACTCCTTCAGCATCCATTGAAATAATCATGTGATGTTGGTCTTTGATTCTGTTTATATAATGAATTACATAGATTGATATTTGTAGGTTGAACCAGCCTTGAAACCTTGGGATGAAGACTACCTGGTCATGGTGTATGGTTTTCTTGATGTGGTTTTGAATGCATGCTAATATTTTGTTTAGCAGTTTGGTGTCCAAGTTCATCAAAGAAATAGACCTGTAGTTTTTCTTCCATGAACTGTCTTTATTTGGTTTTGGTAATAATGTGATGTTGGCTTCATAGAATGTATTTGGGAGAGTCCTGTTTCTCTCTATTTCATGAGATAGATTGAGGAGTATCGGGATCAGGTCTTTTATAAAGCTCTTATAAAATTCACTTGGGAAGCCATCTGGTCCTGGGCTTTTCTTTGATGGTAATGTCTTTATTGCTGTTTCAATCTCTTTGATTGCTATTGTTTGGTTTAAGTTTTCTATGTCTTCTTGACTTAGTTTAGGAAGGTTGTACTTATCTAGAAAGTTGTCAATTTCCTCCAAATTTTCCATTTTGTTGGAGTACAGTTTTTCAAAGTATTTTCTGATAATCCTCTGGATTTCTGCAGTGTCAGTTGTTATAGCTCCTTTTTCATTTCTTATCTTCAAAATTTGGGTTGATTCTTTTTTTTTTGGTTAAATTGGCTAGTGGTTTATATATCTTGCTAATATTTTGATAAACGCACTGCAGAGAATCAATAAAAGGAACATACCTCAAATTCATAAACGCAATCTACAATAAGCCCACAGCCTACATCATATTAAAAGGGAAAAATCTTCGAGAATTCCCACAAAAACAGGAACAATGATATCCATTATCACCACTTATTTTAAATATATTACTTGAGATCCTAGCCAGAGCAATAAGGCAAGAAGAGGAAATCAAAGGAATACAAATAGGAAAAGAAGAACTCAAACTTTCACTATTTGCAGACAACATGGTACTATACCTAGAAGACCGAACAAACTCAACCAAGAGACTCATAGAACTGTTCAACAAATTCAGCAATGTGTCCAGATACAAAAATCAATCTTAAAATATCAGAAGCTTTTCTGCACACCAATCATAAATCCACTGAAAAAGAAATTCAGAAAACACTTCCACTCAGAATTTCCCACAAAAACTAATATACTTAAAACATTTAGGAATAAACTTAATCAAGGAGGTAAAAGATCTCTACAGATAAAATTATAAAACATTGAAAAAAGAAATCGAAAATCTTAGAAGATGGAAAGATCTTCCATGTTCATGGATAGGCATAATAAATATCACCAAAACAGCCATACCTCCAAAAGTGATCTACAGATTCATACAATAAGCATTAAATTACCAAGATCATTACTCACAGACAGAAAAATCAACCCTTAAATTCATTTGGAGCAATAGAAAAACAAGAATAGCTAAAGTAGTTATCAGCAACAAAATCCATGCAGGAGGAATCACAATACCAGACTTTAAACTATACTACAAAGCCACTGTAAGAAAAACAGGATGGTACTGGCACAAAAACAGACATATAGACCAATGGAGCAGGATAGAAGACTCAGAAACAAATCCACACATTTACAGCCAATTGATGTTTGACAAAGGGACCAAAAACATACACTGGAAGAAAGAATAGTCTGTTCAATAAATGGTGTTGGCAAAACTGATTAATCATATGCAGAAAAAGAGAAATTAATCCCACTTTCTCACCCAGAATAAGAGTCAATTCAAGATGGATCAAAGACTTGGAAATTAGACTGGAGACCTTGAGGCTCCTTGAAGAGGGCATAGGTCCAACACTGCAACACATAGTCACAGATAAAAACTTTCTCAACAAGACCCTAAAGGCAGAAGAAACTAAAAGGAGAATCAATACATGGGACTGCATGAAACTGAAGAGCTTCTATTCAGCCAAGGAAACTGTCAGGATCCTCAACTGAGAGCCAACAGAATGGGAGAAGAATTTTGCCACCTACTATTCCAATAGAGGAATATACAGAGAATATATTTAGAGTATACAGAGAACTCAAGAAACTCAACATTAAAAAAGACAAATAATCCTATCAAAAATGGGCAAGTGAACTAAATATACACCTCACAAAAGAAGGAATAATGGCTAATAAATGCATGAAAAAATGTTCATCATCATTGTTAATCAGAGAGATGCAAATCAAGACTACCCTGAGATTTCATTTTACTCCAACTAGAATGGCAATCATTCAAAACACAAACAACAACAAATGCTGGTGGAGATGTGGAGAAGCGGGAACTCTAAAATATTGTTGGTGGGATTGCATATTAGTACAATCACTTTGGAAAATATCATGGAGGATCCTCAGAAGAATGGGAACAAATCTACCATTTGATCCAGCAATATCAATTCTGGGTCTCTATCTAAAAGAAAGCAAACCAAACTACCAATCTAATCCATGCGTATCTATGTTCATTGCAGCAAAATTCACCATAGCCAAACTATGGAACCAACCAAGATGTCCATCAACATATGAATAGATTACAAAACTGTGGTATATGTACACAATGGAATTTTACTCAGCCATAAAAAGCAAGCATAATTAAATCATTTTCAGGGAAATGAATAAAACCGGAGGACATTATGCTAAGTGAGTTTAGTCAGTCACAAAAAATAAGAAAGCCGATGCTTTTCCTAATATGTAAAAGCTAAAGAGAAATGGGTCATAGGTCTAACTCTAGGTGAAAAAGGAGATCCTATAGAGGAGCAAATAAGACAACATAAGTGGGGGGAAGAAGGAAACTCTCTAAAGCACATGATGTAATTAAACATATCAAAGTCAACCACTTAGCCAAGCATGGGAAGGAGAATGGGGAGGAAATGGGGTGGGGATCAGGTAGGGGCTAAAGGGTGATGTGTGCATATATATCTACACATGTTTTTTACAACATTATGATTTATGAATACAATGCACCAATAAGAACATTAAAAAAGAACATGTCCATGAAACAGTCTCTATTAGACAAATGTATCATAAATACACCTTGAATTTAAGGGCTGAGTTAAAGATACCTACTGTAAGGATTAAGGTACAGAGTTAGAAATATGAGCACATATTTGATCTCAAAAGATATGATCACTAAATAACTGTCTCAATTTTTTAACTAAAATGGGAATAAAAAATTCCTACATTAGATTTTATGAAAGATAAATTAGAAAATATTTATGAAGTTGAGAACTGTTACCAGCACATAATAACTGATATACACATGAGTACGTAAATATATAAATGCATAAATATATATATATATATACACACATGTATGCTAGGACTAGTTTTTAATTTTTGTTCTAATTTTCAAATACAGGTATAGGAGTTTATCATTATTATTGAAATTTTTCTTTTTTTTAAGGTTTGTTGTGATTTTCCCTTTTTTATTGTCACATTGAAATTGACTGTGAGTCAGAACCCTGGGTTCTGCTGCCATAGAGTGGATTGATAACCTCACCGAGGGCAGAGGAGCCAAGATTGGGCTGGATATCTGGGGGTGGGAGGCAGTGGGGCAGGGAGAGAATGCAGCCTGGGGCCCTGGGGAACCATTCAGACAAGGCGAAGGCCTCTCTCAGTCACCCCCAACCCTGAGCTGGGGTGCAAGAAATGGGAAGCTTCCCTCTGGCCACGTCTCCTTTCCCAGGTCAAAGGAAGACTAGACAAAATCCATGGACCTCAAAAAGGGGACCGAGGACAAGTGCTCTCCCTAGCCAGTTTGTGACATCAGCAATGCAAATAATTTGACAAAGTGATATAAAACACTTCAAACAAATTTTGTAGCCCTTGGTTGGGGTGAGGGCAGAAAGTAGGACCCAGAGGTCCAGAAATCAACACCTAAAATCCAAAGCAGGAATCAAGCCAGGGGCAGGGAGGGAGGAGCGTCCCCAGACCCTAGGTCACCTGCTCTGTGGGATTCATCTGGATGTCTCCAATCTGGACATGAGGGGGGCTGCTGAAGACATAGACGACAGCCTCAGCCACATCCTCAGGTTTGAGACACTTTATGTGTTCATAGGTGGCAGCTACTTTCTCAGGGTCCTTATCATGGAGTTTGAAGGCGAACTGTGCCTCCACCAAGCCTGGAGAGATACACGTGGCTCAGATGTGGGTCTGGGCCTCCAGGAGCTTTTGCCTCAGTCCTTCTGTCAGCGCAGTATGGCAAAATTGGATGCCCTATGGAAATCGGTCACAGACTGTGGTGGGACTTGGTGGACAGACATGCTGTTGATGTTAATGATGTGGTCCTAGTCCACACCCTGCTCCTTCATGGACTGGCAGGTTTCCTGGGTGCAGATGCTGAGGGCCAGCATGTTCACACTGAACATGTCCTTCCCGCCCCTTCCAGTCACTGGTCCTGCCTGAGTGTAGGGTGTCAAGCTGGGCCAGGTCAGCATTGTTGATGCAGATGTCCACACCACTGTGCTGAGAGCAGATGACCAAGATCATGGAGAGGATGTCCTTCTCATTTGACAGGTCACATCTGTAGGGTATCAAAGTCCCAGAGTAGCCTGCACTCTTACATTCTGCAGCCAGCTCCTCTATGTTGCCCACGGTGCGGGCACAGCTCACCACCTTCAGCCCCTGCTGGACAAAGGACTGGGCCACTGCGGTGCCGATGCCCCCAGAGGCTCCAGTTACCAGGGCCAGCTGGTTTTGCCACCGCTCCATACCTTCCCTGGCCATGGTTCTGAGCTGCCTGCCCACCTCGCTTAACAAGCTGGGCACTGGGATCCCGGAGCCTCGTCTCTCCTTGGTCAATGGGACAGCCCAGGGTCCCAACCTGCTGGGTTTCAAGCCATGCTTTGGCCTGCCCCTGGGCAGACAACCTTAGCAACGTAGCAAGGCCCTGTGATCACGGCTCTGCCCTCTGGTCCTTGGCACCGGGCAACATCCCCTCATTATTGAAAAATTTCAAAGCAATAAAATAGCTTAACTTTAGTTAAGATCTAGCTAGGTAGTGAGTATAATCAATTTTATATATATATATATATATATATATATATATATATATATATATATATGTATATATATATACATATATATATAATGTTTTATTTTGTTATTGTTTCACATATAAACGTCTTCATTATACTAATGTCTAAAGGTTGTGTCCATTTTTCCTTTAGAAAACTAGAATGCTATTATTTATTAATGAGAAATGTGGTAAATACATTTTCCTAAAGACTTTCAAGAAAATTGTAACAAATACCCAGCCAATAAAGCTTTATCACTAGAACTTAATGTTATTCATTCCAGTTTATGTTTCTTAGTCCTTGGAAATCATAGTTTAATATTTTTTTAAAATGCTTTAAAGAGCTCTTCCAATGTTAGGCAAAAATATTTCCATTCCACAAAATTAAAAATTTTTATGATAATGACAAATATAAAGGCTTTAAATTAATGCAATCTACACTAGTCACCATTACAGAAACACACAAAATTCCCAGCTCTCACATGTTGGGAGAAAAAATTTCAACACTTAATGTTGTCTATAAGTTGGAAGGAATGCTCTCTTGCATCTACATTCTCCCGCAAAAATATCTTTCAAAAGATAGTACCATTCAATGTGTGTGTGTATGCGTGTGTGTGTATGTGTATGCGTGTGTGTGTGTGTATGCGTGTGTGTATGCATATGTGTGTGTGCATGCGCGCGCGCGCATGATACTGGGAATTGAATCCAGTGGCATTCTGAATTTGAGATATATCCCCAATTCTATTTTATTTTTTACTTTTGAAATGGGGTCTCACTAAGTTGTGGAGGGCCTTGCTAAATTGCTAGGCAGGCAATAACCTGTGATCCTCCTATCGCAGGCTCTCATGTACTAAGATAACTGATGTGTATCACAAAATTAGGTTCTAATTTTTAGTAATTTCTGGAAATGTCTTCTAAATTCAATTAAACATCTATTTTGATAGTTAATGCTCCAGAAATATTTACCTCTACTTCTCTATGTGGAGGAGTCTACTCTTCCACAGTGGGGCCCCATCTACCAGCTCCTGGAAGTTCTATAAAAGAACTGAAATATCATCAAAGACTCTTTTTGCCCATTTTGCTTTTACTCTTGCTCTGGCTTGGATGCCCTCCACTTCGTGTGTGTGTGTGTGTGTGTGTGTGTGTGTGTGTGTGTGTGTATATACACACAAAAGCTCTAGCATTTATTAGGCATTTAAGATGTTATGTGCATAATTTCACTTAGTATTTTAAATAACTATTGTTTCTCCCAAATTAAAAAAAGTATGAACAACAAACTAGAAGGTTGCAGACTTAGAATTGAAACAATCTGTATGTATATTGAGTGGACTTCTACCAACCAATTCAAAGTGATAGAATGAGTCATGCCCACATTAGTAGAAAACTAGTAAAATATCAGAGTATTTTTTGATGAGGTAGGATGGAAGAAATAAAGTTTTAGGTAGAAAGGAGATGAATTGGGAAGGAAAAAATATATAGTTTTAAAATCTGAAAGGGTCATAATCTGTGACCTCTTTAGGGTGGGTCTTAGGCAGGAGACCTGATGGGCCCAATCTTTTAATCACAATGACCCCTTTGCTCATCTGGAATTCCTATTAAACAAAGGGTACAGGAAAAGGAGGGCAAAGGTCAGGACAACAGTTGCCCACTGCCTGGGAAACCTGGAGATTAAAAGGAAGTCTACTCTTCCATGGTGAGGCCCCATCCACTAGCTCCTGGAAGTACTATAAAAGAACTGAAAAATCATCAAAGACTCTTTTTGCCCTTTTTGCTTTTGTTCTTGCTCTGGCTCAGATGCCCGCCACTTCTTAGAGAAAGTGGCAGGACTTTGAGTCTCTAGGGACACATCCTCTGCTTTTGAAAAACATCTAAACTGATTTTAGAGATTGAGCATCCAGAGAGACAGTGGTGAAAGACAAATATCCAGCACCCATGTACTGGCAGGATCTAACAGTGACAGAAAGAAGCATCTAATCCCCTGTTATCCTTCTCCTAATGATGAAGATAGAGATTACCTGGTGACTCCACAAGTCCAGGACCTACAACGATGCTGGAGGTAATATTCATACACTTTCCCCTTTTGCATCATGACATTTTATTTGCATGTTTATGATGTAGATTAAAATTTACAGTACTAGTTTAAATTTTAAAATAGCATCTTTAATGAAATTGAATGTGTCATTTATATGTATAGTCATTTTGTCTTGGGAAGTATTATTACTGAGGAGTCAGAATTCCACTGGACTATTATAAAATTTTAGTAGTTTTAGATTTAAAAGGAATGATAGCTCTACCAAAGGAGTCAAAACTGTACCAGTATTGGGACTGGCCTAGGAAGATTTGAGAAAGCTCTGATGATTAATAGAACATTTCAAAAATAATTGTGTCAAAATGGTGGCTGACCTGGGGAAAGAAAGACTTGGTTTTGTCAGGAAGCAAACAGCTATTGAAACTTAAATTAACCTAGCTAAAGGTAATTAGCAAGTCTATAGGAGAGGGTAACTAGGATTCCTCATCCTCATTCTAAAGACAAGTTTACACAGTAATTAGATAATCTAGCTAGGATGGGAGGAGGGGTCAACCTTCTTTAAAGGAGACAACTTGCTGGGGGAGGAACCTTACAGGGACATTTACTACATCAGAATTACATAAACAAGATGGAGGTCATAGGTACAAAAGGTCTGGTGCATGTGTTGTATCTTTGGTGGTGGGGCATTCACTCAAACTGTTTCCAAACAAAAAATAAACTATCTTCTATATTTCTTTCGTTTTAATAAACTTCTTTAAATCTTCAGCAAGAGTCCAGGGTAATGTGTATTTATCCTTAGCACAGGAAAAGAACCCACGGTTTTTCTATTTTTCTGTTTTGGGGTTTTTTTTTGTGTGTTTTAAGAAAAATTGTGTCTGGAACCCTAACAGGAGTCCTCGGGGACAGTTTCCCCAAAACCATATCATCTCAAACCATAACATTATCATCTTAAACCATAACAAAAACAGTAGTAGCAACAGTTTGGAGAAAAAAAACATCTAAACCATGCCCTAATTTCAGAGTAAATTCTTATCATTCTGCAACACCACTTAGTACCAAAAGCATTGGAACTTGTAAGTCATTAAGAAAGGGAAGTATAAAAAAGTGCATATATTTCAATAAAAATATCTAAAACTGTCTAGCCTGATAAAAATTTAAAGTAATATAATGATTATAATTTAAAATAGAATGAAAACAAAATCAGAATTTTTTAAAAATTAAAACTGAGTTTAAAGAGCATAAACAAAGAATTGGAAACTATTACATTGTTAATAAATAAAAGTAAGAAAGTTAATAAAATAGACCTAAAAGGCAAGAAAGTAAAAAATAAATAACATATGCAATAAAGTATAGCCATATTTTATTTTTATTTTTATTTATTCTTTTTTCTTTGGTGGTGGTACTGGGGTTCCTGGAAACACTTATATTTCTAGGCTACAGTCCCAGACCTATTTTATACATTTATTTTTATTTGAAAACAGGGTCTCTTAAGCCAGCATGGCTAGCTTCGGACCTGCATAATCCTCCTGTTTCCACCTCCCAAGCGCAGGGGTTACATGCATGTGCCACAACACCTGGCCTAAAGTATATTCATATTTTAAAAGAATAAAATTTATAAAGAAATAGAGATAAATAAAAGGTAGGTAATAGCTAAGTTTGGTGATGCATATCTGTAATTAAAATACTTGGAAGGCTAAGAAAAGAGTATTGAAGATTCAAGGACAGCCTCAGAAACTTAGTAAGACCCTCAGCAATCTAGCAGGACACTGTTTCCAAACAAAAAATAAAACAGGTAGGAGTGTATCTCAGAGGGAAAATGCTTTTAAGGTTGAATTTCCAATACCCCTACACACACTATGAGTAATAAAATTTACTACAAAACTGTAAGAATAAAATATTTCAAAGTCATTAAAACAAATAAAGATAGAGCCAGGGTCCTGGTCACAGGACTCTGGGCCCTGGGCGGGATTGCGCGGAGCACGCCAGATCCCTGGAGAAACCAGAGCCTGGTCGTAAGGCCCTGGGCCCCAGGCACAAGGCTCTGGGCCCCAGGCAGGGGTCAGGTGGGGCATACCAGAGCCTGGAAGAGCCGGGCCTGGGTCGCAGGACTCTGGGCCCCAGGCGGGATCGCGTGGAGCACACAAGACCCCTGGAGATACCAGGACCCGGTCACAAGGCCTTGGGTCCCGGGCGGGAGTCAGGCAGGGCATGCTGGACCCCTTGAGAAACCTGGGCCGGGTCTCAGGACCCTGGTCCCCGGGTGGGATTGCACAGAGCACACCAGGCCCCTAGAGAAACTGGGACCCAGTCGAAAGGCCCTGGGTAGGGGTAAGGAAGGATACACCTGACTCCTCAAAGAGCCGGGGCCCAGGTCCCAGGACTCTGGGCCCCAGGCGGAGTCTTGTGGAGCATGCTGGATCCATGGGGAAACCAGGACCAGGTCACAGTGCTACTGAGTGCCTGATCCCACAACCTCCTCAAACCACACATACTGTCTTCCCTTATTTAAAAAAAAAAAAAAAGGAAAAGAAAAGGAAAAAAGAAAAATATCATAGAGGGGTCAAGAAGGCAACAGCAGATGCCAGGATACTGGAGATGCAGACAAAACTTATCCAAATGAGCTGGAACTTTGGAAAAATTCCCCGTGAAGGAGGAATGCTTCTTCTCTACATTCTTAAGAATCTTGGACATCACCTGTAAGGAGAGAGTTTAGCGGAGACCTAGGAGGAAGACAGTGTTGGAAGTGGTCTCCATGATGGCGGTGGAAACTTGTATTCAGGAGAGGCAGAAATCTGATCCTACCAACCTTAATTTTTGGAGAAATTACACCAAACGTCGAATGCTACCTTTGCGCATACTTAGGAACACTGGACAACATTCTGAGTGGAAAAAGAGCCTGGGAAAGATTTGAAATGGTGGAGGCAGTGGCAATGGCATTGGCCAGTACTCAGGGGAGGCAGAGATGTGATGCATTACACCTCGAACTTTTGAAGTAATAACACCAGAGGCAGAATGCTACCACCACACACCCTCGAGAATGTGGGACAAATGGCTGGGCAAAGAGGGTGCTCGGATTGGAGCCTGCCATGAGGCAAGGCCAGTGCTGGAGCCTCCGAGGCTGGGATTGGAGCCTGCTGAGGGGTTAGTCCGGTGCTGGGGCCAATGGCAGGCATCAGAGCCTGCTGTGAGGCAAGGCCAGTGTTGGGGCCTTCAAGGCCGGGATCAGAGCCTGCCGAGGGTTTAGGACAGTGCCAGGGGCAGCGAGGCCAGGATCAGAGCCTGCCATGGGGCAAGGCCAGTGCTGGGGCCTCAGAAGCCGGGATCGGAGCCTGCCAAGGGGTTAGGCCAGTGCCAGGGCCAACAGCCACCGTTGGAGCCTGCCATGATGCAAGGCCACTACTGGGCATCTGAGGCCAGGATCAGAGCCTGCTGAGGGGTTAGGCCGGTGCTGGGGCCAGTGAGGCAGGATCAGAGCCTGCCATGAGACAAGGCCGATGCTGGAGACTTTGAGGCCAGATTCGGATCCTGCCAAGGGGTTAGGCCGGTACCGGGGTCAACAAGGCCAGGATCGAAGCCTGCCATGGGGCAAGGCTGGTGTTGGGGCCTCCAAGGCTGGGATCGGAGTCTGCCAAGGGGTTAGGCCAGTGCTGGGGCCAGCGAGGCTGGGATCGGAGCCTTCCGTGAGGCAAGGCTGCTACTGAGGCCTCCAAGGCTTGGATCGGAGCCTGCCGAGGGTTTAGGCCGGTGACAGGACCTCCAAGGCCGGGGTCAGAGCCTGCCGAGGTGTTAGGCTGGTGTCAGGGCCAGCAAGGCTGGGATTGGAGCCTGCTGTGAGGCAAGGGTGGTGCTGGGGCCACAGAGGCCGGGATTGGAGCCAGCTGAGGGGTTAGGCCGGTGTGGGGGCCAATGAGGCCAGAATCAGGGCCTCCCATGAGGCAAGGCAGCTGCTTGAGCCAGCGAGGTCTGGATCAGTCCACCTGGTAGGCAGGCCACTACTGGGGCTGTCAAGAGTGGGATCGGTACTTGCAACATGGCATGCACAGAGAAATATCACAGAAAATAAAAACCAGATGCTTCCCCTAATCAGCAATAACTAGAAGGAAAGGGGCAACAGGAAAAAGTCGAGTTATAGAAAGGGCCCTATAACGAAGCCATTAAGGTGACCAATCAGAAGGTATGGAATAGGGGAGGATGGAGCCTCTTTAAAATGCAGGAGGTACATAAACAAATGTATCAATGTTAATCACCAAAAAAGCCTGGGATTGAGGGAGGGGGAGGGAATGGGATGGAGAATGGATGAGGGCTAATTGGATGATGTGTGTCTGTATATCTTCTCAAGCCTTGTATTCCAATGTGATATATGATTTCCAGTTTTCCAGGTTGTAAGCAACCTTAATATGCAGATTGCCAATGGTTCAAGATACTATGGTGAGAGAACAGGGCAAACCTTGAGCTTTTTTGCCTCTCACATTTTACCAAGGTTCTGATACAGTGGGATTAGCTAACTTCTACAGTGCTTGTCAAATAAAGTATAAGTCCTTTCAGCTGACACAACCATAAGTAAAACGTCAGCTGAGTACCACTGTCTTAAGATACATGAGAACACATACATCCTTAGCAAAGGGAAAGTAAATTTCAAAAAAAAAATGTGAACCTCTGAATCAGGACAATTTTAATTTTGTTTTCTAATGTCTAACTGTAATGTCTAATTGTAATGTCTAACTATTACTATCTATGTAAACAGGAGGAGAGAATAGTGAGGGTGAGCAAAAAAGAAAAAAATGAATAGTTATTAATCTCATTATTTTCTATTTATTGAAACCTTAAGCTTGGCATGGTATCATATACCTGTAATCTCATTATTGAAAGAGTTCGAATATATCAGTACTGAGAGGCTGAGGTAGAGAATTGCAGAGTATCATAGTCTCACAATCAGCAGAACAGTGGTGGTGTCTGAGGCTCACTAAGTCCCAATCATTAGACTGCAGGCTCTGAACAAAACGGTATAGTCTGTTCTGTGAAATTTGGGCCTGGAAAGCACAGTAGCCTGCAACCAATCAGAGACTTGTTTTCCTAAACTAAGAACTATATCTAGGTAAAGAGGCTCTGGAGGACAAACTCAAAAGTTTTATTATATGAGTAATACTTATAGAGGCAAATATATACCTCCAGCACAGACTTCAAGAGTTGAACATCCACATACAACAGACATACAGAACACCAGTAAAACAAAATCAAAGAAGGATGTCCCCATGCCACATAATAATCAAAATGACTAGTATAAAGCCAGGGGAAAATTTTTAAGCAATGATAACAAAAGGATGAATGACATTCAGGGACAAAACATTAAAAATTAAACCAGACTTCTCAATCCAAGTCATGAATGCCAGGAGAAACTGATATGATGTACTCTAGACCCTGGAAGAAAACTTCTAACCAACACTGCTATATCTTGCACTATATCACTCAAAATTTATGGAGAAATAATTTTCAAGACAAGCACAAATTTTAAAAATTCATAAATATAAAGCCAGGACTAGATAATATACTAAAATAAATAAATCACAAAAAAGATAAAAAAATTCCAGATACAGAGGAGAACTCCACTAGACAAAGAAAAATTAGCACTTCATCAAACATAAAATAGAACTCAAAATGACAAGAAACAAAAATCATATATCTATAATTACACTGAATGTCAAAGGTCTTAACTCTACAATTAAAATACATAGACTGGCAATGTGAATTAAAAAGCATAATCCAACTTTAGGCTACTTGCCAGAAATTCAACTTACAGCCAAAAATATTCATAAGCTATAGGTGAAAGGATGAAAAAGTTTATACCAAGCAAATGGAGACTCAAAACAAATAGGTTAGCAATGCTCATCTGATACATGCCCAAAGACAAGGCCATTAAGAAGTTTGTCATTCAAAACATAGTGGAGGCTACAGCAATTGGAGACATTTTTGAAATGTCTTCAACGCTTATGTGCTTCCCAAGCTACATGTAAAGTTTCATTACTACATGAATTGTACCATTGACAGCAAGATTCTCATGAGTCAATCTTGTGAAACCAGGAAAGGTCAGACACCTCCACCCCGATTTAGAGATGCTGGTGCTGCCCCATGACCTCCACCAAATCCCATGAAAGTAGCTGTGCCTTTATATTTTTTTAGTGCACTGCATTCATATAAAATAATGAGATTAAAAAAAAAACAATTGTGTAGACATACATGCACATATTTCCCAGTTAGACCCTACCCTATCCCCACCCCATTCCCTCCACATCCCTCCTTCCCATGCTTGGTTTAGTGGTTGTCATCGAGATGTTTGTTTAAGTACATCATGTACTTTAGAGAGTTTCCTTCTTCCCTCTTCCCATCCCCTCAATTAGGTTGCCTTGTTTGCTCCTATATAGGATCTCCTTCTTCACTTAGAGTTCCTCCTATGACCAATTTCTCATTAGCTTTCACATATTAGGGAAAGCATTCAATTTCTTACGTTTGCAACTGACTAATCTCACTTAGCATAATGTCCTCTAGTTTTATTCATTTCCCTGAAAATGATGTAATTGAGTTTTTTTAATGGCTGAGTAAAATTCCATTGTGTACATATCCCACAGTTTTGTAATCCATTCATCTGTTGATTGACATCTTGGCTGTTTCCATAATTTGGCTATGGTGAATTTTGCAGCAATGAACATAGATACACATGGATTAGATTGGTAGTTTGGTTTGCTTTCTTTTGGATAGATACCCAGAATTGGTATTGTTGCTTGCAAGAAACATACATTACAAGTAAAGATAGCCACAAACTCAAGTTTTATAATTTGGCTATGGTGAATTTTGCAGCAATGAACATAGATACACATGGATTAGATTGGTAGTTTGGTTTGCTTTCTTTTGGATAGATACCCAGAATTGGTATTGTTGCTTGCAAGAAACATACATTACAAGTAAAGATAGCCACAAACTCAAGGTAAAGGGTTCGAGAAGGTAATCCATGCCAATGGAACACAAAGACAGGCAGAAGTTGTATGTATGATATCCGATAAATTAGACTTCAAGCCCAAGCTTATTAAAAGAGACAAGGATGGCCATTTTTTAACAGTAAAAGGAACAATCCAGCATGAGGAAACAATGATAATTAACATTTATGCTCTAAACTCTTTGTGATATTAAGCCATATATAAATCCCAATACAATAATTCTGGGAGACTTCAAAACATCTCTTACACCATTAGATTAATTTTTTTATTTTTTTATTTTTTGGTGGTACTGGGGTTCCTGGAAGCCCTTCTATCTCTGGCTACACTCGCAGAACTATTTTATATTTTTTATTTGGAAACAGGGTCTCTTAAGCCAGCGAGGCTGGCTCCAAACCAGCGCAATCCTCCTGTCTCCACCTCCCAAGCGTGGGGATTAAAAACGTGTGCCACCACACCCAACTAGATTGATCTTCTAGACAAAAGGTCAGTAAACACACCTCAGATGTAAAGAACACCATTAATCAAATGAATCTGTTAGACACATATAGAATATTCCACCCATCTACAGCAGAGTTCACATTTTTCACAGCAGCTCATGGAATCTTCTCCAAGATAGATTCTCCAAGATATCCTGGGCCACAAAATGAGCACTAGCAAATTCAAAAAATGTGACATACTTTCCTGTATCTTTTCAGACCATAATGGAATAAAACTAGAAATCAACCAAAAGAATACTCTGAGAAACCACATAAACATGTGGAGACTGAACACCACATTTCTAAATGAATAATGGGTTATAGAAGAAGTAAGGGATGAAATCAAGAAATTCCTAAAAACAAAGGAAAATAGAGATACAACATAGAAAAACCTCTGGGACACTTTAAAGCAGTATTAAGAGGAAAATTTATATCACTGAGTGCCCACATAAGAAAAACAGAAAATCATCAAATAAATAACTTCATGACACACCTCAAAGCCCTTAAAAAACAGGAACAATCCAAATCGAAATCTAGTAAAAGACAAAAAGTTGTCAAAATAAGAGTGGAAATAAACGAAGTAGAGAATAAAAAAAAAATATAGAAAATCAACAAAAACAAAAGCTGGTTCCTTTAAAAAATTAATAAGATAGATAAACCACTAGCCAATTTAACTTAAGAGCTATGCTTTTAACAATGGAAAAGCTTCTTTAAAAGAAGTAAATAAAGCAGGAATAAAAAAAAAATAGGGCAGCGGGTATAGCTTGGAGATCAAATGCCCCTGGGTTCTATCCCCAAACCCGCAAAATATAAATAAATAAATAAATAAATAAATAAATAAATAAATAAATCAGAAGAGACAAAGCAGGTCACTTATTAAGAAAAAGAACAATCCAACAAGATGATATAATGATCTTAAACATTTTTATCCCAAGTGGGTTTGTATCCACATTTTCAAACAAATTCTTCAGGACATCTGATCTCATATAGACTCAAATACAATAATTTCGGGAGACTTTAACGCAGCATTCATGCCACTAGATCTATATTCAAGAAAAAAGATGAGTAGACTCTTCAGACCTGAAGAACATTATAAACTAAATGGATCTAATAGTCAGAAACAAAATACTTTAATCAGAAAGAACTGAATACACATTTTTCTCAGCTGCCTGTGGAACCTTCTCCAAAATATAATACATTTTGAGACACAAAACTAGCACTTTAAAATTCATAAATATAATTTCCTGCATATTTTAAATCATAAATGAATGAAAGTATAAATCAACAACATGAAGAGCAAAAGAAATTGCATTAATACATGGAGACTAAATGACACATTCTTGAATGAGGACTGGATTAGAAGAAAAATAAGGGAATTTTTTAAAATCCTGGAATGAAGTGAAAATAGAGATACAATGTACCAAACTCTATGATATAATTTGAAGGGAGTGTTAAGCAAAAAATTTATAGCACTGAGTGTCCACATAAAGTCACAAAATAAACTAGTGACACATGGCTAGGACCTAGAAAAACAGGAAGAGTCTAATCCCAAAGCCAGTAGCAGGCATAAATAATTAAGTCAGAGGAGATATCAATGAAATAAAAAACAAAACAAAAAAAAATACCAAGACTTAACAACAACTAAAAACTAGTTTCTGAAAAGATTAACAAGATTGACAAACCCTAGCCAATCTAACAAAAAAAAAGAATAAACCCAAATTGTTAAAATCAGAAATAAAAATGAGACATCATCACAGACAGTGGGGAAATTCAGAGGATTATCAGAAAGTATTTTTAGAATCTACATTTGAATAAACTGGAAAACACAGAAGAAATCAACAGATTTCTTTTTGGTGGTACTGGTGATCATGGAAGCCCTTCTACCTCCAGGCTACACTCCCAGGCCTACTTTATATTTATTTGGAAACAGGGTCTCTTAAGCCAGCACAGCTGGCTTTGAACCTGTGTAATCCTCCTTTCTCTGCCTCCCAAACCCAGGGATTACAAGCCTGCGCCACCATGCCCAGTGAAATCAACAGATTTCTAGACACATACAACCTACTGAAATTGAATCAAGAAGTTATGAAAAACCTAAACTGACAAATAGCAAACAAAGAGATAGAAATATCAATAAAAAAACCAGCCAGCAAAGAAAAGCCCAAGTCCTGATGGATTTTCCAAAGGAATCTAAATGCTACTAAACCTTAACAGGAAAACTAAATCAAATACCTTACACGTTATTCTCAGAAGTCAAAAAATATAAAATTCTTCGAAACTTCAATGAGGCCAGTATCACACTATTTTTAAAACCAAATAAACATACCACAATGAAAGAAAATTAAAGACCAATACCATTGATGAACATAGATGGAAAAAAATTTAAAAATAATACTAGCCATAGGCATTCAAAAGCACATCAAATAAAGTACCCCATAACCAAATTGGTTTCATACCAGGGAAGCAAGGCTAGTTCAATCAAACAAATCAGCATGTTCTTCATAAGTAGAACTAAGAATAAAAACCCCTTGATTATTTCAATAGATGTTGAAAATGCATTTGACAAAATTTAACACCCACTTATGTAAAAAAAAAAAAAACTGTACACAATCAGAATAGAAGGAAAGTATCTCAACATCATTAAGACCATATACAATAAAACCACAGTCAATATCATATTAAATGGGAAAAATTTGTTGGCATTCCCTTTAAAATTAGGAGCAAGACACAGTTGGTCACTATCATCATTATTTCTTAATTAAATTGTTTGAGACTCTTGCCAGAGCATTAAGACAAGAGAAGGATATCAAATGAATCAAATAAAAAAAGAATTAAATTTATCTTTATTTACAGATGACATGATTCTATATCTAAAAGACCCTCCCCCCAAAAACCCCACATACCAAAAGACTACTAGAGCTAATTAACAATACAGCAGTATACAAAATCAACCTAAAAAATTTAGTAGCTTTTCCATATGCCAACAATGAATTCAAGGTGAAATAAATACAGAAAACAATTCTTTTCACAATAACCTTATATCCTTTAAAAAAAATCCCTAGGAAAAACCTAACAAAAGAGGTAAAATACTTCTACAATGAAAACTATATGAAACTAAAGAAAGAAACTAAAGATTATGTTGAAAGATAGAAAGAGCTCCCTTGTTCTTGGATAGACAGAACAAATATTATCAAAATGGATAATCTAACAAAAGTGATCTACAGAGTCATTGTAATACCTGTCAAAATACCAAAGTCAATCTTCACTGACCTAGAAAAATCAGTCATAAATTATATATGGAGAAACAAAAAACCCAAAGTAGCAAAAACAATCCTTAGCAAAAAGAACCATGCATAAGGTATTACAATTCCTGACTTCAAATTATACTAAAGAGCTATAGTAATTAAAACAGTGTGGTATTGGCACAAAAACAGGCACAGAGACCATTGGAGCAAAATAGAAGATACAGAAACATACCCACAAAGTTATAGTCAATTGATCTTTGACAAAAGGTCCAGCTCCATTTTCATACACACACACACACACACACACACACACACACACACAAACATACCTCCATGTTCCACGGTACACTATTCTATGAACTAGAGCCACTATTAATTTTTTCTGTCTGAATTATTCAGCCTGATTAAATCTATTTTTAAATAGTTTTTTTTTATTGAAGGAGAAATTAACTACACTACCAGAAAGTAGTATTTCAGTAACCTTATCCATAATATTAAGTAAAATTAGCCTCAAAGTCAAATAGCCTCTGCTGCCCCATATTTTAGAAAGATAGTCACTGGAGAATAATAAAAGATACTTCCAAAGTTTGTTATCCTGACTCAGCTTTTCTTGTTCTCCCCTCTCTTCTGTTGTTAAAAGTAGATTATATACCAACAATATATTATTAAGAAAATCAAGAAAGGATACAAACTATTTTTCCCCAAAACCTTTGTGATTTTTTCAGCTACCTCCTATTGCTACTGTGGAGGATCCCTGCTGGTTGTCCATTATTCTCTAGGTTGTCTTGCATGGGGACCACAAGAAGAGGGGTAACTTAGAAACAGGTGAGTTTTTAGGGGGGAATAATGGAATGTAATAAAAGTAGGTCAAGTAACAGCGGCAGTATATTCAAAGGCTATTATGAACAAAATATCAATGGTAGCATTGTTCAATCTCCCTTTTCCTCACTAGAAAAAGCTATAGAATTAAATATGAAGAGACAGTAAAAGTAATGTAAGCCCAGCAATTCTGTGAATTCAAGACAAAAAGAATAACTAACATGAAGTTTAATTTAAAATAAGAACTCCAGAATAAATTATCCTTATTTTTTTCTCAAACTCTAAATTTGTTAGCTTTTACTTCAGATACATATAATCTTGACAGTGGTCATGATAGAATCACAGAAAAGCTTACTAAGCTTTTGTCTTTGTATATACTGATCTTATGGAGTAAAATAAGTTTTCAATAAGGCCTTACTAGAGGCAATACTAGTTTCATTTTTATGACATCATTTCCCTATATAAATAAAAATGATGCATGCAATTGAAAAAGAATAATATGCTATGGGAGTTTAAAGTATGAATAGTGTACTCACCAGAAGTAAATATCTTTTCAGTAAAATAAAACTAAAAGAAAATTTTCTTAATACTTTTCCTCCCCCTAAATAATACAGCTAACATCATATTAAGTGGAGAAATACTTGAAGCTTTCATGTCAGATGAGGAGCAAAGCAATAATTTTTCCTCTCACCACTACTCAGTTAATAGAATAAGACAAAAAAAAATATATACAGATTGAAAAGAAAAGTAAAACTAGTTTTTATTCACAGATAATATGTAGAAAATTCAAAAGAAACAACAATAAAAATGGAACTAATTAGAGGTTTATTATAGTAAGTCTTCCTAATATAAAGTATACAAAATATACAAAATTCAATCATTTTTACATATACTGACAGTGAACACATAGAATTTGAAATTAAAAATACCATTTCTATTAGTATACACCAAATTAAACAATTAGGTATAAAACTAACAACTATGTATAAGATCTGTATGAGGAAAACTATAAAATTGGTGAAAGTTTTAAAAACAGCTAAGTTAGAAATTCCATATTCATGGATTAAAAGGATTCAATATTGACAAGACATCAATTTTTTCTCAATTCAATTTATATATTAAATGAAATTCTAGTCAAAATTCTAAAAAGTTATTATTTATTTATTTATTTACTTATTTATTTATTTATTTGGTGGTACTGGGGTTCCTGCAAGCCCTTCTACCTCCGGGCTACATTCCCAGATCTATTTTTACATTTTTATTTGGAAACAGGGTCTCCTAAGCCAGCGCGTGTGGCTGGCTTTGAACCTGTGTGATCCTCCTGTCTCTGCCTCCCAAGTGCGGAGATTACAAGTGTGCGCCACCATGCCCAGCCTTATTTTATTTTATTATTTATTTACTTATTTATTTATTTATTTATTTATTTATTTATTTATTTATTTTGGTGGTACTGGGGGTGGAACCTAGAGGCTTTCTACCTCCGGGCTATACTCCCAGACCTTTTTTTATATTTTATTTGGAAACAGGGTCTCACTAAGTTGCTGAAAGCCTCGCTAAGTAGCTAAGGCTGGCTTCGAACCCGTGCATTCCTCCTGTCTCAGCCTCCCAAGCGCAGGGATTACAAGCGTGCTCCACCACGCCCGGCTAAAAAGTTATTTTATAAATGTCAACAAATTGATTCTAAAATTTTACATGGAGAGACAAAAGATCCAGAATAGACAACTCAATGTAGTAGAAGAAGAAAGTCAAAGAACTGGTACAATTATATTTCAATACATGCCCAAACTTGGAATTAGCCCACAATACCCTTACTATCTGAATATATAAACTGTGATACATTGAAACAATGGAATATTACTCATTGTTTAAAAATTAACTATGGAATTCTATTCAGCTATAAAGAAGAACAAAATCATATCATTTGCAAGAAGATGGAAAGTCCTGGAGAACATTATGTTAAGTGAGATCAGCCAAGCACAGAAAGAGAAGGGACATATCTTTCCTCTAATATGCCCCAACTAGGGAGCACAGGGGATACCAGAGGGACTCCAGATAATGGAAGGGAAATCTCAGCAAAGTTTGAATGGAAAGATAGGAGAGAAAGAAGGCTTAACTTGATTAATGAGGATCTACATCCGAATATGTGTAAAAGTATGAATATAGCATGGTTACCCTGGACAATCATTGGTGGGAGGTGGGGAAGAGAAAACAGGGGCGTGGGAGGAGAGGGCACCAAGTACAGTTTAAATGTATACCATTTAATTTCAATAAAAATATGTATAAAAATTAACTATGAAGCTATAAAGACATAGAAGCAACTTAAATCTATATTACTTGCTTTAATCTCCAAGGAAAACTATCAAGAGTTTAAAGAGAGAGCCTAGAGAATGAAAGATCTTTCCCAGCTACTACCTTGATAGAGGACTAATATATAGAATATACAAATTACTTAAGACTTAACACTAAAGAAAATCAAAATTATCAATTGTACTAGACAATTCACAAAAAAATTGAAAATACAAATAAACACATGAAAAACTATTCAACATCATTAACATTCAGGGAGATAAAAATCAGAACTATGCCGTGATTCCATCTAAACTCAATCAAAATGGCCATCACCAAGAAGTCAAATAGCAATAAATTCTGGCTGAGCATGTGAAGAAACAGAAATTCTTCTACACTGTTGGTTGGACTGCAAATTAGCATAGCAACAATGAAATTCAGTGTGAGGATTTCTTCGAAAATTGGAACGGATCCACCATATGATACAACTATATTATTTTGGGGTATCTTTATAATATTATACAATCAGAACATTATAATAATAAATGCATTCTATGTCTGTAGAAATATAACTTATAGTAGCCAAATTATGGATTGAGGTGTCCATCAACAGTTGAATGATTACAAAATTATGTGATATGTGTGTGGATATACACAAAATAAAATTCTGCTCAGCAATAAAAAATAGTAAAATTATGTCCCTCACAGGAAAATGGATGGACCTGGAGAATATCAAGTGAGGTTAGCCAGTAACAGAAAGTCAACGATCATATGATTTTTCTCATATGTACAAATTAGGGAGTAATTAGAATACCAGAGAAACTTAAGATAATGGAGGAGAAGCTGCAGTGGAACCAGGGGGGTAGTCTAAAGAAAGGTAGGAGTGGGGAAGGTGGAGAATCAGTCCAAGAATCACTTCCAGTGTGTCCATATGTGAGAATACAAATACCAATCTCAATATTGTGTATGAGAAAGGGGAAAGGAGGGAGAGAGTCAGGGAAAGCCTACCAAAGGTTATGTGTATGTAAGATTATAATATACCTATAAAAAGAAAAATCTCATATTTCTAAGTGAAAGAAGCCAGTCTGAAAAGGGTACATACTATATGATTCCAACTCCATGACATCCTGGAGAAAGAAAATCTGTGAAGGCAACAAAAAGGTTAGTGGTAACCAGGTGTTGGTAAAGGGAATATGCTAAGTATGAGGATTTTCAGGACAGTGAAACTATTTATTATAATACTACAAAAGTAGATACTTCCAATATATGTTTATCCAACCTCATAAAATATATAATACAAAGAATGAACTTTAATGCAACTATGATATTTTGACAATAATGATGTCAACATATATTCAATATAATTTTAATACATGTTGAACTTGGGTGCAGAATATATATATATATATATATATATATATATATACACACACATATATATATATACACATACATATATATATATATATATACATACATATACCCATGTATAGAGAAACCTTATTCTTTTTAATCAATTTTATTATGAATCTAAAGTTGCTCTGAAAGTAGTCTGGTTAGTTAAATGTTTTTAAAGTATTACAAAATAAAAAGTAGAGTGTAATGACTATGTTCCCTTAAAGTCACTGCAAATTATCATGTGGTCAAATATAAAAGAACTACTACATTGGCTGGCATAAAACAGAATAACAAGCTGGGCGGGGTGGCACACACTTTTAATCCCAGCATTTGGGAGGCTGAGACTGGAGGATCGCAGTTCACAGACAGCCTCAGCTACTTAGTGAGGCCCTCTGCAACTCAGTGAGACCCCGTTTCAAAATAAAAAATAAAAAATAGGGCAGGGGGTGTAGCTTGGAGGCGAAAATGTCTCTGAGTTCCATCCCCAGACCCGCAAAAAAACCCCAAACAAACAAACCAAAAAATAGAATAGCAAGCCTAGAAATAAATTCATGCTTTTACCATGAAGTTATTTTTAGCATCAATAAATGATGACAGGAAAACTGTAGGTTCACATGCAAAGGAATGAAATTAGAACACTTATTTTTACCATATATAAAAGTCAACTTAATCTGAATTAAATAATTAAATATAAGACCAGAAACTAAAAACAACTAGAACAAAACAAAGCAGAAAAGAACTATGGCATTGATTTTGGCAATGACACTGAAAATGACTCTAAAAGCAGTTTAATAAAAATAGATTAATAAAATTTCTTCATATTATATTTCTGCACAACAAAAGAAACTTTCAACAGGGAGAAGAGACAACTTACATAGTGGAAGAAAATATTTGCAAACAACACATTTGATAAGGGGTTAATATTCCATATATATATATATATATATATATATATATATATATATATATATATATTATTCTTGATAGGAAGAAATCAAATTACCTGATTAAAAAATGAGCAAAGGATTTGAACATATATTTCTCAAAATATGCTATAAAAATAGTAAGACACAACATTGCCAATTATTAGAAAAATGCAAATTAATAAAAATATATAATTGTACACATGTTAAAATAGTCATTAAAAAGAAAAAATAAGTGCTGGCAAAAATTTAGATGAAAGGGAACTGTTGTTCACTAACAGCAATAAAAAAAGACCTGCCACCTGATATCTTAATCACCATAGACTAGACCTCTCCCCCTAAAAAAAAAAAAAAAAATTAAATATTTTAAAGAGCTATCTGCATTTATATGTTCATTGCAGCATCATTTATGAGTCAAAAATTGGAGTCTATTTAAGTATTCCTCAGTGAACAAATAGATAAAGAAAATATGGTACAATTAGATACTATTTAGTCTTTAAAAGGAGGAAATCCTGTAACTTGTGAAATCTAAACAAACCTGAAGGACTTTATATTAAGTAAAAATGCCACACACAGAAAAAATGAGTATTTCATGATCTTAATTTTATGTGAACCCTAAGGAAGTTGATCTCAAAGAAGCAGTGAGTACAATGGAACCCATTCTAGGGTTGTTGGGAGAATGAGGTGAGAGAGCTGTTGTTATGAGCTGGATCTGGGATATTCCCCAAAGGCTCATTTTTTAAAGGTGTTAAGTCCCCAGTGCAACAAGATTCAAGGGTGGGGCTTTTGGAAAGTGATTAGATCATTGAGATTCTAACTTCATTAAGTGATTACTTCTCTGAGGATTCGTAGCTGAATGGACTACTCAGAGGTGGTATAAACTGTTCAAGATGGGACTTATATGAATGTCCTTGGGAAAGTGCCCTCAGGAAATATACCTGTCCCAAGTACCTATCTACTTGTGCCAAGTCCCTTCTTTCCTCTGCATCCTGGCTGTCACACAGTGAGAAGTTTTCCCCTGCCACATTTATCTGCCATGGTGTCTGCCTCTCCTCAGGCCCAAAGCAATGGAGTCACGCCTCTGAAATAATGGGCCAAGGTCAATCTTTCCTCCTCTAAGTTGTTTTCTTGGGGTATCTTGTCACAGCGAAAAAAGCTAATTAACATCTCGGTCAAAAACACAAAATTTCACTTAGAAAATAAGTTCAATATACCAGCTCTAAATCTTAGTGATTATAGTCAATTATTAATTGTATTTTTCAAAAATGCTGAGAGTGAACATAAAGTGTTCTTACCACAAAAATGGTAACTATCTTCTGTAATGTATAAATAGTTCAAAACATGCCATACAATAAATGCAAAGTTATCTGTCAATTGAACATTAATTTTAAAAGTTCCATTTCTACGCTGGACACCTTGGTGCACACTTGTAATCCCAGCACTTGGGAGGCTGAGACAGGAGGATCACAGGTTTGCAGCCAGCCTCAGCCTCAGCTACTTAGTAAGGCCCTCCATAACTTAGTGAGACCCTGTTTCAAAATAAAGACTAACAAATAGGGCTGGGGTTGTAGCTTGGAGGTAGAATGCACTGGGTTTCATCCCCAGTACCACAAAAAAGTACCATTTCTAACTACAGTGGAGCCAGGTAAGTAGTCTAGGGGAAGGGGAAGGGAGAGAGAGAATCAATGAATGAGTCGCTCCCATTGACATCATGTACCTATATGAGAACACCAATGCCAATCTCAATATCCTGTACAGGGAAAGGGGAGAGTGGGGAGCAGCTGGGGAAAGCCCATCAAGTGCTGTGTGCATATATGTCACAATCACTGTGAACTACATTATGATGTGAGACTTTAATGTACCAATAAAAGTATTAAAAAACAAAACTGCTATTCCTAAAAAGCAGAACAAGAGAAAACAAAACAAAATAAAATAAAATATCACTTGCTGAGAAAAATATGCATGCACTTTCATAATGCATATAGACTAAGTGTTTTATGATCCAAATGATGTCTTACAACTTTTATGGACCCAATATACTTCCATATATTAATGCAAGTATTTTCTGACTTGTAGGCTGTGCCTTAAATAGGAAATGTTGCGATATTCAAAGTTATTTACCAACTATTAAATGGTTGCCTAAATTACAGGCTAAATATTTGCACATCCACAGAATTCATATATTTAAGACCTAGCCTTCAGTATAATAAGCCTTTAGGAGGTAATTAGGTAGAGATGAAGTCATGAGAATGGATACTCTAAAATAGAGTTAATACCCTTATAAGAAGAAAAGACATCAGCTCTTCCTGTTTCCACCAATGGAGAATGCAGACCTTACAGCTGTCTTCAAGCTGGGAGGAGTCCCTCACTAAGAACTAAATCTCAGTCTGAGTCAAGTTTAAGAAGAAAAATGAATATATCTAAGAAAGAAAACTAGGTGGCATACTTGGAAATATTTATAATAGTTTAAAAATAGACATAGCATGCAAATATTATTAATGTATACAAATATGGAAAGCATGTTAAAATATGACAAACTCATTAAGGTAAGACATGTATGCCCTAGACTTTGGAATTACTCCCTGTTTTCCATGCACATCTTGATACCTCTCATCACTGTATTTGCCTATTGTGTTCACTATTGCTGTAATAGCCTCTCTCTTCTGTGCTAAATTTCATCTCAAAATTCTATTACTAGCCAACAAATATCACCTTTTCATGAAATCTGTTATTATGTGCTAGAAGAATATCTCCATCCATTCAGCTCATATATTAAGGCCGCACATTTCTGAAGATGTTTTACTTCCCGCATTTTCTATTACTGTGTAGATATGTGGTTATCAGATTTTCTATACTTGATGGAAAGATTGTAAAGTAATAAGGACAGGAATTACGTCTTACTCTTCTTTGAATCTCTGCCATAGGACTTGGGGCTATACCTATCATTTAAAATATGCTTAATAAATCCATATTGAATTTTATTCTCTTAAAATTTTAGCACTCAGTTTCTGAGCAGTTCAAATAAGAAAAAGAACTGCCGTAATTACATTCATGACCACAGATTTCAGATTGCAGATGTTAGATAATCTACCGATTCTGCAGGCATGGAAAAGGGAGAAATTATCATATTGTGGTTAATTTTTTACAGTGCATGCATGAAAATCAGCTCATTACTGAGAAAAGTTGTAGCAGAGTATAATATTTGAGATATTTGGCTTTAGACTTACCAGTTTAAGCAAAGATAAAGAGAATTCTATACCTGTAAGATGACAATATATTTAACTCTTTTTATAAGATCAGTCATAAGAATTAATTTCTATTAAAATTTATGATCAGATTACCTATCAGTAATATTTTCATCCATTTTTTTGCAGTACTGGGGATACATTCTACCTCCAAGCAACACCTCCAGCACTATTTTTTTTTATCTTTTATTTTAAACAGGGTCTCACTGAGTTGCAAAGGGCCTTACTAAGCTGAGGCTGGTGGCAAACCACAATCTTCTTGTCTGTGCCTCCCAAATGCTAGCATTACAAGCAGGCACAACCAGCCTGGCTTCTTTTCATCCATTTTTAATAGAATCCTATACAAAATAATGAAGATGTGTTAAAATGTATAGATCCCTGAGAAGACTAAGTCATGTGACCAAAAGAATGATACAAGTATTTTTTTTTTTTTTCGTGACATACTTCCTTCAGAACATAGCACAGAAGGGTATCTGCCTGCATTTCTGAGTAAAGGAATAAATGAGGCAGGTAATGAAAGAATACTCTTCACCTACCAGACACTTGATATTCTGTTTGGCCTCACATAAAACACTCTACCATTATTTTCAAATTAAGCTTAATCTGCACAACATCAAATTAGCCATTAGCTATTTTACAGTGTATAATGTAAAAACAGTTGGTAATTCATGGTATTATTCACTATCTAGTATCAAGATATTTTCATCCTCCTAAATGAAACTATGTACCCATTTAGCAATTACTCTGTTTCTCTGAATTCTGTCTCTGGAAACCACTAATCTACTTTCTGTCTCTATGTTCTTATCTATTCTAGAACTTTTCTATAAATGAAATCATATAATCTCTGGATTGATTCTAGGATTTTGAATGAGGAATGTTTGAAAAAAGAATGTCTATCCACTTTGGTCTATAAAACAAGGTATAAAATGCACTTGGTCTGGCTGGCTTCTTTTTTAGTCATTAAGTACTTAATATGGGATATGGATTACGGCTTCACAGTGAGGAAAAAGTCTGTAGTGGTTTCATGAGATGAATACCAGGGGGAATAATGTAAGCCTCAATCATTTACATATTATCTTTACACATTTTGAAGTCATCTGTTCAGTCATTTTGGCAAGTGTATTTATGTAGGTATACACTCAGTAAATGCATTTCCATTGCTTATTATTTTTCAACCACCATGCTAAACATTGGAAGTACCTGGTGGAACAGCTTCATCTTATCCTCTAAGAATTTAAATTTGGAAAGAAATTGCTAGATATGCTTACAGCAGCGTTTAACTCAAAGTTTCATAACAATGAGCTAATCCTTTCATTAGATGTACCTTTCTGAGAGGGCAGTCCAGGCAAGCAGAACATCATAGTCAAAGAGAGAAAGAGTATGCAAAAGCTTGCCTGTTTGAGTGAAGGAGAGTTGGCTACAATCTAGTGTGTGTGTAAGAATGTATGTGGGGGGGTATTAAATTCAGGGTCATTATACCACTTAGCTACACCTCCAGCCCTATTTTATTATTTTTTATTATAAAGCAAGCTCTCACTAAGTTGTTTATGGCTTCTCTAAGTTGCTAAAACTGGCATTGAACCTGTGATCCTCCTGTCTCAACCTCTCAAAGCTGTTTAAAATGTTTACAACAAAGTCCATGCCTATTATTTATACCAACATATTTATAGTACTTTTCTCAATGTGAAGAGCAGTATTTACTTACCCATTCATTCATTCATGTACTCAGTAAATATAACCACCTACTATAAACTGGGCATTAAGTTGGGTTCTCAGTAAGACATAGTGAGCCAAATGTATGTAAATGATTGTCATTGTTACCTACAAGAGGATAGATAAATTACTCAATGCTCAACTAATCTAATTTTAATTAGACAAACAACACTCAAATAAATATGCAAGTCTTATTTTTATTGAATTAACTTTCTATTACCAGTTAGTTAAGAATTATTATTATGCTATTCTAAGAAACAACTAGCATGCAGTGACTTTTCCCTTTGCTAATGACAGATTTCTGGGCTATAGCAAATTCACTTCAATTTTTCTCTCTTCCATATTTGTTTCAAGTATAGATATGTAGTAGAAAAAGTCTATCTACCATTGATCTAATTATATAACCTTGTCATCCATCCAGTATAAATGTTAGTAATCATCAATATAGAGACTCATGCCCAAATAATTAATTGAGCAAACATGAGTAAGATAAAAACCATACCATGTGACACACTCTCATCAGGGGAGGGCCTGACTTAAATCTATCAGCTTCTGTTCAAATGTTCAAACTCTTTGGCACATACTTACTCAATTGCCTGCAATCTTCTTGACCTAGCAGTATTTTGTAATCAGCCAGTTTAATCAGACAAGTGGTCTTAAAGTATAGTCCAGGGACCACAGGGAATCCTGAGACTGTTTCAGGTTATAACAATATTAACATATTATTTGCTCTTTTCATTCTATCTCACAATTAAATAGTGAAGCTTGCATGAGTGTATAGGGAAAAAGATATGATGACACTGAAGATTTCATTTGGATGGCCAGTGAAATATGTGCTCATGCATTCTTGTTCTTTAAATTTTTCTATTTTCTTGCATAGTAAATATCAACAGATATAACCCATGTACAATGAATATAAAGGTGCTCTAAATCTCAAAATTAGAGATAAAGACAGACTCTGTTGATTTTTCAGTCGAGCTTGAACTTAGATATCTCCAGCCACAATTCATTTGACCAGGCCTGTAATTTCGTATGTAGCCATTCCTGGCCATTCTTCTTCACAAGGACTTATTAATTTCTCATATACCTAAAAATAGCAATTAAATTGTTTCAAATATTAGAAATCCAGAGACTCTTATTTTATCAGCTATTTGCACTATTATTATCTAGACAAACCTTTATAAGATATATGCAGGTTGAATTACCTAGTTTACCAAAACAATCACCACAGAAACTGTCACAGATTTGGTACCTGATCAAGGAAGGAAGGAAGGAAGGAAGGAAAGAAGGAAGGAAGGAAGGGAGGGAGGGAGGGAGGGAGGAAGGAAGGGAGTTTAAACTAAACCTTGGTTTTTGTTTCTTTTTTAAAATATAATTAGTTTATTTGTTTACCTATGGTGAATTTTATGTCATGGGACCTGGTATTTTGGCTATGAAAATGTCTTTCTGTTCTCCAGCTGCAGGGGAGCTTAATTGACCAATGACTCCAACTACCATGCTTTAAAACCTATCAGTAATTTCACATTGAAGCCACATTTCAGACAAGCTTCTCACAGCCAATAATTGAGCATAACAGGAATATCAAGGCAGACACACACATTGCTGAGAGATCCAGAACTCCTATGATGTCAACTCAAAGATTATCCTCCTATTCCAATGAAGATGTTGCTAATTTTTCCTCAGAACTCTACCACCCAGAAATTCCTGCCTCACCAACCTTTCCTCTCTCCTTTATTTCTGACTTCCCATTCTTCTCTTCTTACTATTGTCATAGTCAAAACTACAATGCAATCTAACAGCCTTCTCAGCCTCTCCTGGCTTCACTTCATTTTTTATAGGGCTTTCCACTAATTAATTTGTTCCATTTTTATAACTCCATTGTGGTGCCTATTTATGGGGGATTTTGAATAACACCTCATTTCTCTAGCGAGGTCATTTTCCTCGGGCTGTGTTCAACCACATGCAGATCTCCAACCTTTACTCCTAAGACCCTGCGGGGATGCTAGTGAACTGTACCACCGTCTGCATTTTCACAAACTGAGACTTCTAACTTTGGATACCCTCAAACTGTTTACACACTGACCCCACTAAATGTTCTTATGGCAAATTTAACTTTACACATGAGGGGAAGAAAGAAAAACAGATGCCAGAGCTCATTTCCTATTTTCCTCTTCTCACCCACAAAATAATTTTTCTGAATTATATCCCAAATGGCTAAATATTGAAATTCTGTTGCTAAATTATCTTTCATACTCATTCTTTAGACAGCTTTTACTCTGGATTCTTTTTATATTTTTCCTAGAAAAAATATTTTTATTGGGGTTTTATTTTTATCACCTTTACCACAGAGTGGGAAATCCTAGCAGGTAGGACAATGATAAAAAGCATACTCTCTTTACAAATAACGTATACTAAAAGAACAAAAAAGAAAGCGGGGGATGAGCTTCATATTTTTTAATGTGAAGTTATTTGCATTTTGTCTACTTTTTCTTTGCTAGACTTGAACATTCTCTTCTTCAGGTGTCCTGTGAGGCAGATGGGTTGCATGGCTAAGATGAAGAGTGGTAAAATTTCTATATTTGGGCCTTTGTGTTGCTCCACATTACTGCTATTTTATCATAACATAAACATGCATGAAACTTCAAAAAGCTAAAAGTAGTTGAAAAGCTCAGTGCTATCTCTCTATATAGATATGAATATACTTGAGATAAACCAAAAATTTAATAGTAAAATATCACAAACTCAACTATATACACATTAAAACCATGATGCTCTTCTCCTGCAGCAGCATCTCTGTGTCACACACACACACACACACACACACACACACACACACTCACTCACTCAAGCTCACCTAGAATAGAGGCAAAATACTGATACCAAATTTTCTGATAATAATTTCATAACAATCTATAATGTTTCCTCTTTACCCCTATGAATCCTAATCATTTATTCTGGCTCTCATCTCTTCATTTTATTTGCAAAGTTCTTTGGAGCAAAGAGACCTGAAATGGCAGCCCATTATTTTTTAACAGACTTGATTTAGAAGTTTTCTGGGTCACATATGCTCCACCAAGTTTCTACTGCAATCTGATATTAACCATCTGGGATATAAGGAAAAGCCATCAGCAAATGTTTTTTTTTTTTTTACAAAATATTTTAAAGTAGGTCACTCATTAAAACCTTTTCAATTGAAAAAATGATACAAAAGGGAGACTGGAGCCAAGATACTACTGGAGAAAATTGCACCAATTCATATTTGTGAGAAATAAACATTTGAGTATTCCACTGAACCTTCTACATTTTCAACTCTGGTAACCCAGCATACCTATTGTCTTCCTCTGTTTCTTCTTATTTCTATCTTACTCAGAACTTAAAAACTGAATCTTATTCTTACCATTGTACATGAAAATTTTCAGTGAATGAATATGTTAGTAATGTTGATGTTAACTAATATAAAAATCCTTTTCTATTTAGTGGTAATAGTGTTTGAATTTCACACTTCTTCCATTCAATATGATATTCAGAGAAAATGTTGTGGGCTGATTTTCTGCAAATACATACTTGGCTGAATATGACTGAGAGTATGTATACCAGCTAAATTACTTCCCAACATTTTAAAATCATTTTTCTCTTTTAAGAGATGACCAGTATAGTTGTTCTGATTCAGCTGAAATAGAGGTAGTAAACCTCCAACATACCTGTGCTTGGAAAGATAAAATAAACCACACTTAATTACCAGAGTCAATCACTGCCCAGCTTTTAATGCAGTCCCCCAATGACATCTTCTTTGAGAAATCTCCTTCAATAAACTTGGATAACAGAAGTGACTCCTTCTTCTGCTCTTCCACAGACTGAAAAGAATTGAGCCTCTCAGAATTGAGTCATCTCTGCATTTTGTAGCACTCAGCATGTATTGAGATAACTGGGTGAACAACCACCCTGACTTGTCTAAGACTAATTTTCTGGGATGCTTGACTTTTGAGTGGTAAAACCAGTGCAGACTAAGCAAGTTGGCATTATCACCTACCACGCATTTATAATATGCAAAGTGTTTTTTTTTTTTATAATTACTAATGCTCCAGTGCTCAGATTTCATTCTGTATTGCTCATCAAATGGATTGTCTAGGTATTTAGTCAGCAAACAGATCAAGATTTTATTTCATGACGACTGTATACTAGTGAAATTAGAAATAAGTAATAACTTCTAATTTGCAAAAGGAAAAGTTTTGCTTTAGAGAGGTTGAGTATTTTTTGAAAGTTATGTAGTTAAATCAGTAGTGGTCTGTGTCTCTGATATCAAATGAAGTCACCTTTTTCCACTGCACTAATGTTCTTTTTTGACAATTTTTACAAATATTAAAATGTGATCTACTCTCAGCAGATTTTTAAATGTATAATACAGTATTACTGATAGGTACAAAGTTATATAGGAAATCACTAGAACTTATTATTCTCTTGTATAACTGAAGTTTTATATACATCAATTAGATGTTCCCCATGTATTCCTCTTCCCAACTCCTATTGTATATTGCCTTTATGATGTAGACTAGGAAAATAACCTGCTTCTTTTAATAGAAAAAAATTATATGTCTTGTACCTGCCCAAAAAGAATTCTCTGGACAGTCTATGCCTTGTTGGGAACAAAATTAAGTGTTACTTTAGGTAATATCAAAGTAAAAATTAGCATGGCTATTTATGGCCAAGCTACAGGTTTTCTGGGGAATTTTTTATTATTACTTTTTGTGGGTGGGTCTGGGGATGGAACCCGGGGGTATTTGACCTTTGAGCTACACCACCTGCCCTATTTTCCATTCTTTATTTTGACACAGGTTTTCACCTAAGTTGCAGAGGGCCTCACTAAGTAGCTGAGGCTGTCCTGTCCATGAACTGTGATCCTCTTGTCTCAGTCTCCCAAATGCTGAGATTACAAGTGTGCGCCACCATGCCCAGCTTCTGGGGTCTTAATGTATAAAACCAATAATTTTCTATTTGTACTTTATAAATTTTATTCAGTAATTAATAAATAAAACACCAAATTTGCCCTAGATCTAAAATCCACCTACTGTCTCTGGTTCGCAGTAAAATTACAATAATTTCAAATATGAGGATTATAAAAAATTATACTTATAGTTGGGCATAATATTTTTTTAATTTGTATTACTGCTTAGTATTGTATGAATGATGCTAACGAATAGATAATGAAAAAGATTGGCTTAGCCCTACTTTAAGCAACCATGATCTCTAACTTATGTACAGCCATACATTTCCCAAAAATGCCTTGGTGATTATTTCATAAGTATATTAATTGATTTTATAAGCATATTATTGGGTGAATAACAGGGTATCTGATTTATAATATTAATAATACGTAATTATTTTAAAGCATTTTCACTGAGAAAAATGAAACTTGTGGGCATACATACATACTTTCATTTCATTGAAAAGAAGTGATGATCATGGATAATGGACATCCTTATCTTGTTCCTGTTTTTAGGGGAAATTTTGAAGTGTTTCTCTGTTTAATATAATGTTGATTGTGGGCCTATTGTATTTTGCCTTTATGATGTTGAGTACGTTCCTCCTATTCTGATTCTCTGCAGTACTTTTAGCAAAATAGATGTTACATTTTCTTGAATTCTATTTCAGCATCTATATAAATGATCATATGATTTTTGTCTTTGGTTCTCTTTATGTGATTAATTACATAATTTTTTTTTGTATGATAAACCAGCCTCGGCATCCCTGGAGTGAGCCATACTTGGTAATGGTATATGATTTTCTTAATGTGGTTTTAAATGTATATTGCCAGTATTTTGGTTAGCAGTTTTGTGTCTAAATTCATCAATGATATAATCCTATAGATTTTTTTTCCTTAGCTGTCTTTACTTGGAAATTCTTTATACAAATATGTTCTGGATGTAGGCTTTTGCAAAAAGTGCTTTTCATAACTACAACATTCTCATTAAAAATATTACTAAGTAATTGTAAAATGATATGTTAGTTAAGTGGTAGCATTTTCAATCTTTTCATTTTCTACTAAATAATAATATTTGTTGCTTAATATATTTATTATTGAGAAAACAGTAGAAAAAGGTTTTCTTCAAATACTACACTAGAAATGAAGGGCAACAAATTTTATGAAGATTCATAATCTGAGGGAAAATGTTGATAGAGGGGAGAGACAAAGGGGGTAGTTTTGTGAGGAGTAGAGGGAAAGCATAATTTTAACAATGATTTTCTATGAAAAAGAGCTTTAGAAAATATCTTCATTATAGTTTTAATGAAATTAAAATTAAACCAAAGAAATACAAAGTACAATGTATGAGGGGATTCTAAATAAATGTACAACTTGAGATAACACAGAAAGAGGTGAAGCAGACAAAGAAAAATTTATGAAGAAACTATGTAGTAATAGAAATAAAATCTGCCTTCAAGCACTGAAGAAAATTTAATCAGTAATGGAAAAACCAAAATAGAGAAATTATTCTGAAATTCAAAAAAATTAGGAGACTTTTTCCTTCTCCTTATTCTCACCAGTGACACGTTTCTGGAAACATTCCATCTCAGAATTTAACGCTACGTCTGCTCCAACCAGTAATGAATTCGACTGACTTTTCCCTGTGGACGGATAACAGTTCAGAGAAGCAATATCTTGGGAAGTCTAAACGGATGAACAAAAACCATCCCAAAACTATAATTAACAGTTATGGAAAAGTTGATTCAGGGAAAGCAGGCCTTGGGAATGAAAATACAGACAGAGGCTTGGGGGGATGGCAATCTGGATTCTTGTATCAAAGCATGAAATGAGCTAGCTCTGTGTCCACAGTTGAAATTATGTATTCTTGCCTTATGTACTTGCTTTAGCTAGTTGGCACTTTTCTTGTCTTTAAAATAAAGAAAGCAAAATAATACATGAAAACAAGTTCAATTAAATTAGCCAGGTACAAAGAGGTTATTAGAGTAATTATCTCAAGAATATTGAAATCTGAGCCTCAAACACTGTCAGCATTATATTGATGGAATAATAGTTACATTTAAAAATCATTGGGAATAAAATAAAAAATAAATAAAAATCATTGGGAATCCAAATATGAGACATTTAAAGTAATTCTTATAGTGCACATAAATTTTTTATAATATTTCATGTGATATTCTGTGTCTAAAATTCCTGCTCAATGTTATCAAACACTGGTAAGAATGACAACTTTAAAAGCCTTACCAATTCAGTGATTACTAGCAGCGTCAAATATACTATTTAATTAATGCCTTTCCTAATTAATAAAACAGGTTTCATGGGGGAGGCGCTCAACCTATGACTGAACAAAAAAAAAGGCTTGGGGATAAGGAGCACATCTGCAGAGAAATGGCTACAACTGGAGAACATTATGCTAAGTGAGACTAGTCACAAAAAATAAAAAAATCAATGTTCTTCTTAATTTGCAAAAGCTAGAGAGAAAATGGGACATGAGAGGAACTCTAGGTGAAGGAGAAACCATAGATGAGCAAATAATGCAACCTAACTGAGGAAGATGGGAGGGGGAAGAGGAAATTTTCCTAATGTACATGATTTACATTCACAAATATATCAAAATCAATCACTAAGTCAAACATGAGAAAGAGGAAGGAACAAGGTAGAAATCGGAGAAGGGCTAAATGAGTGATGTGTGCATGTATGCCTTTACCATCTTGTACCCCACAAAGATGTATGACAACAAGGCACCAATAAAAAATAAATACATATCTTATCATTGAAAAAAAGCACAGTTCTGACATCTGACTTATTCTCTCCTTTAGATTTAGCTCTACAAAAATGGCAAGGTTGATTTTATCTTTCTTTTTTTAGACTGTTATTGGTACATTATAGTCTAATATCACCACGTGGTTCATAGTGTTAATGGTGTACATGCACATAGCACTTGGTGGGATTTCCCTCAGATCCCTCCCAATATCCCCCGCTTCATATGATATTGAGACTGGCATTGGTATGCTCACATAAGTACATAATATCAATTAGAGTGACTCCTTCATTGATTCTCCCTCCTTTCTCCCCTGCCCCTCAACCAACCTGCCCCTCAACAGCTCCAGTGCAGTTTTTCCTCCATTATATAATGTCCCTCCAATATCCCAAATACTCACTAGCTCCACATATGGGGGCAATTATATGACCCTTCACTTTTTGTGACAGGTTAATCTCACTTAACAAAATGTTCTCCAGTCCCAATTATTTTCCTTCAAGTGACATTTTTTGTTTTCTTTATTTTTGAGTAGAATTCCATTGTGTGTGTATCCCATAATTTTCTGATAATTCATCTGTTGATAGATACCTCAGTTGTCCATTTGTAGAAACATGAAATTAAATTCTTACCTTTCACCCTGCATAAGAGTAAACTAGAGATGAGTCAAAGATTTGGAAAATAGACCAGAGATTTTAAAATGACTAAAGAAGTGCATAGGTCTAACACTCCATCATATAGGCACTGGTAGAAATTTTCTCAATAAGACCCCCAAACTACTACTGATAGGATCACATTAAACTTAAAAGTTTCTTCTCATCAAAAAAAAAAAAAAATCAAGAGTCTAAAGAGAGAGCCTACGATGGGAGAATATCTTTGCTAGATACTCCTTTGATAGAGGACTCATTTTTATAACATACAAAGTACATAAAGATTTAACACTAAAAACATCCATATAACTCAATCAAGAAATGAGCAATTAATCTAAGTAGATACTTCACAAAACAAGAAATATAAATGGCCAATAAATACATAAAAATGTTCAACATCATTAGCAACCAGGGAGATGCAAACCAAAATCATAGTAAGAACCCATCTAACCTCAATCAGAATAGTAATCATCAAAAAGTCAAACAGCAATAAATGTTGATGAGGATATGGGGAAATAGAAACTATTCTGCACTTTTGGTAGGACTGAAAATTAGTGAAGCTGCTATGGAGATCACTGTGGTGATACTTCAGCAAATTTGGAATGTATCCACCATCTGATTCAGCTATACCACTCCTGGGTATGTTCCCAAAGAGACTGAAATCAAAATATTATAGTAATATATGCATATCAATGCTTAGAGTAGCACCCTTTATAATAGTCAAACTATGGTGGATGGAATTTTGAGAGCTTTGGTTTTTATATTTGGCATTTAACATGAAGATTGTACTTTCAAATTTACTATGTTTCTTGGCATTAAATGAGAAGGTCTACATGATCATTGGAAACTGTCTAGGACTTTTGAGAAAAACATTCAAGCAGCCACATTACGAATATAAACAGTTAAAATTAACATTGACTTATAAAAGAGTAATGACAAAAGATGCACAAAGGACCAGGGAAAATTGAAATATGTACATTACATTATACTTGGGGAAAAAAGAGATAAAATCCAAAAAAAGCAAGGGCTAAAAGGCTGTGGGTATAGCTTGGAGGTAGAATGTCTGTGGATTTTATCCCCAGTACTACCAAAAACAAAATTAAAAAAAGAATTTATACTAAACCAGCACAGGAGTGTACAGTTGTAATCCCAGGTACTTTGGAGGCTGAAGCATGTGGATTGCTTTAGTCCAGAGGTTCAAGACCAGGCTGGGAAACAGAGTAAGACCCTCTTCTCAAAATAAATAAATAAAAATTTGTATCAACATGGCATTTCCTGTATATAATTTTATCAAATAAATTTATCACACAAATTTAAAAAAGTTATAAAGAAAAATAATGTAAACCTTCCTAAGTAATAAAAACTACTATGGAAATCTACCAAAAAAATCACAAAGAAGCAACTTCTGAGAAAGAAATAGAAAGGCAGAGAGACAATGCAATCAAATTTAGATAGAAACCACAAGAGTAAATTCTAAATACCTGCTCTTAGTCTTTGAAGATTTAGTAAATAATAAGCAAGTAAGGAATAAGAAACCTTAAGTATCATAGAAACATGTTTAAGAATGGATATATAGATATGAATAGATATATAGACATATATATAGACAAATGTTTTATAAATCTAAAATATATCAGATACACACATATTTGTATATACAAGTGTTTACATAGGGTGTGAATGTACTTTTTAAGTATCTATGAATATTTGAGTATAGTGAAGTCACAAAAATTTAAAATATCTTAAAATTTAAATTTTATTTTAATTTCTAAACACTTTATCTACCGGGAGTGGTGGCACACACTTGTAATCCCAGCATTTGGGAGTTTGAGACCAGAGGATCACGGTTCATGGACAGCCTCGGCTACTTAGCGAGGCTCTTTGCCACTCAGTGACACCCTGTTTCAAAATATAAAAATACTAGCCAGTCGTGATGGCGCGCTTGTAATCTCCATGCTTGGGAGGTGGAGACAGGAGGATCATGCAGATTTGGAGCCAGTCTCACTGGCTTAAGAGACCCTGTTTCCAAATAAAAATATAAAAATAGGTCTGGGAGTGTAGCCCGGAGGCAGAAGGATTTCCAGGAACCCCAGTACCACCAAAAAATAAAATAATAAAGCTGGGCGTGGTGGCGCACGCTTGTAATCCCCACGCTTGGGAGGCAGAGACAGGAGGATCGCGCAGGTTTGAAGCGAGCCTCGCGCTGGCTTAGGAGACCCTGTTTCCAAATAAAAATGTAAAAATAGGTCTGGGAGTGTAGCCTGGAGGTAGAAGGGCTTCCAGGAACCCCAGTACACCACACACACACACACACACACACACACACACACACACACACACACTAATAATAATAATAAATAAATAAATAAATAAACTAAAAAAAAAAATAGGGCTGAGGGTGTAGCTCGGAGGTACAAAGCCCCTTGGTTCCATTCCCAGTACCGGAGGGGAAAAAATTTCGTCTAATAATAGAAATCCAAAAATTAGTGACAAATCCAGATGACTACATTGGAGGAAGCACATATTTTGTGTGTATGTTTTAGAGTACCTTTTAAAATGACCCAAGAAAAATTAATACTTGAAATATTGATATCAGTAAACAAGAATAAAAATTACTAATATTGTAAGCTTATAATTCAAAATAAATCACGTTATATTAAGTGAATAAGCCAGATACAAAAAGCATATACCAAGCCGGGTGTGGTGGCGCACGTTTATAATCCCCGCGCTTGCGAGGCAGAGACAGGAGGATCGTGCAGGTTCGAAGCCAGCCACACGTGCTGGCTTAGGAGACCCTGTTTCCAAATAAAGATGTAAAAATAGGAGTGTAGCCGGGAGGTAGAAGGGCTTACAGAAACCCCAGTACCACCAAAACAAAAACAAACAAACAAACAAACAAACAACAAAAAAAGCATATACCATATGATTTCATTTATATATGAAATTTAAACTAGTGAAACTTTTAAAAACAGCAAGTGGAATTGTGGTTGACAGGGTCTCAGGGGAAAGGGTGATGGGGATGTAATGGTACAAAGTATATTAATATGTTAAGGAGATCTGCTCTACAGTGTAGTGTCTATCTCTAGTAATACTATACTGTACACTTAAAATTTTCTCAGAGAGTAGCTCTCATTTTATATGTTCTAGCAATAATAATAATGATGATGATTATATTGATGATGATGATGATGATGATGGAGGCAAAGGATACTTTCAGAGGCAATGGATACATTTATGGCCTTGATGTATTTGTTTGACAGGTGTATGCACTAGCCAAAATCACCAAATGTGCACAGTAAATATGTACAACTTAGTCTATATGTATCACACCTCAATGGACTGACTAAAAACAGTGGAGGCCTCTAGGGTAATTTAAGAAGTGTTAATATTGTATATTTTATGATATAAAAATGTTTTCTATTCTAAGTGTTATCACAATATGGCTTTTATGTTTAGAATGGGGGTTGCCTTAGAAATACAAGCTGAAATGTGCAGTGAGAAAGTCATGCTTTCTGGGATTTGCTTCAAGGCAATGAGAGAATAGAAGCGGGAGAATACAGAGAGAAAATAAAATGGTAATATTGGCAATTGCTGAGGCTCAGTGAGTGATACATGAGATTTGCTATGTTTGCCATTTTCATGTTTGAATTTTCCACAATAAAAATGTTTAATTAAAAATAAAAGGTATGTGGGAAGAAACAATTAATATAAAGTATAAAATAATGAGTTCAAAACAAAGAAATATATATATATATAGTAATACTAAAATAATAACAAACATAGTGGATAATAAGTTTACAAGGATTGTACCAGATCCCAGTTTTACTTTTCTCTCAGAGATAGGATCTAAATATTGTCAGTCAACTTTTCAAAATAATAATCTACTAAGTCAAAAGTCAAAACACTAGGAAATAATGGATCATTTACATTTTATGAATTAGCCTCATATTACCTAAGGTACCCTAGCCTTTACAATGCTAGTGGTAAATGCATCTTTGCTGTAATTTTTACTGAATGGTCTGGCCCAGCAAAGACTGGACTATTTTCTCCTACTGTTTAAGCATAGGCAGTAGGGTCAAATAATTTTCAAAATACTTGTCATGTCCTAGTTTTCTTCTGCATATCAGTCAGTCCCTAAGATAGAGGTCTAACATATATTTTCTCTTACTGTAAAACTCATAAGAACATTTAAATGAAGAGGAAATATCAGAAAGGATAAAAGTCACTTGCCCCAAGTCTCAATAGTAGTTATTCAAAGATAGGTTTCTCAGCCCCTGTGATAGCTTGGGTCTCAAATATCCCCTAAAGGCCCAGTTTTTAAAGACTTAGTCCCTAGCTTGTGCTGTTTGCAGGTAGTAGAAATTTAAGAGATTTTAGAACATGGGAGGTATGTCCTTGAAGGACCCTGTGAGACCTTGATCTTTTCTTCTTTTCCTCTTTCATATCCACCCACCCATGATTTAAATGATTTAGATCCATCACACATTACCCATCATGACCTGCTGTCCAATACCAGAAGCCTACAAGCCCAGATTACCTGATCATGGACCGGAAGCTTTGAAACTGTGAAGTTTCAGACAAAATAAATCTTTTGTTTTATGATGTTGAGTATCTCAGGTATTTATTACAGTCATGGAAAGATGACTAACACAGGCTCCAAGAGAAGAGAGAGAGAGAGAGAGAGAGAGAGAGAGAGAGAGAGAGAGAGAGATAGAGAGAGAGAATATTTCAAGGAATTGCATTACTTGGAGAAGCAATTTTTATGTAACCAATTTTTGGACCCCTATGATAATATTCTGTAGTCATTTGTCACATGACTGTAGGAGAATGTCTTTTAAATAGTATAAGCGGGGCATGGTGGCACACGCTTATAATCCCAGCATTTGGGGGGCTGGGACAGGAGGATTGTGGTTTGTGGACACCCTTAGCTACTTAGTGAGGCCCTCCAAAACTTAGTGAGACCCTGTTTCAAAATAAAGAATAAAAATAGGGCAGGGGTGTGGCTCGGAGGTCAAATGCCCCTGGGTTCCACCCCCAGAGCTGCAAAAAAAAAATAATAGTATAAGATACAATATAATTAGATCAATTTTAACTATGTTTATTATCAATATGAAATCAATTAGTTTCTATCAGATGAAGTAGGTGAGAGAAGTAACTCATCAAGTCATTTTCAGTTTTACCTTCTTTGTGGAAATTGCCATTATGTGTATATTTTCCAAAAAGCTCAAAGTGGCAAATTATCATATACTGTGTCATATCTTTATATTAAAAAATTACTTTATTTTGCTCAATAGTGACAGCATTATTTTCTTTATTTTTTATTTTTGTCTTGGTACTAGAAATTGAATTCAGAATCATTCTAGCTCTAAGCTATAGAACCAAGCACTATTTATTTTAATTTTGAAATAAATACAGGGGTTTATTCAGGAAAGTGGGGAAGATACATTCAAGGAAGAACACAGGTCACCTAAAGAGAGAGAGAGAGAGAGAGAGAGAGAGAGAGAGAGAGAGAGAGAGAGAGAGAGAGAGAGAGAGAAGAAGAAGAAGAAGAAGAAGAAGAAGAAGAAGAAGAAGAAGAAGAAGAAGAAGAAGAAGAAGAAGAAGAGGAAGAAGAAGAAGAAGAAGAAGAAGAAGAAGAAGAAGAAGAAGAAGAAGAAGAAGAAGAAGAAGAAGGGAGAGAGCGAGAGCAAGAGCGAGCACCTTTGTGATTCTCACAGTTATTCTTTTATTGGAGACCCAGTAAATGGGTAGGGAGGGGTATGTAGTAGGAATAGAAATCTGGATTTACTCAGAATCCTCAGGTTCCCCATATTGATGGGTAGTGGTTGGGTATCACCTGAGTTTAACCTTCCTTATGAATTCCTTGTTTACTAAGCATCCTAAGAGCTTCATATGGGGAGAAAGGTCATTAGAATTATGGGTGTGAGCCTATAAAGATATTTGACTAAGAAAAAACCCCCAGTAAGGGGCAGATAAGGAATATTAAATTTCTAGATTTTAAATCTATAGTTTTCCTTTCCTTCTCAGTTTGTCTACCTTTCACCTGTTGCTCTATTTCTCCTATACTAACCACATTCTCCACCAGCCAGACTTTGACCTGTTAACCCTCAAGGTTGATGAGGGACCAGTATTCAACTGCTAAAGCTTCTTCAATATTATCAAGGGACAAAAAGGCCCTGATTAGCCTGGAATTAGAAATGTCATCCTAACCTAAAGGAGACAAAAAAAAAAAAAAAAAAACTGGCCTCAGTTATTGAGTTGGGTTGTTTACAGATAGGTTAGAAGCTAACATCACTGAAGGACACAGCTCCAGGAACATGAGGATCAGTAGATAATTTTTTTAATATGTCTGAAGTTTTGTTGTGTCCACTGTTCCCAAAGTGCTGAATCAACATTCATAACACTGTTTATTTGGTCAACAATGCCATACATCTGCTTTCTGATGACAGTGCAAATAAATGATGTTGACTTAAATAAGTGGAAGGCAAAGGATTTAGAAGAAAAGGAGGAAGCAAGTTTTTTGTTATCTGGATTGGCCCCTAATATAAATTAGAGAATGGAGGCTTTTTCTATAAATGTGAAGGGAAATGGGCAGAGATTTGAATATTTGATTTCCCCCTTCTCTGAGGAAGATAAGCAGTGATTCTTGATGCAGATCTGCCTCATGGTGACAAGTGGCTCCCTGAACTCTTTATTTCAGTGTCATCCATGATTAATTTTTGTTTTGAAAGAGGGTCTCACTAGGTTGCAGAAAGCCTCACTCATTTGCTGAGGCTGTCCTTGAACCTGTGATCTTTCTTTCTTAATCTTCCAAGTACTGAAATTATGGGTATGTAACATGACTCCCAACATGGCATTCTTTTCTTAAGGATCCACTCTTGGATGACAGCACATTGTTACAGGCAAACATAACTCAACTATATCATTTATTATTTTATAATAGGTAAATTAGATTTACCTATTATTAAATCCTAAAGAGAAATGTCAAATAATATAAAACAATATACACAAAAATAACTGTACGACAAGCTTTCTTGCTTTCTTAGTTGATTAATATATTTATGAGTTCAGGAAAACCTATGTTTTTACTTTTACTTCAATAATAACATATTCTATTATGCCATTTCTTGCTAAAGGATGCTGGTTGTGGGACATGCATGTGGCTAATTTATCCATTAAAACTATTGTAATGGTTGTGGATAAAAGGTTCCATTATCAATCTATTTAATTTCAAGATAAAATTTAGTGGAAATCTACATTAAGGAATGCATAATAGCTAATTATTCTTAGAATAATAGACTCATTCAATAAGATATCCCCCCCAATAGTTGGCATTTAAATCATTGACATTGTCTAATTATTAGCGAGAAACAAATAATGCCTAGCTCCGATGCTTTCAGCAATTATGAAATAGGATACTACCACAGTTCTGAACTGAAATTAATTTGGGCATGCATATAAAGCGTCTTAGCAATAAGTTGATTAGAGGAAAGATAGCCCCTCAAAGGAAACACTGATAACAATATGCTGATGGTTGGCAAAAAAAATCTGGTAACTGGCAAATATTATAACAAGGTCAGAATGTAAAATGTACCAAAAGAATACTCACTGGAACATAACATGGAATTTTAAATCTCTTGAATAAAAAGGTATAGCAAGATTCCTTGTTATGTATATTCATTATGTGTGAAAAATAAGACTTCCCTTTTGTGTTTTATGAAGCAGGATTTCTAGGCATAAAGTAAATCTTAGAAGAACAAAGTGAAGTAGGACAAATAATTCTGTAGTATTTTATATGTCTTGTAAGAATAGTTTCTTGGATTTTGAACTTTCATAGTATCAGACATTAAATTTTATCAAAAAAAATAGAAGGAAGTTCTGCAATATTTACCAAAGCTTAATATCTATTTACTTTAAGTATTAATTTCAATAATCAGTGATAACAATAAAATGCACCGGGAAGCTTCACCTAGATTTAGAGTTTCATTGAGTACTAAACAAAAGCTACACAGAAGGCTTTCTCATTATATCTGCTCCTGCCAGCCAAATCAGCCTAAAATTTTCTGCTCACTTTAGCACTGGCCTGGGATAGGCAGCTTTCTGCTATTGTTGTTTGGCCAGATGGTAATTGAATTTGTGAATATTTCTTTGTTTCTTTCTTTCTTTGTTTCTTTCTTTCTTTCTTTCTTCCTATCTATCTATCATCTATCTCCATGTCTGTATGTGTAAAAATCTGTGTATACACGCTTGTATTTATATATATATATATATATATATATATATATATATATGTGTGTGTGTGTGTGTGTGTGTGTGTGTGTGTGTGTGTGTGCATTTAAAAATCCTTACATATAAATAAAATAAAATAAAGAAAACCAAAAAGAAAAATTTGCTTAGGAAAAAGAAATCAATTATTTGACTGGACTGTGTATTATACCTGAGTTAAATACTGTAGTATTTCAATGGAGGAAAACAATGTTATCACCCTATACTTTTTAAGAGTTATATAGTTTCACAATAGAAAATATTCAGAATATTTTGTTAATCCTGTTCTCACTTATCTCTCTAGCAACATCAACCTATATACTTAAAATGGCATTTTATTTTTGATAATACAGTGTCTACTAAGATTAAAACTACTACAATGTTAGAATATTTTGACAATAAGAGGAAAATATAAAAAATTGGTTTCTGGAGTTCATCGGAGGGCACCAGACCAACACACTCAACGGCCTACCAAGCTCCAGAGAGGAGCGGCAGACAGTGAGCTGAGGTGAGCCGCTGTGGACCAGCCGGGTGGGATTCGGCAGATCTCTCGGCGCAGGGAGCATCTAAAGCTCCCAGGGGCTGGGCTCAGCGCACCCTGCAGGGACCCAGAGTGGAGTTCAAAAACAGAAAAGAAATACGCCAGCCTCACGGCCGAGGGCACAGCAGTGGCTCCATATTGCTATCAGCGGCAGCAGCATTGAATTCACCGAGTCCACGACAGCTCCATCTGCTCACTCAACAGGTCTGAGTCTCTGCGATAAAACCCAGTAAAGGAGTAGTGGGAACTGAAATACCATAGACTCGAGATCCACAGCACCTTAAGTGAAGTTGTAGTGACCCAGGGAAGAACCCAGAGAAGGCACAAACTTCTGAAATCATGGGAAAGAGGAATAATACTGGAGCAATTAATGCCCACAACCCCACAACATCAGAACCTGATAAAACAGAAATTCAGAGATTTATAAAAGATCAAATCAGGAAAATAACTGTAGAAATAATAGAGGTGTTTCGAAAAGAATTCAGAGAGAGCCAAAGAGAGATAAAGGATGCAATTAATGAAGTAAAGGCCTCAATTCAAAGTACAAACAACCGATTAGACCACATGGAGAAAAGAATCTCGCTCCTAGAAGATGATCATTCAAAAAATGAACGCATAGTTTCTAATTTAGAAAAAAAATCCGACAGCAGGAATCTGACATTGAAGAAATATGGGACCATTTTAAGAGAGCTAACCTAAGAATAATTGGAATAGAGGAGAGAAAAGAAAGTGATACCAAAGGGATAAACAATCTTTTCAAGGAAATAATAGCAGAAAATTTTCCAAACATAGAACAAGAGGTCGATACACAGGTCCAGGAAACTTATAGAACTCCTGTTAGAGAGGATCAGAGAAGAGGATCCCCATGCCACATAATTGTCAAAATGACCACTGTGGAAGCCAAGCAGAGAATCTTAAAGGCAACAAAAACAAAGGGCCAAGTGACATTCAGAGGCAAACCAATTAGAATCACTCCAGACTTCCCAAACCAAGTCATAAGAGCCAGAAGGGCTTGGAGTAACATATTCCAAACTCTGAAAGAAAACAACTTCCAGCCAAAAATTTCCTACCCAGCAAAACTTTCTATCAAATTAGATGGGGAAATAAGAAGCTTCCATGACAAACAGAAACTGAAGGAATTTTTGTCTTCAAAACCAGCGCTAGAGAAAATACTCAAAGAGATTAACTACAAAGAAGAAATAGGTAACACACACCAGAACCAGAGAAACAAGATTTTCCATCCAACAGACAACTAAGATTGGTTATCTGTGGAGATTCATTATTTATTTTAGTCTTTTACCTATCTCTAAATTGTATTGTTTGCTTTTATTGTTGCTAATTTTTAGGATTTCTAGTTGGAATATTAATATACCTTCAGATATAGCATTTGGAAATATTTTATCCCATTCTACCAGTAACTTTTAACTCTGTTTACATTGTCTTTTGATATACAATTTTTTTTTATTTTTTAGGGAGTTTATTTACCCTTTTGTTGCCTGTGCCTTTGAAATCATATCCAAGAAATCACTGCCAATTTCACTGTTGTGAGGTTTTATGACCAAGATTTTCTTCTAAATGTTTATAGTATTAAGATTTATACTTAGGTCTTTTATCTATTTTGAGTTAATATTTGTAAATATGTTAGGTAAGGGTCCAATTTTATTATTTTTCACGTAATTATTATTTTTCAACAATATTTAGTTAAAAGATTATTATTTCATCCACCAAATGTTCATGGAAACCTTGTCAAAAATAACTTGACAATATATGGAAGAATTTATCTCTAGGCTTTTATTTAACTCCAATGGTTTATATATCTACCTCTGGAACAGTACTACACTGTTTCAATTATTGTAGCTTTATATGGTTTGAAATCAGAAAATATACATCTAGCTTTGTTCTTCTTTGAGATTGTTTTGGGTATCTAGAGTCCATATTCCATATCAGGATAGTTTTTTTCTGAAAAATAAATAAATGTATGATAGCTTCACCTAAAAAAAAAAAGAAAAGAAAAGAAAAAATATTCTCTGGTAAGAAAGAAAGCAGAAAGAAATAATGAACTGTTATCTTTTAGTCATCAAAAGCTTGGTACCAGACAAATGAAACTGTTTTGTGAGATTATCATCGTTAATATTGGATAAATTGCTATAAAACTAGATGTCAACCACTAAGCCAAGCATGGAAAGGAGGGATGGGGAGGGAACGGGGTGGGGATCGTTTAGGGGCTAACTGGGCGATGTGTGCATGCATGTCTACAAAAATATTTTCTTTATACCATTATGATGTATGAGTACATTGCACCAATAAAAAATAAAATTAAAAATAATTTAAAAAAAGAAAATATAGAATAAAACTAGAAATGGGTGATGTCTTAGAGTAGAATGACTCTGGATTTAATTACCAGTACCCTCAAATAAAATAAAAAGAAAAAAATTTGTTTCTACAATTATTTGAAACAATCATAGATTTCCTTAAAATTTTGTTCTGTAAGATTTATCATCTTTAATTTTTCTGCTAATCTTAAGAAAAGTACCCTTCACACTACATTGCACAAAATTATACATATGTAAAGATCATAAATTAAAATGCAAAACTGATAAGGACCAGCAATGCATATTGAACCAATAAACTTTGAAGCACATAAAGATAATAATGTAAAACCTGATATGCGACTGTTAAATTATTCTCTTCATAGGGTGATATAACTGAGGGGATGGAAAGAGGGAAGAGGAAAATTCCCTAATGTACATGATGTACATTTACAAACCTATCAAAGTCAATTACTAAGCCAAACATAAGAAGACAGGAAGGGGGAGTGAATGGTGAGGGAATTGGGGAAGGGCTAAATGAGTGATGTATGCAAGTGTGCACCTACAGTCTTGTACCCAATTAAGATATATGGCTACAATGCACCAATTAATGTTTTAAAAAGTAGAAAAATAATTCTGGCATAAATAGCATCCATAATAAAAAATACCCATTAAGATGTATGACTACAAGCACCAATAAAAAAATAATGGACAAATAAAAAGAGAAAGCTAACAGAGGATATTTTCAAAAATAAGTAAAACTAAATATCCTGTAAAAAGAATACTTAAGGTAATAAAACTCATATTTTTAAACAATTGTGTCACTCTGTTTAAAAAACATGAAAGGATTCGGACTCTTTCTATGTCCAACTGACCTACTTGACAACAATTTAGATACCTCATTTGAAGAATGACTACTCCAGGTCACCTTTGCTGGGTAGACAGCAACATGTACAGTGGTAAAACTGAAGGCCTAGAGTCCATACTACCAGGTTTGATTTTCATTTTATCATTTAATGTTGTTCTTGGATAATTGATATTCATCATACTCCACATCTCAATGTAACAACTTAGAGATATCTTTTTTCAAAATAAAAAGTAATGGGGGTAGAATCCCAGTGGTAAAATCCCCCTGAGATTAAGCCCTAGTACTAAGAAAAAAAACTGAACTTTCTTTTGAACAATTAATTAGCCTTAGTAATAAAAGACCAAGGAAAACTAAACTGTTACGTACATTATTCAAAATTATTTAGCCTGTTTTTTGCTTATCTTCTAAACTGTCAAGCAAATGTGCCCTGAATTTACTTTTGAAATCTCTATTTGGTTCCCTTAGTCTTTTTGTTTAAGCCAATACCATGCTGTTTTATATGAATTTTAGAATTTTTTTTTCAGTTTTAGAAAAATATTAATTTATAGATAAAATTGAGTAAAATAGGAATTTTAACAATATTTATTCTTCCAGTTGGTAAACATAGATGTCTTTTTATTTTTGTATTCAATTTCCTTTATCAATTATTTATTACTGTAGGTGTGCAAGTAGCCAAGTTTATTCTAAGGTATGTTATTCTTGTTGATCTTATTGTATGTAAATTGATTGTTTCTCTAATTTTCTTTTTACATATCTTATCAAATAATCCTTCATAACAGTGTCAAGAATACATATTGGGTGTAAAAGTAAACCCCTTCTTAAGACCATACACAAAAATAAACAGATTAGGAATTTAAAGAAACAGTAGAAGTCTTCTTGGTATTGGTCTTAGTAATAATTTACTGAATTTGACATCAAAAGCATAGGAAACAAAACCAGAAATAAATAAAAAGTATATCAAACTGAAAAGCAAATCAGAGAATGGGATAAAATGTTTGCAGACCAACTATCTGATCAAGAGTTAATGCCTTAAATATGTAAATTTATCTTGCAAATTATCAATGAATAAAATGGATAGAAATTTTTAAGCTCAGTAGGGAAAAAACATTTACCAAAAGAAGACATACAAGTCATCAAAAGCTTGGTATGTGATATTATCATCGTTAATATTGGATAAATTGCTATAAAACTAGATGTCAACCACTAAACCAAACATGGGAAGGAGGGTTGGGGAGGGAATGGGGTGGGGATCGGGTAGGGGCTAACTGGGCAATGTGTGCATGTATGTCTACAAAAGTATTTTCTTTATACCATTATGATGTATGAATACATTGCACCAATAAAAAATAAATAAAAAATAAATTTAATAAAAAAAATTTAAAAAAATCTACCAGATACATGAAAATTTGTCCTATATTACTAATAATCAATGAAATTCAGAAAAGAAAAAACATAATGACATAATGAGATATCACCTAACTGGATTCATATGGCAATTATAAAAATACTTGATAAAATGAGAAATTGTTAATTTCTCAAAACTTGAGAAACTGAGATTCTTGTACACTATTTGTGGGAATGTAGCATATGGCAATCACTATAAAATATAGTAAGATGTTTCTCAAAAAATAAAAAAAGCAGAAAATGCAGCAACAGTACTGAGGATCCCCAGAAGAATAGAAATGAACCTAACATATGATACAGCAATACCACTCTGGGTGTCTAACCAAAACAATGGAAACTAAACTACCAAACTAATGCATGCATATTTATGTTCATAGTCACACAATTCACAACTACCAAACTGTGGAACCAGCTAAGATGTCCATCAACAGATGAATGGATTACAAATGTGATATTAATCAGTCACAAAAAGTAAGAAATATATACTTTCTCTAATATGTGGAAGCTAGGGAGAAAATGGGTCATAGGAGGAACTCTAGAAAAGAAGGAGAAACTGTAGATGAGCAAATAAGGTGACCTAACTGAGGGTGATAAATAGGAAAGAGGGAAATCACCTAATGTACATGATGTCCATTCACAAACATCAAAGTCAATCACTAAGTCGAACATGAGAAGGAGGGAGGGAGGAGAGAATGGGGTAGGAATTGAGGAAGGGGTAAATGAGTGATGTGTGCATGTAGGCCTCTACCATCTTGTACCCTATTAAGATGTATTACTACAATGCACCAAAAAATTAAAAAAGAATATGCAGCAACATGGATACACTTAGAGGACATTATGCTGTGTTAAATAAGCCAGTCACAGAGGAATAAATAATGCACAGTTTAACCCTATTAGGCATAACAATACAGAAATAAGAGGTCAGTCTGGTGGTTGCCAGAGTCAGTGGAAAGAATGAATTGGAGAATTGTATCTCAGGAGGTATCGAATTTTGGTATGTGTGGTGAATAAGTTCCAAGGTTCTGCTATACAACACAGGACCTATATCTACTAATATAGCACTGTGTACTTCAAATTATGTTTAAAGGTTAGACCACATAGTGGTGTTTCTAACACATAGGTTAATTTTTATAGTTAATGAATAAGCTTAGTACCTGAATTGTGAGAAGAGTATTACAGTTTCATAATAGATCCAAACCCATTAATACATTTACAAAAATGTCTGTAATGTTCTCAATTAAATATTTCTCAGGGAAGCAAAAACTATTAAAAGTTACAAAGAACATGATTGCCATTTTAATTAACAGGAATTCAAATGATTTTTTAAAAAAATCTTGTCTAAGATAATTTATATTTTCAACAAAAATTAGTAGACCTACTATATCCCAGTTAAATCTTAGAAAGCTAATACATACATAGTTTAAATTCTTCAGAATGTATATTCGATAACTATACTGATCTGTGACACTAATATTGTAACAAAGTAATGTAAGGTTAGGTAGAAAAATATAGACTGATTGCTATCTATGAATCTCAATTTCCTCAATCATAAAACATAGATAACTAAGTGTCTCACAAAATTATTTGAAGCCAAAGGAAGCTACTTTCTATGGGAGTTCTCTTTGATCCAGAAGACACATATACATTTGTAATTCTCTTCAATATTTTATATCATATTTTTATATAGTAAGTGCTCAATTTTTGTAAAATACTAACTAAAAAAGAAAAACAACTAAATGATTGAAAGTAAAAATTTAATTTTTAAATTCTTTTGGAAAAATATGGGTGGGAAAACATGAACAGATTATTTTACTTGGTAATAAAATTCCTTCTGGAAAAATTATAGCATTTGCAGAGAAAGAGACTCATGCCAGAGAGGGAGACAGACGTTATGGCAGGTAATTGCAGGTGGCCTCATAAATCCTGCTGATCTGACATCTTCTCAAAAGCTGGATTTACATAATGAAGGGAAAGGAAGCAATGTTGCTTCTAATTTAATAGTAGCTTTTTGCAATTCTATTTCAATTCAATTGTGGCACAAGACATATTTAATTATAATAGTGCTGATATGACTAATGTCAGCAGTACTAGATTTATAAGAAATTCCCTCATTACTTATTAGCAGGAAAGACAAAAAATTTGACTGCTTTATAAATTTATATTATGGATTTAATGAAGGTATACATTAAAATATATACAAATAATATCTCTGGAAACAGTGAAATTATCAGTGTACAATGAGAATTATAGGAAAACAATGTGAGATTAAAATTTGATATTAAAGGTTCAGAAGACATTGGTCTACAAACTTCAGCATTATACTTTGATTCTCCATTCTATAACCTTACCACACATGTATCCCCTAAAAATCCATAATACATCCAAATGGAACTCTCTTTTTTGTCTGCATGACAATATATCACTGTCCCTAGATTTCTTCCTAGATATTCCTTATGGCTCTTTTCTTTACTCCTAGGTATACTTTCTGTCCTGGTGCAATATACCTCATTCTTGCCTACCTTTTCCAGATTCTCAATTTCATTCCTCCCTTTCTTTGTCATTATTTTCTTTTTTACTTCTCTAATTTTACTATGTCTCCTCTTGCAATATTCAGCTACTCCTAGTTTTATTTATATCTGAACAGAATGTCATATTATTTTTCTTTTTGTTTTTGGTAGTAAAATAATTCTCATTTCTTGGAGGAGTCAACCTCATTGTTCCTTTGTACCCTGCCTTCACCTCATTCCTTCTATGAATGTGTCTAAACATTTTACACTTACATAAATATTCAATTGTGTTGATCACAATAGTTGTTTCATTTCTACTCACAACAAAAAAGTTCTTTCATATTTATGTACCTGGATATTTCTATTAAATCTCATTGGATTTAGACTCTGTTTTTAAAAATTACATTTAAACAAACTTGCATTAGGACAAAGAGTTAAACATTAAGATGAAACAGGCCCACTAATAAATCTGGAAAAAAATGTACTGCATAGCAACACCAATGGCCACTTCTCTGCAGCCTAAATGCTAGTAGGTTGTCCAGGATGCAGAACCTAAGGAGATGTGACAAATGTGCCTTAGGCTCGATTTATTTGTTATAGCATCCAAAAGTCTAATCTAAAGAAATAGTATGACATTCTAGAAGGAGATATCAACCCCTGATAAGGGGCTGGAAGAGTCTAGGCAAAAACTTCCTAGGCACCCTTCCCCATCTAATGTCTTACATTGGTGTTACATGAAGACATCAATAGGTAGGGTCCCCAAACCTGTGCAAGTAGGCCAGTTTCATCCTTGGTATTAAATTAGTAGGCAATAGTCTGAAGTTCACAAAGGCTTGAGGTAGGGGCTAATTCTATCATCATGTTTTATTAATTACTAGGCCTACGTTATTTGAAGAAAAGTGATCAAGTGAGGACATATTTTAGTTTATTTTCTATTATTATAACAAAATATAACAGACTAAGAAATTTATAAAGAATGAAAATTTATTTTTCCCACTTCTGGAGACCCAGGGTCCAGGAGCTACATTTGGTGGGTTTCTTCTTACTAACTGGGACTTTGTGTAGAAGGACATCTGTGCTGATTCAGGTTTCACATGGCAAGAGGTACATACAAGAAACAGACTCCAGTTTGTTTTTATTAAATGCACACTCTTTATACAGTCCATCAAATCATTAATTCCTGGATATATGAATCCATTCACAAGGGCTCCCTGGCGATCCACTCATCTTTTAAATGCCCCACCTGTTCTTACCTCTTAATACCTCACCACAGAGACTAAGTTACAACATAGGTTTTGTTGGAAACATTCAACCCATAGTATAAAGGAGCTTCTCTTTATCTTTCTGTACTTGATAACATCTCTTGAGCCTGGGTATTTTCAAGCTGAGTTTGAAAGTAACCAGAAGAAACTTGGCCTTATTATTTACAGTACTTTATGCATAGCTTACTCTATGAAGAGAGAAATTCTTTATAAGGCAATCATCCAGCCTATCTAAGAAGTTCTAGTGATAACATACTCAGTCTCCAGAGGCTATGCCATATTGTCCTTATAAATTTTGTTTTTATCATTGATTAATGACACATTGCTTGCTTAGCTTATGCTTAAATACTAGCTCTGTGTTGTAGTCATGTTTTTGTTTTTGTTTTTGCTTTGCAGGTCTGGGGATGGAACACAGGGGCATTCGACCTCTGAGCTATACTGCCTGCTCTATTTTTTATTCTGTATTTTGAAACAGGGTCTCACTAAGTTGCAGAGGCCTCACTAAGTAGCTGAGGCTGTCCGTGAACCATGATCCTCTAGTCTCAGCCTCATAAATGCTGGGATTACAAGCGAGTGCCACCACACCCAGCTATTTTCATGTCCCGATGCATTGGTTTTCAATCCTAGCTACAAATTAGAATCAGGATGGGAACATAAAATACCAATGCTCAAACACTACCCCACTCTGTAGATACTATTTCAATTGCCCTAGAGTATATTTGTCAATTTTCAAAGCTCTCTAAATAATTTTAAAGAGCAAGCATTACTTTTCAGTGCATTGATTTATGTTTGCTGCTTTTGTAACACCAAATCACACATACATGTTTATGTGTGATTTATGTGGCTATTTGAAGCTTGAAGAAATTCTATCTAGAACATATCTTATACATTAAAATAATTATGTAATAATTAATTTTCATGCATTGTGTGAGCTACTTTTTATGGTCTAATTATTTTACAAAAAATTCATGTCTTAAATTCATGTCTTAAAACGTACTAAGATGGTATTATAAGGTGGATTTTGGAGAAGTGATTGGTTCATGAGAAAAGATCTCTCATAAATGTGACTAGTGCTTTTACAAAAGATCCTTGAGACTTCTAACCCTTCTAGTAATGTGAGGAAACAGTAAGAAAATACCATCTATGAACCAGAAAGCAGGCCCTCACCAGACTCTGAATCTGCTAATGCTTTTATCTTGTACTTAACAGATTCTTACATTATGAAAAACTACATTTCTGTTGTTGAGGAGCCACCCTGTATATAATATTTTTATAGTAGCTCCAGATGACTAACATAGCACTGAAAATATAAAGGTGATGCATATATATATATATATATATATATTCCATAAAAATCTCACATTTGAATGAATAAAATACATACAGAAATGGTAGCTTTAATATAATTTTAAAATTAAAAAGTACAAATGTTCATTATGGAAGCATAAAGGCCCAACTAATCCATGGTGAGGAAACAAAATAGATGAGCAGGTGTTCTTTTAATTTATTTTAAAGAATTAGTAGAGTTTACTAATTGCTAGTATAGCATTCAGGAAGAAGACTACAGATGAGTCATGAAATTAAAACACAATATTGCATTTCTAAGGCCTTACCAATGTTTTCACATTATTAGGACATATTTTAAGTCATAGGGAAATAAGAAAAGAAGAACACAAAATTCATAACATTTGAGAACTTGTGTTACATGTACAAGAACTTGAATTTCATCTTGTAGGTAACAGAAAAAAAATTGAGGGACTTAATAGTAATATTTTCATGTAAGTTAAAGCAGATGTTAGATAGACTTGTACAAGATGACACTATACAAAATAATTAGAAGGTCTAGCCAGTAATCCAAGGAAGAATAATTGGAATGTCAAGATGAAGGTCTTAAACAAGAAAAGATAGCTTTAAAGGGAAATAAACTACTTAAAGATTAAAAATACAGCAGAATTTAGGATAAAGACATGCTACAGAGTAAAAACAATGGCTGTCTCATCAATACAGAGAATTTACAAGTAACTTTCTAGGCAAAATATCTACTCAAGACATTGAAGATCAACTGAAGCCAAAGAATGCATACAAATCTTTCACATAAGATGAAAGATGGAAAATAAAACAAACCAAAAATGTGTTATTTCACAAGCAAAGATACTTCTATATCTAGATTTTATATCTAGATATAAAAACTAAAATGCAACAAAATGGAATATATATAATTGTTATATATCATATATAATATATTGTTTCTATATTACAAATTATGTATTACATATTATATTATATATTTATGTATAGATATATAACTTATATATAATATATAATACTTACTACCAAATAAAAATATTTTTTCTAGCAAAAATTGCATATATATATGCAATTTATATATATTTATATATAATATATCAATATTATATATAAATATATATTAATATTATTAATATATATTAATATATTAATATATATTATATATTTATATAATGTATATATATATTATATATAAGCAATTTTTGCTAGAAAAAATACTTTTATTTGGTAGTAAGTATTGAACCCAAGGACATTCTACTTCTGAGCCATACCCCAGTCCTATTTTATTTTTTATTTGGAAATAGGGTTTTGCTGAGTTGCTGAGAGCTTTATTAAGTTGCTTTGAAACCGAAATCCTCTTGCCTCAGTCTCCTAAGTTTTGAGATTATAGGTATGTAGCACCAAGCTTAGATGAAAAATCCTTTTAAATATTTTTTTCTCTTTTTTTTCAACACAAAAGCATTACCTAAAATGAGACCTTTGTAACAAATTTATATTTGTACTAGATTTCTGTAATATTTCTGTTCTCTTCTTTTTGATAATTGTTTGTGAATTTAATTGACTGAAAAAATCTAAGTTTCTCCTTTCACCCTACTGTTTTACTATATAAGGATTTATTGTAGTTTCTAAACAAAAATCACTTTTTTTACTAGAATTTTTAGGTCCTCTAAAAATCTCTTTCTTCACATTGCTACCTAATTTTGTTTTGGCAATACTCTTGAAAATATAGCTAAAAGTATTAGATAGTGGCTTTCAATCTTTCAACAAACTATTATGTTAATTCCAATTAATAAATATTAATGATTAATATCATATAATTTAATACAATCACATTATAGATTAATTTAAAAAATATACCATCACTTCATGATTTGGACTCCCTGATATTATATTTACAAGTTTTGAAAATTTGTAAGGGGCCAGTGTTAATAAATGAAATGATTTAAAAAATGTACAAATGTACCCAGAATCCTATTGTCTATAATATGGGCCAAATCTAGGGCATGGAATTGAAGGAAAACTTTTAAGTGGCTACACAATAAATAGGTCAAAATAATTTTTATTTTTTGGTGAGAGAGCTAAAGATCATACAGAGAAAGTGACAGTGCTAATTTCATTGTGAAGTACCATAATATTTGATGACCAGTCTAAAGTTTTAACCTCATTAATAAAACCAATTTTCAGTCAAAGTGTGAGACTGCCATGTATCACTCAAATGCAGAAGAGTAGCTTTCTACCATCAGTATTCTGCAGAAGAAATCAATTTTGAGAAATCCCAGTGGATAGTAGAGGTCACATTTGTAGAAGTCTGAGAGTTCAGCAGAAAGTTGAATACAAAAATGAATTATAAAAAATCTGAGAACATATGCATTAAAAAGGATGAGAATAACAGTTTTGTTTTACCTATGTTGCCTTTCTCCAAAAGAATACTTCACTGCCAAGATATATCCTAACAAAAGGGTAATTTCTTTGATATGGTAAAGTGAGAACAAACTGGGTGAGAATCTATCAATGCTAGACAAGCAAGCTGCTTCTTAAGAGGCACAATTTTTTTCTTGAATTATCTCAAATATTGAGGTGAATAGCAGAGTCTGGGGCCAAAGAAGAGAAACTTGGGTTCTATAAATTGCTTTTTAGACTACATCAGAAAAGCCAACCACTTGGCTTATGTGAATGTCCGAGTCACTATATCTTGTGAGACCAATTCCTCTTTTTTTATGATGGTACTGGAGTTCCTGGAAACCCTTCTACCTCTGGGCTACACTCCCAGACCTATTTTATATATTTTTATTTGGAAACAGGGTCTCTTAAGCCAGCGAGGCTGACTTCGAACCTGCACAATCCTCCTTTCTCTGCCTCCCAAGCGTGAGGATTACAAGTGTGTGCCACCACACCCGGCCCAATACCTCTTTTGAAAAATTAAAAATAAAAACACACCATATCAAAACTTATGTGGCAGAAGCCATTTTAAGAGAAAATTTTATAGCAATAAGTGCTGACATTATGAAAAAAAATATCTCAATTAAATACTCATGTTATACTTCAGTGAACTAAAAGCAAGAAACAAATTCAGAATTGGCAGGATAGAGCAATAATGATTATTAGAGAAGGATGAAATAAAATAGACTACAGATACAATAAAATGAGCAAAAATAATGCTTTTTAAAATAAAATTAAGAGCATTAAAGATTGAAGATTAATGGAAGGATGTTTTGGTTTCAGAACTCAACTAGTCAAACACTCCTGGTTTGCAAGTAAAAGAAAAGCAGTCAAATTCAATAGAAGAAAAATTATTGAGATATAGTTAAATTGTAAAATACACAAAGAACAGAGGAATGAAAAGAGCTCCCTGTGCCTTTTCTGGTGAGAGAATATTAATTTTAAATATGATCAAATGCAATAAAAAGAAAACCAGAAAAGTGTGCAGGATATAGAAATATATCAGTAATAAATTGAATATCAAAATAAAAATAAGAAGAGGCTCTGAGTAAAAAGGAGAAAATAAAGTTCTCCATATAAACCATAATTGGCAAACTAGATCTAGAATAGAGTCTCACTATTAGAAGATAGCTCATTCAAAAATGACCATATAGTCAACAATATAGAGAAGACCATATGATAATATGATTAAAATAGTAAAAATAGCTATTTATGGAAGATGGCGACTGAGAGCAGCAGCATTTACAAACGCTGCCAACATTGTCACCACTGTCCCCAAAACAGGGCACTACAAAACCAGACAAAACATCCAGCAGAAGAAGAGAAATAATAAATACAGGGACTGAAAGGGGGGAAAAAAAAAATAAAAGAACAGCAGAAAAACAGACCCGCCCACCACACAGGCGGCAGATACCACCAGTACTCAGCTTTGGGCACAGCGCAGCATGCTAGAAACAAGGATTTAAAGAGAGAGACCATGGGCCCACAGGCTGCTAACAAGCTCCTACAACTTCCAAGGAGCTAAGTGCACCACAGAAGTTGGAACCTGAGAAGAGTTTAGCACCTGCCACTCTCCAGGAGCAAACATGACATCATCAAGGCCATTAACTGAGTGTGACAGTTGACATCCCAGGATTCCATGCCCCCCCAGAGCCGCAGCTCAGCACCTCCTACAGTGTTAGTGATTTGCATCTCAAAAGGGATTGCTCAGCACCTTGCCCCTAGAGACTCTCGCAGCTCAGGTCTGTGATTCCAGATACAGCCAGGAGAAAGTGACAGAGGAGGCTGCTTTTGGACATAACAGTCTGAAAGAAATAAAAGATGCAATAATTGAAGTAAAGGCATCTATTCAAACAATAAGCAATCGCTTAGACCACATGGAGAGTAGAATCTCACTACTAGAAGATGATCACTCCAAAAATGAACAAAAAGTTCATAACATAGACAAAACAATTCAACAGCAGGAATTAGACATTGAAGAAATATGGGCACATTTAAAAGATCCAATGTAAGAATTTTTGACATAGAGGAGGGAAAGGACGGTAAAACCAAGGTGCTCAATAACCTTTTCAAAGAAGTAATAGCAGAAAATTTTCCGAACATTGACCAAGAGATTGATGGATACAGGAAACTTATAGAACGCCCTTTAGACAAAATCAAGAAACTTATAGAACCCTCTTTAGACACCATATAGTAGTCAAAATGACTAATGTAGAAACCAAAGAGAATCTTAAAGGCAACAAAAACAAAAGGCAGAGTGACATTCAGAGGGAAGCCAATCAGAATTACCCCAAACTTCCCAAACCAAGTCATGAAATCCAGAAGAGCCTGGAGTAGTATATTCCAAACTCTGCAAGAAAACAACTTGCAGCAAAAAATTTCTTACCCAACAAAACTATCTCTCAAACTAGATGGATAAGTAAAATTCTTTTATGACAAACAGAAGCTCAAGGGATTTATGTCTTCAAAACCAGCACTAGAGAAAATATTCAGAGACTAACTACAGAGAAGAAACAAGAAATACATGACAGAACCAGAGAAACAAGAATTTCCATCCAACAGACAAGTAAGAAAAAAAGAACAAACAGTATTTCAAATAGAAATAAAATCTCAACATATCAGGAATTAAAAATCATCTCTCAATAATCACACTGAATGTAAATGGCCTCAACTCTCCATTAAAAAGACAGAGAGTTGCAAAATGGATTAAAAACAAGAATCCTTCTATATGGTGCTTGCAAGAAACATAGCTTACAAGTAAAGACAGTAAGACTCTCAAGGTAAAGGGTTGGAGCAGGGTAATTCATGCTAATGGAACTCAAAGACAAGCAGGAATTGTAACTATGATATCAGATAAGATAGACTTCAAACCAAAGCTCATCAGAAAAGACAAATATGGTCACTTTTCACTGGTAAAAGGATTACTACAGCATAAGGAAATAACAATAATCAACATCTATGCCCCAAACATAAGTGCAGCTACTTTCATAAAACAAACTCTTTGTGACATCAAGTCACATATAAATCCCAATACAATGATACTGGGAGATTTCAACACACCTCTCACACCATTGGATCAATCTTCTAGAAAAAAGTCAGTAAAGACCTAAAAGAACACCATTAATCAAATGGACCTATTGAACACATACAGAATATTTCACCCAAATACAGCAGATTTCACATTTTTCTCAGCAGCTTATGGAACCTTCTCCAAAATAGATCACATCCTGGGCCAAAAAGTAAGCATCAGCAAGTTCAAAAAAATGTGACATACTCCCTTGTGTCTTTTCAGACCACAATGTGGAGACTGAACACCACACTTCTTAATGAAGAATGGGTCATAGAAGAAGTAAAGGGTGAAATTAAATTCCTAGAAACAAACAAAAATAGAGATACAACTTATCAAAACCTCTGGGACATAATGAAGGTAATATTAAGAGGGAAATTTATAGCACTGAGTGCTCACATAAGAAAGAGAGAAAATCACAAAATAAATAACTTAATGACACACCTCAAAGCCCTTGAAAAACAGGAACAATCTAACCCCAAAGCCAGTAGAAAACAGGAAATTGTTAAAATCAGAGCAGAAATAAATGAAATAGAGAATAAAAAAACAAAGCAGAAAATCAACAAAATCAAAAGCTGGTTCCTTCAAAAAATTAATAATATAGATAAACCACTAGCCAATCTAACTAAAAAAAAAAAGAGAGTCAACCCAAATTTTGAAGATAAGAGATGAAAAAGGAGATATCACAGCAGATAGTGCAAAATTCTACAGGATTGTAAGAAATTACTTTGAAAAACTATACCCCAACAAAATGGAAAATCTGGAGAAAATTGACAACTTTCTAAATAAATACAATCTTCCTAAAGTAAGTTGAGAAGACATAGAAAACATAGACCAACTAATAGCAATCAAAGAGATTGAAACAACAATAAAGACCTTACCATCAAAGAAAAGCCCAGGACCGAATGGCTTCCCAAGTAAATTTTATAAAACCTTTATAGAAGAGCTAATCCCTATACTCTTCAATCTACTTCATGAAATAGAGAGAAAGGGAACTCTCCCAAATATATTCTATGAAGCCAACATCACACTAATACCAAAACCAAATTAAGATAGTTAAAGGAAAGAAAACTATAGGCCTATATCTCTGATGAACTTGGATGCAAAACTTCTAAACAAAATACTAGCAACATACATCCAAAACTACATCAAGAAAATCATGCACCATGATCAGGTATTCTTCATCCCAGGATGCAAGGTTGGTTCGACATACGAAAATCAATTGATGTAATTCATCACGTAAACAGAATGAAAGATAAAAATCACATGATCATTTCAATAGATGCTGAAAAAGCCTTTGATAAAATCCAAAATCCATTCATGATAGAAAGCACTGCAGAGATTTGGAATAGAATGAATATACCTCAACATAATAAAGGCCATCTACAATAAACCCACAGCCAACATCATATTAAATGGGGAAAAACTCCAAGAATTCTCCCTAAAAACAGGAACAAGACAAGGATGTCCATTATCAACACTTCTCTTAAATATAGTACTCGAGACCCTAGCCAGAACAATAAGGCAAGAAAAGGAAATCAGAGGAGTTAAAATAGAAAAAGAACTCAAACTCTCACTATTTGCAGATGACATGATATTATGCCTAGAAGACCCAACAAACTCAACAAAACACTTATAGAACTGATCAAGAAATTCAGCAAATTATCTGGATACAAAATCAATCTTAAAGAATCAGAAGCTTTTCTGTACACCAACCATAACTCCACTGGAAAAGAAATCCAGAAAACACTTCCACTCAGGATCTCCCACAAAAATTAACATACTTAGGAATAAAAACCAAGAAAGTGAAAGACCTCTACAAAGAAAATTATGAAACACTGAAAAAATAAATTGAAGAAGATCTTAGAAGATGGAAAGATCTTCCATGTTCATGGATAGGCAGAATAAACATCATCAAGATGGCTATACTTACCAAAAGTTATCTATAGATTCAATGCAATACCAATTAAATTACCAAGACCATTCCTCACAGACATAGAAAAATCAGTCCTTAAATTTATTTGGAACAACAAAAATCCAGAATAGCCAAAGTAGTTCTCAGCAACAAAAACCATGCAGGAAGAATCACAATACCTGGTTTTAAACTATACTACAAAACCACTGTAATAAAAACAGCATGGTACTGGCACAAAAACAGATGCATAGACCAATGGAGCAGATTAGAAGATTCAGAAATGAAACCGCACACATACAGCCAACTGATATTTGACAAAGCGGCCAAAAACATACAATAGAAGAAAGACAGTCTGTTCAACAAATGGTGTTGGCAAAACTGGTCATATATCTGCATAAAAATGGAATTAAATCCCACCTTCTCGCCCTGCACAAGAGTCAATTAAAGATGGATCAATGACTTTGATATTAGATCAGAGACCTTGAGGCTCCTTGAAAAGAGCATAGGTTTAATACTGCAACACATAGGCACAGATAAAAACTTTCTCAACAAGACCCCAAAGGCAGAAAAAACTAAAAGGAGAGTCAATATGTGGGACTGCATGAAACTGAAGAGCTTCTGTCCAGCAAAGGAAACTGCCAAGATCCTCAGACGAGAGCCAAAAGAATGGGAAAAGATCTTTGCCACCTATTCCTCAGACAGAGCACTAATATCTAGAATATACAGAGAGCTCAAGAAAATCAACACCAAAAAAAAAACAAATACTCCAATTAAAAAATGGCCAAGCAAACTTAATAGACACTTCACAAAAGAAGAAATTCAAATGTCCAATAAATGCATGAAAAAATGTTCAACATCACTGGCAATCAGAGAGATGCAAATCAAAATTACTCTGAGATTCCACCTACTGCAACTAGAATGGCAATTATTCAAAACACAAACAACAATAAATGCTGGTGAGGATGTGGAGAAGTGGGAACTCTAAAACATTGTTGGTGGGATTGCAAAGTAGTGCAACCACTTTAAAAAAGAGTATGGAGGATCCTCAAAAGAATGGGGATAAATCTACCATTTAACCCAGCAATATCACTTCTCGGTATCTATCCAAAAGAAAGCAAACCAAACTATCAAACTAATCCATGTGTATCTATGCTCATAGCTGCACAATTCACCATTGCCAAACTATGGAACCAATCAAGATGTCCATCAATGGATGAATGGATTACAAAGCTGTGGGATATGTACACAATGGAGATTTACTCAGCCATAAAAAAATACAAAAATATTAAGGGAAATGGATGGAACTGGAGGACATTATGCTAAGTGAGATTAGTCAGTTGCAAAAAGTAAGAAATCGAATGCTTTCCCTAATATGTGAAAGCTAAAGTGAAATGGTCATAGGAGGAGTTCCAGGTGGAAAGGAGAATCTATGGAGGAGCAAATAAGACAATCTGACTGAATGGAGGGGAGGTGAGAAAACAGCTCTCTGAGGCACATAATGTATTTAGACAAATGTACTGATATCAATCACTAAGTTAAGCATGGGAGGGAGGGTTAGGGAGGCAAAGGGGTGGGAACTGAATGGGGGCTGACTGGGTGATGTGTGCATGTATGTCTACACAAGTCTTTTTGTATTATCCCACTATGATGTATGAATATAATGCACCAATAAAAATTTTAAAAAAGAATATTAAATATATGAGATAATATAAAATCACCAAGTCTGCAGATAATTAGCATTGAGTAAGTATGAAAATACAAATCAAGAAAGTTAGAAATTTCTTCAGAGAAATATTAGAGAAGTTTGCAAACATGAAAAAAATACATACATACATGTAGAAGACATATTCAGAACTCAAATAAGACAAAATCAAAGAAAAACTTCTCCATACTACATAATAATCAAAATTATTAATATATGGGTAATGTAGAGAATCTTAAATGCAGCAAGAGAATAATATGCCAATATTGAAAAATTGTTCCAGCATTGATTAAAAAAAGAGCAAAAGGCAGTCAGGAGGATAGCAGTTCAAGGACAGCCTCAGCTACTACTCAGTGAGACCCTATAAAAACAAGTGAGACCCTGTTTCAAAATAAAGAATAAAAAAAGAGCTGAGGAGTGTAGCTTGGGGTTAGAATGTTCCTGAGTTCTATCTCCAGTACTGCAAAATAAATAAATAAATAAATAAATAAATAAATAAATAAATGACTGTGAGGGCCTGGGTGATGCACAGGCACGCAGGTAGGGAGGGGCTACAGCTGCTACACTACAGAGACCCCCCTTTTCTCTTTATCTTTTGTTCTACTGATTAACCCATAGTAAAAGTGTAAAGGCAATTAATGCCTTTAACCATAGAAGCCCTTAGAGACAATTGCAGTATGTGGCCCTAGAAATACATAAAAATAATTAAAGCCTGTAGCCCTACAAATATATAAAAATAATTAAAAACCCTAACAGCACAGTGAATCTACCTGGCCATAAAGATAACAAAGGCCTTATGCTTTCCCCTGAGACATTACACATAGATATACTAGCTGTAATCAGTGCCTCTGGTTCCCTCCTATTCTTTGTGACCAAAGTTCCCATAGTGGATGGGCAACAAATACAGCCCAATACAATAGAGATGGAAACAAGGTAGGTTATTGGCCCCTGCATTTAGTAAGTGAACTGTCAAGAGTCGAAGAGGTACTACTTTGCTAAGAAATAAGTTGTTATTATCCCATTGCCTTGTTAATGATAATAGAATCATACTAGTAAGAAAATCTGTATTTTAGGGCTGGGGTCAGAAAGGAGTGAAGAGTTCCATTTCCAGGCTCTCCAAGTGTCTGACAGGCACATTGATTTCTTTCACTTCCCTTTTTACTTCCTGTTAACTTTGTAATAAAAATTTGTTGGAGCTGAAACTGAGCTACAGTTAGTTTTAAATTCCTGGTCCAAAAAATTCCTGTTGAATCTAGGAAAAGAGCCCTCAGCATCATTAAAACTGTAACAAAAAGGATGGGTGAAAGTCATGGACAAAACAATAAGAACCACTCCAAAGTTTTTAACTCAAATCATGAAAGCCAGGAGGGAGTAATATATTGTAACCAAAACCCTGAAAGAAAGCAACTTTCAACCAAGACTGTTATATCCAAAAAATATACCTTCCAGAATTGACAAAGAATTAGTAGTATTCCAAACAAGCAAAAACTAAAAGAATTAATTAACTAAGCCAGCACTAGAGAAAGTACTTAGGAAATAGAACACAAAGAGGAAAAAGAAGAAATATCAGAACCAGAAAAGGAATAATTTCTACCAGATAAGCAGTCAGGTAAAGGAGAAATAACCTACATCAAACAAAACAAAACAAAAAAACCTCAAAATGACAGGCAATAAAAGTCATCATATCTCCATAGTAATACTGAATGTCAAATGTCTAAAGTCTCCAATTAAAAGTCATAGACTAGAAATGTGAATTTATGACCATAATCTAAGTCTAATTAATAAAGACTGTTCAAACTGCTTGAAGAAACTCACCTTACAAGCAATTAGCCAATCAAATACTGATAGGCTATAGGTTAAAGGTGAAAAAAGATGTTCCATGCTAATGGAGACCCAAAACAAGTTGGGGTAACAACTATTATACCCAAAAAAGTAGACTTCAAGCCAAAATTTATCAGAAGAGACACAGTAGGTAATTACATACTGATAATAGGAGCAAACCAATATGAAGATAAAAAAAATGGTAAACATTTATGCTGCAAATGTGGGCATACCTACTTTTACAAAACAAAATCTTTGAGACATTAAGACCTAGGCTCCAGAACAATAATATTGAGAGAAGTCAATACCCATCTCATACCACTAGATAAATCGACCTGATCAAGATTTATAAAGACTGTTCAAATATAAAGAACATTATAAACCAAATATTTGGGCCTAACAGACACATATAGAATATCTGACCTAACAATAGCTGAATATACATATTTTTGGTTCCTCATGGAAGTTTTTTTCTAAAATAAACCATATTATTAGCCGCAAAGAAAGTAACAGCATATTTAAAAACTCAAATAAAATTCCTTACATCTTTTCAGATCATAATGGACTAAACATAGAAACCAACAACAGGAAGACCCGAATGAATTATACAAATATATAAAAATGAAATCAACTGAACACAGCTCTTCACAAGTAGCTTTATATTATACAAAGTGAAAGAACTCTTCCAAACTCCTTCAATGAGGCCAATATTATCTTAATACCAAATAAAAATAAAGATGTCTCAAGAAAAGGAAATTACAAGCTAATATCTTTGGTGAATGTACATGTTAAAAATCTAAACAAAATACTAAAGATGCACATTTAAAATGATATAAAAATCTCGCTATAGTTTTGATTTACATTCTCATGACTGCTAATGATGTTAAACATTTTTTGTATTTGATGGCCATTTATATCTCTTTCATGTATTTATTGGCCATTGTACCTCTTCTTTTGTGAAGTGTCTATTTGCCCATTTCTTAATTGGGTTTTTATTATTTTTTTAAGTTCTGTGTATATTCTCAATATTATTAATCTATCATATCCTATTCTCTTTTGACTCTTGATGGTCTTTTTATAAGCAGAAACTTTTTTATTTTATTGCCATACTTTTTATTGATTCTTGTTGTAGTTTCCTGAGCTTTAGGGGTCTTATTGAGAACGTTTCTACGTGTGCCTATATGTTGGAGTGTTGGATTTATGCCTCATCTAGTAATTTCAAAGTATTTTTTCTAATTTCCAGGTCTTTAATTCATCTCACAAATTCATGAATTTGTGAATGATAAAAGGTAATATTTTAGTTTCATTTTTGTATGAATTAATCATGTTTTCCCAATACTGTTGAAAAGGCTGTCTTTTATCAAACATATGTTTTTAACACCCAGCTCTGTAAAAAACCAATTACCTATAAATGTGTAGATTTGTTTCTGTATCTTTTTTTTTGTTGTTCCCTTAGTCTATATGCCAGTTTTTTTCTCAATATCATGCTGCTTTTATTACTGTAGCTCTGTAGTGTAATGTAGAGTCAGAAATTGTGATGCATCCTGCATGGTTCTTATTACTGGAAATTGCTTTGTCTATACTGGGTCTTTTGTTTCTCCATATAAAATTTAGGACTAATTTTTTAAGTATGTGAAGAGTGACATTGGTATTGTGATAGTGATTATATTGAATCAAATTTTGTTAGAATGGCCATTTTAATATTTATTCTGCCTATCCAAGAGCAAGAGAGATAATTTCACCTTCTAAGATCTTCAATTTCTTTATTTAGTGTTTTATAATTTTCATTGTGGAGGTCTTTTACCTCCTTGGTTAGATCTATTCCTAGATATTTTATTTTACCTACTAGATTAGACTTATTCTTAAGTATTTTAAGGTTACTATGATTTCTGTTTTCTGTATTTTTTTCTGTTATTGGTCTATAAAGAGTCCATATAACCCCAATCAAAATGGCAATCATCAAGAAATCAAACAGCAATAAACACTGGTGAAGCTGTGGGGAAATAGCTTCCACACCATTGGTGGGGCTGCAAACTAGTTAAGCTGCTATGAAGATCAGTGTGGCAATCCTGCAGAAAGCTGAGAATGGATTTACCATATGATCCAGCTACTCTATTCCTGGGTATCTTTCTAAAGGGGCTGAAATTAGAGAACTACAGTAATATATACATATCCATGTTTTTAGCAACACATTTCACAATAGCCAAATTAGGGAACCAACCTAGGTGTCCATCAACAGATGAATGGATTACGAAATTATTGGAAGTACACACAATGGAATTATACTCAGCAATAAATAAGAACCAAATTGTGTCATTTGCTAGACAATGGAAGAACCTAGATAACATTATGTTAAATGAATTAGCCAATCACAAAAAGTGAAGGGTTATATTTTTTTTCTCATATGCACAAGCTAGGAAGTAATTGAGATATCAAAGTAACTCTAGAATATGGAGGAAAAATCTCAGTGGAGCCAGGGAGGTGGTTTAAGGTAAGGAGAGAGGAAGTCTGAGGTTCATCAATGGAAATACTACCACTGATTATGTATACATATGTGAACATACCAATGTCAATCTCAGTACTCTGTACTGGGAAGGGAGAAAATGGAGAGTGAGGGAATCACCAAGTTCTGTGTGCATTTATGTCACTGTCAACATGATTTACATCATAATGTAAGACCATAATGCAGCAATAAAAACACTTTATAAAAAAGAATAAGTATGTTAGGAAGCTATTCCTCTTTTTTTAAATTTATATGTTATTCGATATAGATTCTCAATGACATTTCAACACACTTCAAATTAGAAAAAAAATGAGGCCCATATAAACTCTGGAAATATCTATTTTATCACCAATATATAAATTACTATAAAATATTTAGTCTATATTTATTTTTACTCAGCTATAGCTACATGATACAAGTTTTAGACTGGTTAGCATTAATTTGGTTTTATAGTAACAGAAATAAGGCATGGGGCTGGGATAGACTTAACACATTGGAAATAATCTTTACACCGGGCTTATACACCTCTTTAAAAAAGAAATTGATCCTTGTAGATTCTGTCATTTTTATAATTTTAGAGATATAGTCTAGAAAGTCAAGTTTCTATGGATGCAAAAAATGATACATCTGTGAATGGAGTCATAGCCCTCAATAACTCCTGGTTTCAGCAGAGTAATTATGTGAAAACAATTTTAGAGATGAAAATATTAAGAGTATTCAGCATTAAATCACATGATCACCATAATTATGATATTTCTGATTTACATTAATGCAGAAAATTCTCTAAATAGAAACTCATCACAATGGTAGAAAGAGTTGTGAGATACACACATACCCCTGCAATCATGTAAACCTGGGTAAATGATGACTAATGGGAAGTCCTTGCTTATAAAATTCTCAGATGAATGTTGAGACTTCTGTGAAAACCAAAACCCAGTTCGGTTCATGAAATAGTTTACTTTCTAGTGCTTATAAGGACAGCTGAATATAACAATATTGACTCTTGCTCTTTCTGAGCACATAGCTAAATTAACACCTCTCAGTATGCCCACAGTTAGGTGGAGTCATGTCATCAAATTCTAGCAAACAAAATAGAGGTGGAAGTGGTAGTTTCGAGACCTGACTCTTAAATCTTTTAGTGAGATCTTCCATATTTTCCCTCAACTCAGGTCTTCCTGAAGACAGAGAAAGATGTGGTATAGCCATAGCACTGAAGAAATTTGGGTTCTTAATGAAGAACCTTCATGTGGATCTTTATTTAGAGGTATTTAAGTGAGAAATAGACTTTAATTGTATAAAACCTTTGGGATCTAAAATTTATATAAGATACACTGCCCTAAATCAAGTGTGAGAGTTCAGCTCTAAAAGACAAAGAATCTATACTTTTATTCATATTTAAAATGTGAAATATGTACAATAAAGGCAAATAGCTGGAGTTATTTTTACCAAAAACAGTGAAAATTGACTAACTGGAGTAGAATACATCTGCTTTGGATCTTTACCCCTCCTTTAGGTCTATTCAGACATTAGCCTTAGTCTTTCAGACAACATACTCCTCTATGCCTCTCTTAACTATTTCTGAATCTGACAAGTGTCTCTGAGTGCCCTGGAGAAGGTGGCAGCTGAGATAACAAGAATGAGAATTCTCAGCCAACTTCTACTCTGCATACAGGAAATCTTGCACTTCATTAGACATAATATTATACATAATAATTAATTGTTATTTTCTGATTATGAAAACTAAGATTGTTCTTGTGTGACTTTTGGCTGATCTCAATTTAGAACAGAAGAGCAAAAAACAAAAAAATAATTGAACTAACTTAGTATCTTCGCCAGGATATATTAAGAGGAGGAAATGCAGGTGAAATAAAAATGTCTTTCTTTTCAAAAATACATCAGCGGGAACTTTCCCGCTCGGGACCCCCTCCCCTTTTGGGGAGCTGTTCTCTCTCTCGCAGGTTGTGTTGGCCCTGAGAGAAGGCAGAGTGCATCTGAGGGCATGTGGCTCGGGCGACTCTCGAGTAGTGACCTGAAGGCCTCTACTGGACGTCATGGCTGACCAGGCCCCTAGGGGTGACCTGTACCTCTTTTCTGGCAGATCGCGTGGACTCTGGGAGAAAGTAGTTTGCAACTGAGGGGCACTTGGCTCGGGCGACATTCGGGTAGTGACCCTGAAGGCAGCTACTGGACCCCGGAGTTCCGACCGTCCCTATGGGGTGTTCGGCCACTTTTCTCTATTCCCTTCTGGCAGATCGCGTGGATGCTGGAAGAAAGCAGCCTGCACCTGAAGGCAATTCGGCTTGGGCTACTCTCAAGTATTGTCCTGAAGGCAGCTGCTGGACCCAGAGTTCCAGCCCCTTTGGGGGTGTTCAGCCACCCTTGCCCCATTCCCTGCTGCTTCCAATAAACCATTTATTCCCCTTCAAAAATAAATAAATAAATAAATAAAACACATCAGCAATCATTCTTTTTTGGCAATAATTTTAGGCAAAGTATTTTTTACTTTAATTATAGTCCTAATCTGATCACTAGTTGTGCAGGAATAAAATAACATCAGCTGCTGAATCATCAATGTCTTTATAGATTGAATATAAAGTATCATCTACTAATATCAGAGGATGTTGGGGTGGACTTTAAGGATTGGGATATAAAGCATCACAAGAAGAAAAAAATAGCAGTTGGTATAAGAAAAGAAAGGGACAGTATAGCTATGACAGCTTTCATCAGTTATATTTTGCCACTTCCAACACTCACAAGTAGCTCTTGACAAATAAAATGGCGACATTTTCTGCCTGGGCTTTGCCATATTGGATGCTGAGACAATATTATCTATCTTGTTGCTTTGCAGCTTTTCTATGGAGAGCAGTCCATTCTCTGCAAGAGTACTTAGACATTAGTTTTTTAAAAAAATCTCTCTAGAGCATTACTAAAACAGGCTACATAGATCAAAAAGAAAACACCTGGAAATTGCCAGATGCAGTAAGTCAGTCATGATATTTTCCTTGTATTTTTAATGGAACAGGAAAACTGTGACAGCACAGAGTCTGGAGAGACAGCTCAGGCATTAAAGAGTTTAGAAGATTTAAGAATCCTTGAAATCCTCTTAAGAAATCAGTTTTCTTAAGTCCTGTTTTCTAATTTCATAGAACAGAATTAAAATTCCTTTCAACATGGGCCTAACTGAAAGTCATCCTCAACTCCTGCTAGCTATAAAGAAAATTAATATAAATATTGCAAAATGCAAAGCAATCCAGGCTAAGGTTAGTGTGGTGGTGCACACCTATGATTCTAGTATTTGGGAGGCTGAGGCAGGAGGATTGCAGGTTCCTTGCCAGCCTCTGCAACGTAGTAAGACTCTGTTCCAAAACTAAACAAAATAGGCCTGGGGACATAGCTCAGAGTTAGAATGTCTCTGGTTTTAATCAACAGTTCTACAATAAATAAACACGCATAAATAAATACCAACAATTAAGTTAAAGTGTGCACATCTCTCTTCACTAATGACATAAATGAAGAGTACAGAGTGGAATATGCTAACTGGTGATTAGCAAACAGGTTTCTTCTTAATGCCTCTCAATTTGAATCAATGAAAAGTGAGGCCCTGGAATATCATTTACAGAGGGATTTTGAAAGTTGTTCTGACCTCAAAGGCAATAATGAACAATTACTTATGTTCTCATGTCCAAGAGATATGAGTCGCAGCAGGCAAGCAGTATTTTGTAGTTGGCATCTCTGGGCTCATGGAAAGTAACACATAGAACACACAGGGTCACTTCAGTTATGTTGGGGTCATGTGTAGTCCTAGGTGAACCAACACTGGTATTCTGGTTTTCTTTGACACAAAAAGTCTGAAAGTGATCTTGGAGACCAAAATGGTTTTCTTGTGTATACCTCACAGCTAGGGAGTGGACTGTCACAGCTTTTAAGGCATGAAAATTATACACTGACCTTTACCAATTCCATGACTGGGTTCCCATAACGCCTCCTATCAATAGTCAATATCACCTAAGGCATATTTACTTATATTTACATAAGGTAAATGCATGTAATTTATTTATATTTATTTTTAATTTAGCTTTTCTGCTAATATGGTATTAGGGTTATCATGTAACATATCATAAAAACCAGGACATATTAAAGCAGAAAAATATTGTATCATGCAGGAAAATGGATGGACTTGGAGAACATTATGTTAAGTGAGATTAGCCAGACAAAGGAAGGGAAGTTCGCTCTTATATATGGAAGCTAGGGAGTAACTGATATATAAGAGGGACTTAAATAATAGGGAAGAAACTCCAGGGGAGCAAGGAAGGTGTTCTGGGATAGGGGGCAGAATGAAGAAAGGAAACACTTCCAATGACATTATGTATATATGTGAGAATACCATTACCAACCTCAATTATCTTGTATGGAATAGGGGAAAACTGATAGGGAGTCAGGAGAAAGCTCACTAAGTGTTGTGTGCATGTATGTCACTATCACTATAAACTGTTATGACTTGCGTCTATAAGGCACCAACAAAAGTATAAAAAAATAAAAGAAGATAGCATCATTAATTACATAAAAGATACAAAACAAATTTCTTGGAAGACTAGACCATTTGTCACCATAAATACAGCTGCAATTTATAAACTAAAGAACTAGTTCCAATTTGTAATACTGTACTAAAAAGAAAAACCCACAAATAATAATTTCTGTCAACATTATGACTGAATTAGTACAATATATATAAAAGGACAGACACTCGTGCAAATATAACATTAGAATACATAAGCATTAAAAAAAGGTGATCTGCAGAGCATGGTGGCACACACTTGTAATCCCCGCACTTGGGAGGCGGAGACAGGAGGATCGCACAGGTTCAAAGCCAGCCTTGCTGGCTTAAGAGACCCTGTTTCCAAATAAAATAAAAAATAGGTCTGAGAGTGTAGCCTGGAAGTAGAAGAGTTTCCAGGAACCCCAGTACCACAAAATAAAATAAAATAAAATAAATAAAAACACTAAAATGAGTTGAATTAAAATATAAAAGAAAGAACATTCCAAACAGAAGAAAAGACAGGTGCCGAGGCTTTACATTTGATAAGAAGGTCAGTAATTCTATTTCACAACAAATAAAATTTTAAAAATATATATGAAAAGAAGTAACGTAGAAGTGATATATAGCTCCTTGAATTCTACTTATGAGTTTTTAGAGTTACAGCTAATTAAAATAAGAGGCTACTACAGAGTTAAGGCTAATTAAAATAAGAGGCTACTACAGAGGATTGGAGCCTGCCGGTTATTGAGGCTGGTGCTGGGGCCAGCGAGGCTGGGATAGGATCCTTCCATAAGGCAAGGCTGGTGCTGGGGCCTCTGAGGCCTAAATTGGAGCCTTCCATGTGGTGAAGCCACTTCCATGCCAGCAAGTTTGGGATCAGAGCCTGCCATGAAGCTAGACCAGTGTTGGGGCCTCTGAGGAATGGGATTGGAGCCTTCCCTGTGGCAAGGCCAGTACCAAGGCCTGCGAGTCCAGGATAAAAGAATGCAGTAGGGCAAAGCCAATGCTGGGGCCTCTGAGGCCAGGATCAGAGCCTGCCATGCGGTGAGGCCAGTGCTGGGGACAGCAAGACCGGGATTGGAGCCTGATGTGAGGCAAGGCTGGTACTTGGCCTTCGAGAGTGGGATCAGAGCCTGAAATGTGGCCTCTTCAGGGAAATATCACAGAAAATAAAAAATCAGTTGCTTTCCCCAATATGCAAAAACTAGGAAGAAATGGGTAATAGGAAATATAGTTGAAGAAAGGGCCCTATGGAGGAACAATCAAGGTGACTGATCAGAAGGGACTGGAGGGGGGAAGATGGAATCTCTTTAAAGCACATGATGTACTTAAACAAATAGATCAAAATCAATCACTAAATCAAGCATGGGATCAAGGGATGCAGAGGGAATGGGATGAGGAATGGATAAAGGCTAATTGGGTGATGTGTGCTTGTATATCCTCACAAATATTGTATTCCATTGAGATGTTTGATGACAATGCACCAATAAAAATATATTTAAAAAATAGAGATGTGGACAAGCGTGGTGGCGCATGCTTGTAATCCCCATACTTGGGAGGCGGAGACAGGAGGATCACGCTGGTTCAAAGCCAACCTTGCTGGCTTAAGAGACCCTGTTTCCAAATTTAAAAATATATATACATAATAGGTCTGGGAGTGTAGCCCAGAGGTAGAAGGGTTTCCAGGAACTCCAGTACCACCAAAAAAAAAAAAAAAAGAGATGTGATATAATGTAATTTATTATTTAAAATTAGTAAAAAAGTTCTATTTAGAACAGAATATAAGGATAAAAGTAGAAGCAATAAGATGAATTCAGAGGTTTTACCACCTCCAAATGATCTCAGGTGGTAATCATATACATGAAGAAAAATTAACATACCTAAAATATATTTGAAAGAAAGTTAACCAAAAATGCTGAAAAATTGTCTGTACAGAGAACATCTTTGTCTTGTTTACTACTGTGTCTTCAGCACTTAGTAGAGTGCTCAGACTACAGTACATTATGTTACCAGAAGTGGAGAAGAAATGGAAACTGTAGAGACATCACTCAAAGTCATAAACCTCGGGGCAAAAACAGGGATGTTCACAACACTGTGAAAAAGCCTATAAAACAAGTCTGATAGCATTTGTCAAATGTAATCCATGGATAGAAAGCAAAACAAACCACTGGCAAACTTCCTTCAGCCCCCAACAGAGCTGGATGGCCATACAATATCAAATCCATATAATATGGGAAGACAGTATTTCTCAAGATGAGTGGAATGACTAATGTACACATCAGGAAGAGATGGTGGCAGGTATACACTTCATGAGAAGACGAGGTATGTCTACTTTTGCGCTCTGTAGGGCCCTACCACATAGAAGCAAGTGATGAGTACTCAGTGAATGCACTAATAAATGAAGAATAATAAACAGAACAAGACTTTGTTGGGGATATCATTGAAAATGTATTTGTCTATATCAGATTTTTATCAAGTTAGTCCTGTGAGATAAAATAGACACAAAGATTAGAATTAGTTCAGTTCTGAGAAGGCATCTGTTGAATAGGAGCAAGAAAAAGTGTTGGTATATAAATAAGGAAAATCACTTCTGGAGGCAAATCCACCTGCTGATTTTTCCATTGTGATAACAGTTGTTTGTCAACCATGTCCCACATGAGCTGATTTGGTATTGAGGAAAATAGTGAAAATTATCTGATTATATTCACTTAGAAATTTTTCTTGTTTCGGCATGCTGGGCAGAGAAATAGGCAATGCATACATGACTCTTTTTTTAACACTGCATATATTGGCTGTCAAGGAAAAAGGTGCTCATATGACTATATAAAATGTGAAGTGAGATAAAAAGTATTGCTTCAAAACCACATCTATGATTTCAAGTGCTTGTTCAAGTGGGATATGTCAGTGACTTATTCAGAATCTTAAGTAGTCTGAATCTATTTCTTTGACAATAAAATGCCACAAGGTTTAGTACTTTAAATAACATACCAGGATTTTAAAATGCAACCAAGCCAAGGGACAAATGGTTCAATTGCCAAAAGGCATATTAATTCATATAAATAATTTCCTTCACTTTTTATAAAAAAATCAATGAAGTACTGCTTTAGGACATATTTAAAACACATTCTATTGCTTAATATAACATGTAGAAATACTTAGCCACCTTGACTATCAAAGAGGAGATTAGGAGCAATTCACATCCAGCTTCTGTTTTGTAAAGTGCAACTTTCTAGCTTCTAAGGTCAATGTTTTTTGACTTTCCTTTGATGAACTGATAAAAGAAATCTCATGAGACAAATCTTCATAATTTCTGGCTAATGTATCCCAGCTGAATACAAAGCTGTTTAAAAGTCTTCAAATAATTGTTACCTGCCAATGGATAATGTAAGTAGGGATTCTCTAACTTAGTGAAAGCAAAATGTAGGAATGGAAATCAATGATGTTATAAACTGACCTACAGTGATACTTTGAATAGCTTTAAGGCATATAGCAAACTATCAGGAATAGGAAGTTATTATTATTATTATTATTATTATTATTTCCATTATTTGACTTACACTTGGAGAGAGGTCATTATTTCTGGGTCTAGCTTCTTTGTGTGACTTTCTTTGACACCGTTTTAGTACTCTTTCCACACAAACACACGCACGCACATATAATATATCTATATATAGAGAGACAGAGATAGATAGATATTTGCATGACTCCCTTTTCTACAGTTTTAGTTGCAAAGGGCCTCACTAAGTAGTTGAGGATGGCCATGAACTGTGATCCTTCTGTCCCAGCCTCCCAAATGCTGGTATTACAAACATGTGCCACCACTCCCAGCTTATATATGTGTATATTAAATGAATAGAAAAAGAAACATGACAAAGTAATAAACATATTTTAGCTGAAATAACTAGAGAAAACTTTGCTCTTGTATTCCCTTAACACTTTTCTATTACAATTATACCTTCAGGGTAATCTTTCCATTACCCACAGTGACATAAAAATGGAGAAGACACACAAACCAATGAAATATAATGGAAGATACATAAGCAAATCCTCACACTTATGACAGTTGATCTTTAAAAAAGGAGCCAATGACATAACACTGGAAAAATTACAGCCTCTTCAAAAAATGGTCCTGTGAAACTAGATATCTGTATGTAGAAGACTGAAATTAGATCCCTATTTCTCACCATGAAGAATGGTCAACTCAAGATGGATCAAATACCTAGAAATTATCAGCAACTATGTAATTACTAAAAGAACCCAAAAGACCAACCCTTCAACATAGAGAGACTTTCTCAAAAAGACCTCCAGAGTAAAGGAAATAAAACCAAGACTCAATAAATGGGATGGCATCAAATTAAAAGTCATCTGCATTACAAAGTAAACAATCAGGAACCTAAAAAGAGAACCCACAGCATGGGAAAAAATATGTACCAATCACTGCTCTTCATGTACAACTGGAGTGCTCTAATATAACAATTTTTTTTAAGTGAAGAAAAAGAGCTGGGAATGGTGGTACACACTTGTAATCCCAGCATTTGGGAGGCTGAGACCGGAGGAGCGTGGTTCGCGGACAGCCTCAGCTACTTAGTGAGGCTCTCTGCAACTTACTGAGACCCTGTTTTAAAATAAAGAATAAAAATTAGGGCAGGGGGTGTAGTTCAGAGATCAAATGCCTCTGGGTTCCATCCAGACCTGCTCCCCCCAAAAAAAGTGAAGAAAAATTCAACCTATTCACTAGAGGATGATTCTTTCCTTGGAGACATGCTTGTTGTTCACTCTTATTGTATTACATCTATGAGAAACTAAGTAAGACAAGAACCAGAGAAATGGGAAAGAAAAATATGCACTCCTTAATTTCATTGTGTTTTTAAGTGACTGTATACCCATCATATTTATTAGATCTGGGGGATAAAACCATGAAGGAAACAAAGCAAAATTACTGCCTTGTGATACTTATGGTTAAATTTAGAGAGAAATCATCCACAGGCTGTGAGAGAATGGCATGGAAACACAAGAAAAAAATCCTACTGGAATGAAGAATGCTCTCTAAATGGCAAAACTCAGAGTGGGAGGGATTCTGAGATGGTATGGGTGAATTCCTCATGGATCACCTGCCTTTTAGTACTTTTGAAGTAGCTTCAATCCTGCTAAACCAAAGGCAGATGTTTTCAACATTCTATGTACGAATGAAGAAAAATTTGACAGAATCAGGGAGAAAACATTCCTGAGAAGCAGCAGTTACCCCCTATAAGTAATATTAAAGGAATAAGAGCTCAGCTCTCACTGACAACTGAATAGATTACACCTTGCCTCTCTCCTTCCACCCTATAATTTCTCAAAAATTAAAAAGAAATATAATTTATATATTACTAATGAGACATCCTTTTCAAGACCAACATACATATTTGGGTTATTTTAATTATTAGAGTAAAACAATAAAATGAAATATAGATTTATGATCATAGTGATTCATGGAACTATTATAACATTTATTGAGGAAAGGTACAAATCAAGTGTCTACCATTTACAAATATATCATAAGACAATTACCAAAGATTTCTGAGTCCTCATTTTTAAAATTGGAATTATATCAAAAGGTGATTAAAGGATAACTATAAAAGAAGCTATATATAATTCAAATACAAATATAAACTTAAAACAGGTTCATTATCTTATTGAAATATTTATTAATGAGAGAACCAGTTATATGCTAATTATGTTGAAGAATTTATAAAGCAGAAATACATAAATTTACCAACAGATGAAATAAGTTTATCCAATTATCAGTTGCATTCTAATAGATATGACAATGTTGCATATATATCGGCATAACTGACATTCTTAAATATTTTCTAAGACTTATAGAATCGCCAAAGAAAAAAATAGAGACAAACCCAATGAATGACTTGGCTTGTCAAAAAGCCATGTTATTTTTCCCACATTAAAGTTCTCAAAATTTAGCCGGGTGTGGTGGCGCACACTTGTAATCCCCGCACTTGGGAGGCAGTGACAGGAGGATCGTGCAGGTTCAAAGCCAGCTGCGTGCGCTGGCTTAGGAGACCCTATTTCCAAATTTTAAAAAAAAGTAAAAATAAGTCTGGGAGTGTAGCCCGGAGGTAGAAGGGCTTCCAGGAACCCCAGTACCACCAATTAATTAATTAATTAATTAATTAAAAGAAAATTAAGTTCTCAAAATTTTTCTGAATCAGTTTGAGTATTAAATTAGGTAATGTATAAATAGTACTAATCATGTAGAAAAATAAGATACTATAAAAGTCACCCGGCATAATAGTGCACACAATGCCAGTACTTAGTAGACTGAGACAGGACTATTTCAGGTTGGAGGCCCACCTCAGCAATTTAGTGAGGCCCTCAGCAATTTAATGATATTCTATTTTAAAATAAAAAATAAAATAGGGCTAAGGGTATAGCTCAGAGGTAGAAAATACATGGGTCCAATCTCTATTACTCCATCTCCCAATAAAAACTTACAAAAAGTCTGTATCTCAATGTTGCTAAGGTCTTGAGAAGTACTACACTGAAACATATGAAAGTACAGATATTTGAGTATTTTAACATATAAAAATAGCAAGATCATATGATTCAAATTATTTTAACAATTGGCCAATCGGCAGCAAGAAAGATAATTTTGACATCCTAGAAAATTTGAGATATAAAACTGCATTTATAGTTTGAATATAATGTTTCTAGAACCAAGAGACTTGATGCTCTGAAGTTTTCATGAACCCTCTTGCAGGTTCTGGAGGGAGTCAGACGTAACAGACTCATCTCAACAAAAGACATACTTTTTAAGGTGGAAGGTATCACTTTCAAAAATATTAAACCACTGAAGAGTTTCCAGGATAAATCATGCTAGAAGATGCTGACAAAACAAAAAAATATTTTGTGTTTTGGTATCTCAAATGTAACCACCAGAGAAGAAAATTTATGTGTTTTCAATATCTATGTTGTCATGCCTTTCACTCCTAAAGTATCTTCTCTGTTGTTTCAAAAAATATCCTTTGGGAAAAACAACTACAAGTGTCTGCTATATACCTTAAAATGGCCTCTCACTCCTGATAACTACTAAACCAAGCCAAATGCAATACTCAAGAAGTACTTTGTGCCTAGATGAAATGAAATATCAACAGGTATGCTTTTCTATGACTTGAAAGCATTGGGCTCACCCAGATATCAAGGTATATATAGAGTTAGATCACATCCATGTCCCTCATCAGCTTGACAACAATCAACTCTTCCTTGGTCCTAAAAGAGTCTCAATCTAACATGTAATTGCATTTTTGTCCACATGTAATCCATTTTCTAAGAAGAAACTAGTTTCTCTTTTTAAAATTTGATCCATATTATGTCAGTTTTTGATTTAAAAACTCTCCAGTGAATCCTATTCAAATTCAAGTAGAACCCAAGTTTTTCTTTTTTATTCTCTAGGAATCCCAGAGGTAAGAAGGAGCTTACCCAGAGAATAAGAAGTAAAAAGAGAGGACCTGTGAGACTATGTCTCCATCAAAATCCATTTGGCTTTCCCATTGGATTGTGGATTGGCTAATTTAAAGAAAACATTTGTAAAGAGAAGAATCTATTTAAATGATCCTGGTGTTGATCATTATGTTGACCATGGACAGTGGCTGTGAAATCTGTTGAGCTTTGGTCACTGGAGGAAGGAACAAGTGGACTATATAACAACCAACCACCTAGGGTAAAGAAGTATTAACTGGGTCAGAGGTATGAGCTATAACTAGACTTCAAACAAGTGATATCAGGCCTATAAATGTAACTGAGGCAGCAACTGTATTAAACACATTGATGACAGTTCAGATCATGCCTGCAAATATTATTTTGTTCTTTGCTATACCTCAGCTAGCATAAAACAGGAGCTTTAATAGATAAATGAGTGAATAAGCAGGTAAAATAAGAACAGTCAAAAGAATAAACATATAAACCTTTTAAGAAAGTATAAATATGAGCCCGAAAATCTCTCAAGACAAAGGTACTATGTGTAATTAATATATTTTTCCCATTTTATTCCCCACTAAAGATCTGCATCTCTGTGATTTTCTCAGTAAAGAATTTGCCCTTGAGGAATGATCTTGATAATTTAATGATCATTGTGTTGAATCTGTAGATCACTTTTTGAAGTATGGCCATTTTTATAATATTTATTCTGCTTGTCCATGAACATGGAAGATCTTTCCATCTTCTAAGATCTTCAATTTCTTTTTTCAATGTTTTTCTTTTTTTGTAGAGCTCTTTTACTTCCTTGGTTAAGTTTATTCCTAAGTATTTTATTTCTCATGGGAAACCCTGAGTTGAAGTATTTTCTGAATTTCTTTTTCAGTGGATTTATGGTTGGTGTACAAAAAACTTCTGATATTTTAAGGTTGATCTTATATCCATACACTTTGAGTAATATTTTATCAGCTCTATAAGCCTGTTGGTTGAGTTTGTTGGGTCTCCTAAGTATAGTATCATGTCATCTGCAAATAGTGAAAAGTTGAGTTCTTCTTTTCCTATTTGTACTACTGTTATTTCCTTTTCTTGCCTTATTAGTGCAAATACTTTGGAAAACAATATGTAGGATCCTGAGAAGAATGGAAATGAACTTACCATATAATCCAGCAATACCATTTCTGGGTATCTACCCAAAAGAAAGGAAACCAAACTACAAACTAATGCTTGCATAGCTATGTTCGTAGCTGCACAATTCGCCATTGCCAAACTATGGAACCAGCCAAGATGTCCATCAACAGATGAATGGATTACAAAACTCTGAGATATGTACACAATAGAATTTTACTCAGCCATAAAGAAAAACACAATTCCATCATTTACAGGAAAATGTATGGAATTCAAGGACATTATGTTAAGTGAGATTAGTCAGTCACAATAAGAAATAGGATGCTTTCCCTAATATATGAAAGCTAAGGAGAAATGGGTAGCAGGAGGAACCCTAGATGAAGAAAGAAATCTTACAGAGAAGCAAGTAAGGTGACCTAACTGAGGATATGGGATGGGGGAAGAGGAAAACTCTCTAAAGCACATGATGTACTTAAACATACATATCAGAGTCAATTACTAAGCCAAACATGGGGAGGAGGGATGGGGAGGAAATGAGGTGGGAATCAGGTAAAGGATAATTGAGTGATGTGTTCATGTATGTCTCCACAAGTCTTTTATCCCATTAAGATATGTTACTACAATGTATCAATAAAAAAATTTTAAAAAATTTGCCCTTGATATATCTGTTGGAATATGTAAAGAAGGTAAGAATTCTAAGATTCCTTAAAGTTTGGTAGTCAATATTATCATGATCTTACACATTTTAAACATGATTTTTGAATAGAACATGAGATACATAAACAAGAAAAATGAGAATGAGAGGCATGATAAGCAGGGTAATTTGTTTGTTTGTATGAGCTACTACTAGTAAATAGAAGTGCAAGTTTGCCATGGTTGAACACACATGTAATCCTGTTACTTGGGAGGCGAAAACAAGAAGACTGCAGGTTTATGAACAATCTAGATAACTTTGTGAGAGTCTATATTAAAATAAACTTAAAATAGGATGGGGGAATGTAGCTAAGAGGTTCAATGTTGCTGGGATCATTTCCAATAAATTAATAAGCAAATAAATAAATAAATAATAGAATCATAAGACAAAATGCAATAAAACCCAAGAATGAGTGTATAAAAACCTATGTATGAGTAATTTCAGTGTCAGAGAGTTGCAAATAATAAGAAAGGTCTAAAACTCATAATTCAAGTCAGGCATGGTAGCCCACACCTATAATTCAAGTATTTGAGAGGCTGAGGCAGGAAGATCACAGGCTGAAGGCCAGCAAATTATACTGCCCTGACACTGAACTAAAATCAATAACTAGGTCGGATATGGTGGCACTCACTTGTAAACCCCGCATTTGAGAGGTGGAGACAGAAGGATCATGGTTTGGGGACAGCATCAGCTACTTAGCTAGGCTTTTTGCAACTCAGTGAGACCCTGTTTAAAAAAAAAATACTAAAAACAGGACTGGGGTTGTAGCTCAGAGGTACAATGCCCCTGGGGTCCATCCCCAGTACCACACACACACACACACACACACACACACACACACACAAAGTCAATAACTAAAAATTCAAGATTACTACCTTGTTATTCTAATTTAATGAAGTAGTCAAAAACTATCTTATTTGTATATGCCTACCAGTCTATTAACTATTCAGTAATTTCAAATGTCAAACCCATGGCAAGTTAAAGATTTATTATATAATTACTAATTATTGACCTTTTGATTAATAATACTATTAAAGTAGGCTTTGGGGTCACAATTGGTTTCTGCTATGTATTGCATCTGAAAAATCTCCATATAGGCTCAGATAATTAAATATTCCATCCCCAATGCATCAGTGTGCAGAGGTGGGGCTTTTAGGGAATGATTCGTTCTTGAGAGCTCTAACCACATCAGTTGATCAACTCATTTAATAGTTTAGTAATCTGAACATAGTATTGGAGTGTGGAACCTGATTGGAGGAAGTAGGTCACTGGAGTCCTGCCTGGGAATGGTTAATGCTATCCCTGGCCCCATCTTCAACCCCTTCTGTCTCTTCAGGCCTAAAACAAGGGAGATAGCCAAATATGGACTGGAACCTCTTGGAACCTCACAAGCCAAGATAAACCTTTCCTCCTTTAAGTTGTTTGTTTCAGGTTTCTTTGGTCACAGTGATTAAAAGTTTACAGAGCTTCCTAAACACAAAAATCCATGTGGCACCAGGCGTGGTGGCGCACGCTTGTAATCCCCAAGCTTGGGAGGCAGAGACAAGAGGATCGCCAGGTTCAAAGCCAGCCGCTCTGGCTTAAGAGACCCTGTTTCCAAGTAAAAGTATAAAATAGGTCTGGGAGTGTAGCCCGGAGGTAGAAGGGCTTCCAGAATCCCAGTACCACCAAAGGGGGGGAAAAAAAATCGATGTGACTTTAGCATTTTTATTCACATGAAAATATGTGGTAATATATAGCTATTTAGTTTCCCATTTTACATATATATATATAAAAAATTTTTTTTTTCAGGTCTGGGAATGGAACCCAGAGACATTTGACCTCTGAGTTACACCCCCTGCCCTATTTTTTATGCTTTATTTTGAAACAGGGTCTCACTAAGTTGTAGAAGGCCTCACTAAGTAGCTGAGACTGTTCGTGAACCACGATCCTCTGGTCTCAGCCTCCCGAATGCTGGAATTACAAGCATGCGCCACCATACCCAGCTTAGCTATTTATATTTCAATCTGTTATTTTGCTTCCAAAACTAATCACTATTTTTTTTCTTTTTTTATTTATTTATTTATTTATTTATTTATTTATTTATTTTGGTGGTGGTACTGGGGTTCCTGGAAGCCCTTCTACCTCCGGGCTACACTCCCAGACCTATTTTTACATTTTTATTTGGAAACAGGGCCTCCTAAACCAGCGCGCGCGGCTGGCTTCGAACCTGCGCGATCCTCCTGTCTCTGCCTCCCAAGCGCGGGGATTACAAGCGTGCGCCACCACGCCCGGCCTATTTTTTTTTTTTTTTAATAGTGGTGTTTGGCAATATTTGAGCTATGAAAGAGATAGATCCTTACCCTACTGTAATTTTTTAGGACAGGTGGTCATATGCATAGATACAGAGGAAAACAACCAGGGGTGATAGTTGAGTAAAGAAAGAGTGATTGAGTCAGGAAGGATTCTAGGCAAAGATGCCTAAAGAAAAGCCAGGTGAGAAGGAAGCCAGTAGAAGGCTCCCAAAGATATTTTATGTCTTCGCATCGGGATGTCAAAAGTACATGTACGGTACTAAGAATTAAAAAAAATTAAAAAATATAAATCTCATTAATTAAATATTATTGAAGTTTGGCTGACTACAGTCTCTGTAGGAATATAACTGCTCTGACCTACAGAATTTATTTATACTACCATCAGCCATTTCACTCCCTGGAACATTCAGTTTCACTTTAAAAATCAAAATAAATTTACTTTGTGAGAATTTAACCAGAAATCAGCACATATACTTTAGTAGGACAAAAATTATGATATTAACCTTATAGATTTATTGGTCATAAAAGAGAGAGAACACACATTATAATTCTAAAGAATGAAGAAAAAAGAATAGAGGGAACAGATGAATTGTAGGGGAATTTTTTTTTTTTTTTTTTTTGGTGGTACTAGAGTTCCTGGAAACCCTTCTACCTCCGGGCTACACTCCCGGACACCTAAATTTTATATTTTTATTTGGAAACAGGGTCTCAAGCCAGCGAGGTTGGCTTTGAACCTGCGTGATCCTCCTGTCTCCGCCTCCCAAGTGTGGGGATTACAAGCGTGCGCCACCATGCCCAGCCAGGGAATATTGAAAACAAATCATTCCCATAAATTCAACAACTAAGATGGAATTAAAAAGGTCACAAAAAAACACAAGAACTGACACAAGATTAAATACAAAATATAAGCAATCCATATCTATCAGAACTAATTCATTTTCATTATCAAAAATTTTTTACAAAGAAAATTCCAGATACAGAAATAGTTAGAAGTAAAATTAGATCTCATAAAGGAATTGTATCAGTCTGTCATGAAGCTGCTGGCTTCTCAGAAAATAGATTTTGAAAAATATCTTTCTCACCATTGAGAACAGCATAACTCTAACACCAGAATATGGCAAAGGCAATAAAAAAATATAGACTAGTTTTACTTACCAGCATATTCTTGTTTTTTTTTTTAATGGAACTGGGGGTGGAAAATAGGGGCTTTCTACCTCTGGGCATTATTCCCAGAACTATTTTATATTTTATTTGGAAACGGGGTCTCACTAAGTTTCTGAGAGCCTCACTAAGTAGCTGAGGCTGGCTTCAAACCTGTGCCATCCTCCTGCCTCCCAAGCACGGGGATTACAAGTGAGCAAACCCACGCCCGACTCTTACCAGCATATTCTTTAAAAATCTTAAAAATGTCCTAATGTACATGATGTATATTCACAAACATCATCTAAGTCAACAACTAAGACAAACATGAGAAAGAAAGGAGGGAAGATGGGGTGATGTGTGCATATATGCCTCTACCATCTTGTATTCCATTAAGATGTCTGACTATAATGCACCAATAAAAAAAAAATTTTTAAGTCTTACACTAAAAAGTTTTGGTGGCTGGGCGTGGTGGCGCACACTTGTAATCCCCACACATGGGAGGCAGAGACAGGAGGATCGCGCAGGTTCGAAGCCAGCCGCGCTGGCTTAAGAGACCCTGCTTCCAAATAAAAATATAAAAATAGGTCTGGCAGTGTAGCTCAGAGGTAGAAGGGCTTCCAGGAACACCAGTACCACCAAATAAATAAACAAACAAACAAACAAACAAACAGTTTAACAAATTGAATCCAGGTAGATCATAGACCCATTGAGAAGTAAAATAATAAGGCCTTTTACAGATTAAATAGAAAATTAGTTTTATGTTTCTGGACTAGATAATAATTTTAAGCAGGTCACAAAGAGTACTACTCATAAAGACAAAGACTTGAGCATTGTACTTTATTAAAATTGAAAATGCTTATTGATCAAAATGAAACCATCCGCAGTATAAAAATGAAAGCCCCATAGTCAGAGAAAGTACCTAAGGAGCATATGCCTGACCAAGAATTTTTATTAGGAGCAGCACTGACCAAGATAAATCATATGATTTGCCTCAGTTTGGACCAGGCACATTTCAATTGCTTGGTATCCATATGTGGTTAGTGTACCACATGAGACAACAAACAGAACATGGAAATAACGCCGATGAAATATAAAGAAAGGACAGATAAAAAAATGTGTAACAGACTAAAATACATACTCTCAAAAGGGGATATTAATTTATAGAAAGTTTAAACCACAAAAGGCAATGACAGAAACTATGAAAAATACCAACTCTCAGCAAGGCTGCAATGCAACTGATTTCCATGCCCTGCTGGCAGGAATATAAGTTAACATATCACTTTCAAAATATTGTATGACAGAATATCATAAAACGGAATGTACAAATAACCTATAATAAAACAATACTACTATTAAAGAAATGACTAATATGAGCTGAAAAAGATAAGTATGAAAATGTTATGACCAGCATTTATAATTTTCCAAAACTAGAAGTAACCCATATATCTATTAACAATTGTATGCTTAAATTAATAGTAAATATAGTCAATTAAATAATACACAAAAATGAAAAATGAATAAAATTCTACAGTACAGGATAACAAAAAGTAGAATTAAAAAAAACCCAGAAGGTATATGTTGGGAGTTTCCTTTTATAGAATTCTGAAAGATAGGCAAGATAAAAATATTTTGCTATAATTAAAAATGGTAGTTGCATTTAGTTGGGGCAATGGCTAGAGGAGGTCAGGGAGGAAGTTTCTGGGAGATACCTGTTTTATTTATTGAACCACATAGCAATGGTATAAGTACATTTACTTGGTAAAACTTCACTGAATTTGACACGTATAATTTCTGTGATTTTTTTTTTGTATTTATGCTGCATTTCAGTAAAATTTTCTTAATGAACTTAGAATTTCCTTTTATATGACTTTAGTTTCTTTTTATAGTGGCATCTCCTCTGATGTTCCCTCGTTTCCAGTGGGACAATTTTCCAAATCACTCAGTCCATTGCTGCTTAGACTTGCTGCATTGACCTGCAATCAAGTCTGTCTGTGTTCAATTAAAGCCAACAAAGAGTGTAATAGCTAAGCAAAAGCAGAATTGTCAAGACCTTATTATTGCAATAAAATATGCTAAGAACTATGGACTGAATTTCCCAGACTACATTATAGAAATGTTTGCTAATTTTCAAGGCAATTTACCAGAAACTGCTGAAGAGGAACTTAATGAAATTGTGGCTGACATTAAATCTAAAAGAATCCAATGTACCTCTCAAAGGAAAAGAAGAGTTCTCCCCAGCTGGCAAACAGCTTTGACTGTATTCAATGCTTAGAGAACTCTCAAAACTTAACTTTAATTTGTTCTAATATCGACTTGCCAGAAAAGCATCTCCCAAGACCTCAAAAACTTTGAAGAGACTTAAAACATGAAGGTGTGGACAAGGGAAAAGTAGGCACATTTTAGTGAAAAACTTAAAACATACTTACTTGGGAGAGAACATTTATTGGATTTCAAACTCATATTGTAAATCATAATCATTGCATTGTGTTTTTGTTTTCTAGTGTGACCACAATTTTCTTATACTCTAATTCTGATGTGTTACTATACCCTGGCACAGGGGCTTACTTTTAATTTTTATACTTTTATTTGGTGCATTGTAATTATATATTAAGCTGAGATATACAGTGATAGGAACATACATGTGTATGATTCTTGGAGTCTTTCCCTTCAGGTCTCACCCCCTTCCTTACCTTCTCCATGTATGTTTGTGAGAGTAGACAATTGGGTAATGTTATATACATATGTAGCATTATTTCAAGTACATAAAACCATTGTAGTCATGCACCATTTGTTCTTCACTTATCAATTCATTATTGCTTCCTGAGATTCAAAATAAATGCTAGATATATAGCATGGATAAATATCAGGGTACACCTGTATACAAATGCTCATAATTATAAGAAAACTGGGGAAAGAAAGGAGACACAGTGACAGATAACAAAAGGACTAGGGAGCCATGTGTATTTGAGAAAACCTCACTGAGGTAAAAATTTTAGTTAAGATATAAAGATATGAAGCCATAGATAAAGTAGGAGTTGTGGGAATCAGTGGAAAGAGAGTGGTAAAAAAAATATTCCAAGCAGAGGAAACAGAGATAGTGAAAAAGGTTTTAAATGAAAGAAAAGTCATAATAAAAATACAATTAATAATTTAGTAAAGTGATAACCTTATAACCTTGTAGGAGGAAGAACAAAAATATCAGAAAATCATCCTAAAAATATAAATATTAAGCATTAATTTATAAGCAATTGTCACTTGGGTATAAATACATTGTATAAACATGAACTTTGAGGGTAGAGTGTGAAATTGTAAATGTGCTAAGTCCTAGCCTTCCACAGCGGAAGACCACAAAGTAATGTCCAAGTCTGATAATGCAAGAAAGCAGTGTAAGTATAACATTTCAAAATATAAAAATAAACCCATAAAAGCAGCTGTAGTATTAGTGGATCAAGTGTCTATGTACCCTACTCTGTATTATACTTCAGGATTTATATTGTTTTCTCTTTTTTCCTCGTCATCAATTCTTTCAGATACTGCTTTCGTGAACAAATCTTACTTGATGCTAGATGATTTTGTCATATTTACAAACATGCCTTTAATAGTGAATGATAAATTTGAACTATAGGCCCACCACTTACTAATTGTATACATTAGGTAAATTACTTTTCCTCTCGATGTAGTGTAATATTGCAACTTAACTCACAATGCAATCATCAGTTTAAAAAAACTGAATAAAAGAACAATTATAGAGTTTAACAAAAATACTGTTTCCTATTCTATTGTTTAGCATTTAATCTCCATATCAACCTAAGTGTTGATACTTTTTTCTTTGTGGTATTGGGAATGAATCCCAAGGTCATTCTACCTCTAAGTAACACCTCCAGCCCTATTTTTTTATTCTTTATTTTGAAACAGGGTCTTACTGAGTTACAAAGGACCTCACTAAGTAGCTGAGGCTGGCTTTGAACCTGCACAATCCTCCTGTCTCAGCCTCCCAAATGCTGGGATTGCAAGCGTGCGCCACCATGCCTGGCTGATACTTTTTAAAATCAGAATTCTCTAATACAATAGACATATGTTTACTATCCATATTACATTTACTTAAAAGTACTTCTCTCATAGACACAGTTGTTATAATCAGTCATCTGGCCAACCTACTCATCCAACCCATCAAAAATATTGACAGTTATTCATAATCTGCCTTTATTATATCATACTATGAAATATATATATGCAAGATCTATAGTGACTTTTTATCCTGTGGTAAACTTGTTAAATTCACTGATTCAAGTAGCCTTTTGTAGTTTCCTTAGGTTTTTCTACCTGGATAATCATGCTACTGCAAATAATCACTTTCTTTTCAATCCATAGGACTTATTGTTCTGACTGAAATTTCCAGAACAATGTTGAGAATTCCTAACATAAAAAAGTTCTCAATGTATGAAGAGTTTCAAGATTAGTACATTTTGTGTGTTGTATTGGGGATGAAAACCAGGCGAGGGCATTCTATTTATGAGCTAGTCCCTTACCATTATTTATTTCAAATAGAGTTTCCCTAGCTTACTGAGAGTTTCACTATGGTGATGAAGCTGTCTTGGTCCTCTTGTCTCAGCCTCTCAGGTACGGGGAATATAGGCATGCACCACCACTCCTAGCTACAGTAATATGAAATACAATTTTCACAAATGACCTTCCTCAGGTTGATGAAATCCATTTCTAGGTTCTTGAGTTATTAAGTATGGTTGTTGACTTTTTCGAGTGTTTTTTGCATCTTTTGAGATGATCATGCATTTTGTTTTTCAGTTTGTTGGGGAAGTATATTGACACTTTTATTGTTGAATTGACCTTGAATTACTGGCATACAGTCCTCTGAGTCATAATGTACTGTTATTCTTATTTAATAATGTATTTTAATTAGACTATATTTTGTTAAGTATACTTATGTCTATTTTATTAGGGTTATTGGTCTAAAGTTTTCTTTTAATGTTCTGGATAGGTTTGTAGCAGGGTGATTGTAGCTTTGTTGATTTGGGTTTTTTAATTTTAAATATTTTATAGAATGGATAAATTTAGCTAATGAATTTATCTTCATCTAAGTGCATTTTTTGTGATATAGTAATGTTGAATGCAATATATTTAATGGACAGAACTTGTAGATTAAATCTATTAAATTTGTTCACTTCATCTAAAGTATCAAAAATATTGACAGTTATTCATAATCTGCCTTTATTATATCATACTATGAAATATATATATGCAAGATCTATAGTGATTTTTTTGCAGATAGTAGTAATTAGACTCTTCTCTTTTTTCTTGATCAGTCTAACTAGAGGAAAATAGAGATATGTGTATATAGGGACATATAGACCCATACATGTAAGTATATATATACACACACATGCATATATATACAATTTAGGGCAATTTAGTAGAGAAAAAGCTGTTACAAGGACCCTTTCTGGTCCATGATTAGTATAATATAGTTTCATTTCTTTTTCTAACTTGTTCCATGATTCTAAGTTTAAAGTTACTTCTTCAGGAAACCAAGGAGAACATTCTTGTAGAAAGGAGAGAAAGTATCTAAGTTGCTTAGTAGAAACTGAGATACCCCTTTTTTTTTTTTTTTTTTGCTTAGCAATATCATATGTGAAATCAATGAAGAAACCTCTTTGTTTTGATTCAGTATGTCCCATCTTTAACGTAATTGCCCTTCTTTACCTGCTTTACGAAACAGGGAGTCTGCAGCACCCTTGAGCAATCTACCTGGCTCCCTGAAAATGAAGGGGGATTACTCACCAATCGTGCCCCGCGGTAGGTGCCATTCTGTTCAGCGGTATAGCCCTAGCATGAGTTGAGGTTCGTGTGTTGGTGAGAGAAGAGCCAAGGTCTATATATGATATAGAAGAGCCGATCTATATATGATCCCTCCAAAGAACTAGGTTTGGGGTTTATTATTTTTTTATTGTTTTTCCTACTTTTAGTTTATTTGATAATTGCTCTTAAACATATTTTCCCCTACTTTGAGTTTAATTTGTTTATCTATTTTGAGATCATGATTTTCCCATAATATAAAGTTTTTTTTTTTCTTCTTCTTCCTCTGGGCTACACTCCCAGACCTATTTTATACTTTTTTTATTTGGAAACAGGGTCTCTTAAGCCAGCACGGCTAGTTTCGAACCTGTAAGATCCTCCTGTCTCCGCCTCCCAAGCACGGGGATTATAAGCGTGCACCACCACACCTGGCTAATATAAACATTTATGATTATGAATTTCTTTGTAAAACTGCATTCATTTATATCATCTCAAAATTTTTGATTATGTAATATTTTAACATTTTATACTAAGTAGTTTCTAATTTCCTTTGTGGTTAATTTTTCCCATCTATAGTGTGTACTATTGTTTATTTTCAAAATATTTGTAGATTGTATATATAAATATTATTAATTTCTAGATTTATTCTGTTTTTTTCAGTTTAAATACTGTATGTGTGCATATATAACATTGTATATATGTTAAACTATTATATGATTACACACACACACACACATATATATATATATATATATATATATATATATATATATAATCTTTATGATGATACTTATGGCTCAGAAAATGTTCTATCTTGATAGATGTTTCAAGAAGATGGAAAGGAATGTCTATTTGGTAGCTACACCGTGTTTTAAATATTATTGATGAAATAAACCTGGTAAGAAATATTACTAGAGAAAAAGGGAGACATTATACAATGATAAAGGGGTCAATGGTCTAAAAATAAATAATAATCTTATGTGTTAGAGAGCTTAAATCATGCTTTTAAAGACCATTGATGAAACTGAAAGAAAAGTAGGCAAATAGACAAATCCATTAAGTCATAAGGATTTTAATAGTCTTCTATAATTAATTAAACAAAATAAGAACACAGGGTACTTGAACAATGCTATTATTGTTTTCTAAGTATCTTATTTGTTCTATGTTCCATTTTCTTTCTCTTGGTTTGGATTAAGTATATGTATTTATGGATCCATTTATATTCACTATGGGCTTATTTAATTATATCTTTTTGTTTTAGTGGTTGATTTAGGTTTTAAAATAAATATGGTTAACTTACAGCCTACTTTTCAGAAGACTTATGGAGTAAAATTTACAAGGTTATACTTCTATTTCCTTTCTCTCATCATATATGTTACTAATGTAAACACAATACTAAATATCATAAATACCACAATACATTGTTATTTTGCTTTAAAGGGCTAAATATTCTATAAATCTATTGAAATGGGAAAAATAAAATTTTATCCTTATATTGTTTTTACCATTTCTGGATTCTTCCCTTATTTGTGTAGATTTATATATCTATATCCAGTATGCATATACTTTCTGCCTAAAATTGGTATGCCTCTTCTAATATTTTTCCTGACAGATAATTGTCTTTATTCTCTTCAGTTTAAAGGTCTTGAAAATATCACAGCTATGAATTTTAAAATAACATGTCTCCAATATGATACTTTAAAAATGTAAGAAATTGGTACATTTTCCTAATTTAGACCTGAGTCAGCCCTCAGTATTATGTGATTATTTAAAATCAACAGTATTGTAAGAATCACAGCAAAGGATATGCTCAAAAATCTAGGAATAGTACAGAAGGCAAAGATGAAATATGAGCCATTGACCAAATAAATATTCTGTGCCGATACACCTAATGATATTCAGTGACTTAATTAGGTCCAGCCCCATTACAGGACATGGGAAAACAGCTCAAGCTTCATTAAAATGTATCAAGACAATTAAACCCCAATTGTTCCTACTGTATCAGCTTAAACTGGCTGTGTGTGCCTGTCTCTCAAGAGAGCCTGCCTGTTTCTCTGTAGCTATTCTTCATATCAAAGTGAGATTGAATGTAGAGCTTGGATGCAAACCTCGCAGTAGGGTGTGAGGTCCATTTGGCCCACATTCTAACAAGCCAAGCACTTCAGGGAAAATTCCAAATCAGACTATGATCACCACCTGCCAGGAATCCAGCCCAGCTGTGACAGGGCCATGGCACCTGGCCAGGAACCACTAAAATGCAGAAAAAGGAAATTAGAAAATGGATTTTAGACTTGCTTTATTAAACTTCAAGAGTCTGTAGATGGCAGGAACATGAAGAAAATTTGAAGATTAAGGGAAAAGGAAATATCAAGATTATATTAAACCAATTTTGATAGCTATGTATTAAGAATGTTATGAACACACATATGTGTTTTGTGACTCTTTGGGGTAATAGACGAGGCTGTGCTTTCAGAAAATCTATAGCTCACCCGATTGCACTGGCAAATAAAATGGTGAGCTTAATGGTAATTAATCTTCAGTAGAGCTTGCAATGGATAGTATAAGTGAGACTTATTGAGCACATTTGTTTTCCCGTCACAAGGTTATCAGCATTATATAACAGAAAATGGAAATAGTTCCTAAAAGATGACCTTGCAAAATCCAAATTAGGATGGGAAATAAAATATTCTAAGTAAGGCAGATAATATCTCATTTTATCCTCTGGGCTGCATAGAACATTCTGCTTTTTTTTTTTTTTTTTACAGTGTACTACTTATTTTTCATTTATGATAGCAAATTCCAAATTTTTTTATAACTAGATTAACACTTGGTCCCCATTGAGATTACCACAATTTCAACTCACATAACAAATTCAACACTTGGCCTTTTGCAGTTTACTCTTTAAATAATTTATAGAATTGCTTTTTGAATACTGCTATAGTACTGGCCATCTAAAATACTATTATCATAATCTGGCTATTGTGAGTGGTGCTGTCATAAACATGGATTTGCAGGTATTACTATAATATTTGGCACAATTCACAATAGCCAAATTATGAAAATAGTATAGGTGTCTGCAAAAAGATGACTGCATCATAAAACTATAGTATATACACATAATGGAATTTTACTTAAGCATAAAGAAGAACAAAATTAAGTCGGTTGCAAGAAAATGGATGAAACTACAGAATATTATGTTAAGGGAGATTAGCCTATTTCAGAAAGTGAAAAGTTGTGTTTTATTTCATAGGTGGAAACTAGAGAGAAATTGGGAAACAAAAGGGACTTCAGAGAAATGAGAAGAAAAACCAATAGAAGAATGGAAGGGGGGTTGGGAAGGGAGACAGGAAGTGGCCGAAGGAGACTTAATGAAGGAAACAGTTAAAATAACGCTACGTTCACATATTAAGTTTCAATACCAACCTCAGTGTTTTAGTACTAGGAGGGGACAGGGTGGAATATGTAGGAAATATATTAAGTACTTAATGCATATATGTTTCTATCACTTTGAACCTCCTTATGATATATAATAATATATCAACAAAAGTATATTTAAAAAGAAAATGGAATAAAATATCATTATCATTTCTAAACAAATATTATCAAAACCATGCTTATGGAGAAAAAATATACTATACATTAAGTGGCTAAATATATTATCTTAGTCCACTAAACAAGACATAGTCTAAATTTTTACTTGAAGTACATAAATTTTATCACTACAATTGGTAGGTGAATTCTTAATATATCTTCTAATGCATTAATTCTTTGTTAATCCTGACAAGAGTTGAAATGTATGTAAATCACATTTTAAAATATACTCACATCACTTCAACTCTCAGGACAGTTTATTCAGTTTTTTTTATGTATTCAATGACTTCATTATCGAAGAACTGAAGTTGGAATTTTACTATCTCTTTGCAACATTCCAATTTTGTAGAATATAATGCATAATTTAAATGCATGAAGGTATATTATCCTCCTTGAAAGCTTCTGATGTTGACTACACAAATATTGAAGTATCCTTAAACCATTTGCTTTTACTATATCAACACTCTTAAACTGTAGTCGAAAAAAAAATTTGTTAAGTGGCCGCCATCTATATAGTGGTTATCTATATGCTTTAGTGATATTTAAAAATATTTTCCAAATGTAAAAAATATGCCTTTTAAGAAAGACTTGTTTTCTCTGGCATTCTATTCAGAAGTCACCATATCTTGAGTTCAGAGTCTAGCTTAACAGTTTTGGGAGAGATTATGACTGGAATGTGAAAGTTATATCTGTATTGAGTGACTTTAATGCATAGAGCAAAATACACTTATCTAAATGTGACAATCTTTTACTGCTGAAACAATGTTGTCAGTTGCCATCACAACCCTTCAGGGGCAACTAATTGGTAGCTCAGAAGGAGGAAATGATCTGCCACACAGATAATATATTGTTTCAAAGAGACAATCTGTTCCCCAAAGATTCAAGAGCAGATAGTAATAAACAAAAATGTATTTTCCTTTTAACTTAAAAACCTTTAACCTGATGTATCCATTTAATGTTGTGTTATTCAACTTTTACAACATATTGTCACACAGCACTAAAGAATAATTTCAAATGTACCTACCTTTTCAATTGCCTTGTTTGCATCTATAAACAGAAATGACGGTAAAGACTGCAAAGTCAAACAGATAATCCTAAAGAGCATTTGTGTAGGAGTCTGTTTTGTACATGGCATAACTTTTATTTTCTTTTTGTAGGCTCATCAAAATGGTCAATGTCAGCCAAACAGCAAATTTGCCAGGTGCAGCTGTTCCACGCAGCAACAAGTGTGACCTGGAATACTAATGTCTCATAAGCATTCTGGGTGAGATGAGTTTTATGCCTTTTAAGAAGCCTTTAGTATATTCAGGATACCATCAACAGCAAAATGTCAATAGATTTCTTTTTTTGGTGGTACTGGGGTTCCTGGAAACCCTTCTGCCTCCGGGCTACACTCCCAGACCTATTTTTATATGTTTTTATTTGGAAATAGGTCTCTTAAGCCAGCGCAGCTGGCTTCAAACCTGTGCAATCCTCCTGTATCTGCCTCCCAAGCGCAGGGATTACAAGTATGTGCCACTATGCCCAGAAATATATTATTTTAATGATATATATATATTTTTTTGGTGGTACTGGGAGTAGAACCCAGGGGCTTTCTACCTCCAGGCTATACTCCCAGACCTATTTTACATTTTACTGGAAAACAGGGTCTCACTAAGTTGCTGAGAGCCTCACTAAGTAGCTGAGGCTGGCTTCGAACCTGTGTGATCCTCCTGTCTCAGCCTCCCAAGCGCAGGGATTACAAGTGTGTACCACCATGCCCAGCTATTAATTTCTTAAGACACTTTGCTAACCAGTTCAAAATCCAGTGAGCAAACAAGTATGTATACTACATATATAACTGGAAAACATTTCTTCTAATGTTGTAGTTGAGGCCAACACACAATATCAATACATATGTATAAAAATGAGATCTGTACTATTGCTAGTATATGACAATATCATTAAGTTCATAGGGCAAAAGAAGCTCAAAGGTGAGGGTTTGTCTTCATCCTTAGATTCATTAAATCTTGAAATTTCAATTAGGGCTGCCTGTTTTTAGTAACAGGATCAAAGTAACCCGGCCACTGCTTCGTCTTCCTTGCAAACATGTATAGAGTTAGACGAACAATATTTAAAGTTTCAAAAGTGTGGAGTTGGAATCACCTTCAGTAAAAAGACTTTCCTTTAAGTATTTTTCCTGTCCCATGATATAAATGGATATCATTATGAAACTGTTAAAATATTAGAAACAAACCTCTACATATTTTTCAGTTGTGCCAGGGTGTATTTCTCTGCCAGAACATTCTAATACCTAGTGCAGAGCTCTGATGTATGTTTGGTGAACTGGGAAGATAGGTCTTAGAAAGGATTGTAATATTTTTAGAATATTTCAAAGAAAGAACTCAAGATGAGAACACTGTTTATCGTCAGGCATTAGTTGGAGATTACTGTCAGTACTGTCCAACAAAGGTCAGTTTTTCCCCCCAAAATTTAGGGGATAAAAAGGCAGGCCATGGGATGAAAGAATTATTAAAGACCTAATATTTTATCTTAAATCAAAATATCCATGCATAAACAATTTTCCTTATAATCCAACAGGATGTTGAGTTCAAAGCAAGGAAGTTCCCTTTCACCTGAACAGGTGCCCAGAATTTTGTCCCCTACTCTGAATATTTCAAGAAACTCTGAGAATTTTGAGGGCACAAAGTCTACTTCAATCTCTCTAACATTATTAGAGGCTGAAGTTATTTCTCAAGTCTCACCACACACAAGTCTCAACACACACACACACACACACACACACACACCATGGTACAGTGTGACATCCAGAGAGCTATGTTTTGTGCAGCAGGTGAGTTCATAGCAACTGGGGAAATGAGACTGCATCTCCATGAGCATGGCAGCAGACCGACCTTCCTACCTCACAGAAACCCACAGATACTGCATTCTATTTAGAAGTCAAACAACACTACTTACATCAAAAATGACTTTGTCATATTTCATTTGGGAAAATAGATCTCATATCAGGACATATGTTTCTCTCTCTCTGGATTATCAGCACACAGGCAAGAAGACCCCTAATAAGCTCAATAATACTAGATTTTAAGATTTAACTTTTGCCTAAGGTAATAGTTCAGCCATAAGGCTAAAATATTTATTACAACCATCACTACATTGTACTCTCTACTGATTGAAAGTTCGCAGAGTACTTTTTATATGTATTTTTTATTTCAAAAACAGAGATGTGAGTAGTTCCCCTCCAATTTTGCCACAAAATGGCAAAATGTACTTTTGTCCAAAATGTCCAAAGTTTACTCCTTTAGTTGATTTGTTGTGGTACAGTTCAATTGCCTAAACTTCTGATTTAAACCGAGAATCTGGAGGCTTCTGAGTATCTCCCAAGATTGGGTGTCTGGCTTCATCCCTCCCGCTGGATAGCACTGCAGCCCCCCTCCCCCATTCCTGCCATTAACAGACTCCAGAGATTTCCCTGCCTTTGAAGGAGGGACAGAGATTCAGCTTCAGGGAGTAGGGTCTGGGAGATGAATGAAGAACAGCTGCACCCCAAAGTTACTTCTTTATTGTGAGCTAATAAAAGATTGCTCACAGAAATGAAGTATGAGCATGCTTCAGGAATCTTTGAAACACTGCCACAGGGGACAGTGAAACAGCTCTGCTAGTTAGACATGGTGAAACACTGATATCTGCACCACCCACCCGGACCCACTCTCTATGAAAACACACCACGATTAGAGAAGCTAAGTAACATGCATCTGATGTTTATTAAACAACCCTTATTGTGTACCAAGCTCTGCAGTAAACTTTGGGAATTGAAAGCGAATATAAAACAATCCCTCTCCTTCAGGGTCCCTCATCCTCGCAGTCTGTTGTTTTAAATTTAATAGAATTGTGCTAAAATGGTATTATACAGAGCTGTTAAAAGGCTATTATATAATTTTCGGCCTAAAATGATGAAATAAGGAAGAATGAGAATGGGAATAACAAAATTGGAGTATAATCTCATTAGCATCAACTATAACATCAGCAAGAGACACTGGGGAGCTACAGCAACAATAAAGAGAACTTGTCTAATAAAACTGTGCCTGGTTTTCTCCGAACTCACGCTGTGCTCTGGTCTCGCTGTACTTCATCTTCACCCTTGGGATATGTGCTTCTATTCAAATAACACTACTTAAATCAAAGATTACTTTGTCATATTTCATTTGGGAAAACAGATCTCATATCAGGACATATGTTTCTCTCTCACTGGATTATAAGTAGAACTTTTGGACAGATTCTTCTTTCGTACATTTCTATCCCCCAACCTTCTGTCTATGCATGGTGTCCATAAATGAACAGGATAATAAGCCTTCTTGTAAATCCAGAATCTGAGAACTGCCAATCAGAGTGCTCCATGTTCCTGGATAGGGCCACTTGTGACCTTGAACTTCCTCTCCAAAGGCTGCCATCTCTGAGCTAGGATAGGAAGTGGACACTAGGGGTGGAACTGACAGCATGACCCAGATTCATGTTTTGATCTCTCCCTAGGATTGAGAAAGAACAGTCACAGGAAAGGCTAGACATGGCTGCTACATGTCTCGCCTTTAAACTAGTTGTAGTCACAAAGGAAAAGCTAATTTTTTTAAATTAGAATTAGCGTAAATATCCACATGGAATGGTACTCACATTTTAACTATGATACCAAAAGAATTATAGAACCAATAGATTTTATACTTTTTACCAATTCTGTCCTCCAGCACACAGCTAAGACCAGAGGGAAAAGGCTGCAGCAATTCTAGCAGCCAAATTTCATGGCTGAAATCTTCACAGAGAGCTCTCAGCCAAGCAAAGAAAAGATGTGTTGAAAAACTGAATCTCTGAGGGAAAGTGGGCTCCTTGTCCTTGAGTATTCTAGAAATGATTTGTTCTAGTTTGAAGCATAACTATTAATTTTTATAGAAAATGCTGTAAGAGATAGTTACTTTTTTATTTCCTATTTAATACTTGTCATGCATAGTATCTTCTAATAAGTTTCTTAATTTACTGGAGCAGACAGCTTATATTTCTTTCTTTCCTAGAACTTCCTTACTAGCCAAAGCTGTGTCCAGGTTCATTCTGACAAATAATAAAGGTAGTAATAATGGGAGAGTAATGCTGGCAAGATGGTGGAATGAGGGTTTCCAGCTTATCTCTTCAAAGATATACCAATCTTGACAATAACCCCCGGGTGAGAGTACCTCTGTAGGAACCTGAATTCAGTGAAGAGGTCCTAGCACATCACTGAAGCACAAAATTCAAGAAGAGACACATTGAAATGGCAAAAATAACAGTTTTGTTTTACATGCATCATTTCTTTCCAAAGGCAGCAGAGTGCCAAGAAAGCTCCCGTGGCCTGTGAGTTCTCTACCAGGATAGATCACATAGTGAGAACCAGGCCTCACCAGCCTCCTGGAAACCCACAAAGAAGCATGTTTCTTTTTTAGCCCACCCAGAATCCACTCAGGAGATGAATGTAGCTGAACAATTTGGGGGCAGCCAGAAACAGGGAAACGGTCAGAGGTTTATAACAACTGGACTGTGAAACTGACAAAGGACCATAAATTCTGACAACTTCATTCATTTTTTTCTTTTTTTAACAAGAGGCCCACCATAAACTTCCTAAGTTATATTATGTATAGAAACCCAGAGTGATTTGCTCATACACATTCTCAGCACTCCATGATCACCAGCCTGGTGACTCTCTGAGGGCCCCCCTAGGTGCCATGTGCCAACCACTTCAGAAGATCTGTGAACCCATGCAGACAGCTTTCTCAATTTTGTGGGATTTGGAAAGGCATAACATTTTGAGTGATTCAGGACACTGCTCTAAGAAAAATAAATAATATGTTTTCAGTACCTGACCAGACTTTGTAAGACTGAAGAGAGGTAGGTGTCTCAAGATGGCAGATGGGACAGGCACAAAGCCTGTCCAGAGATCCTAAGTAAAATACACTGAAATTAGTTGTCCTTAGCCTTTCTGAGCCACACAGCTTTGATAAATAATCACATAGATCAGATCTCAAACTTCTGTGGGAAGTTGATACTGGCAAGCTATACCACTGGCATAGACTAGTCACGGCTATAAACTCAATGTCAATGGACTGGCTTAGACTAGGAAGCAATTCTCACCCCCACTCAGAGGTAGCATGGGGAGAAGCATCAGCAGGACCCCAGACCCAGGGGCACCATTGATAAAATCTGCTTACAGGTTCTCCTTGCAGAGTTGTACAGCTTCTGCTGTGGCAGCAACACAAATCCAAGTGACATGAATACCAACTTATGTTTCAGAGAGACTGAGGACCACTGTATCAAGGAAGTTCACCCTTCCACAGACCTTGTACTGGAAGAGCCTGTGCAATGTGAATAGTGTATCTAGGTCCTCTCTCTAGCATTCTATTTCTGTTAATAACAAAGGAGCAGAACTCTTCATAAGCACAGACCCCAAAGTGCTTTTAGGCCATGCAACTAGGTTCACTGAGTTTACAGACAGGATCTCCTCCCTCCCCCACCCAATATAACATCAAAGTTACTTGGTGTAAGGAAGAATCCTCAGACGCTAAACTGAACCGACAAGGAGTGGAAAAAAGCCTCAAATGAGCTCAAATTGATCTGTATCTAACAAGCTTGGTAAAGGACATTTTATCTAATATTCATTTTAATCTGTTGATTTTGCTTTGCCTTTTTGGGTATTTTTCTTTTTTTCTGTTTGTTTATATGCTACTAGTTTTGCTCAAGGTTCCTTCTCTTTCTAAATCCGGCCAGTCCTTCATATCTATTTGTCTCTTTATAGGTTAGTATATAGTCTGGTTCCATCTGAGTCTTTACCTTTTTTCTATGTATTTCCCTTTTTCTCTTCTTGTTCATTCACTTATTGATGACACCATAGTTGTTTTTCTCTTCCCTTCTGCCTCTCTTCTATTTTGGATGATCTCTATTCTACTATCTCCTCCCTAATGCTCACTCTACCAAATAAATGTCCACTTGGACATAAACTTCCTAACCTGGAGTGAAAACTCCAAAGATAGGACTTCAAGAAGTAATTTTTTTGCTGCCATTTTTACAAAACAAACCTGGAGATACCCACCAAATCCCCTCCAAACACTCCCAGTATACTGGCAGCAAGCACTGGGAAAAGAGGTTCATCTCCTTACAAATTGGAAAGAAGTTTGAAAAGAACAGATGCTTTAGAAAACACTCTCAGTATAGAAAAAAGAGTCAAATTGAAGACAGATAGCCTTCTTGATTAGACAATAAATATTACCCTGTTCAAAGGGCAGCCAAAAAGAGGGATCAGGTAAAGAAGCCACTGAAATAACACAAGTGCACCAGACTATATAATCACTTAAGGAGACAGTAAGAACTAAGTTTAAACAACCAATTATAAAAATCAAATTATTATAAACTAATTCATACTCTATTTCAGGCCCCTAAGACTCCTGAAAATATGAGGAAAAGTCCACAAAAACTACAACTAATCCTCAGCACTCCATAAAAACAGAATTCAAGAATAAAAATAGGGCAGGGTTTATAGCTTGGAGGTTGAATGCTCCTGGGCTCCATCCCCAGACCCCCCCCAAAATCATATGGTTATTTTAATAGATGCAGAAAAAGCATTTGAAGATTCCAACACACTTTTATGATAAAAAGTATTGAGGACATTAGCAATAGATAAAACCTACCTTGACATCATAAAGGCTATATACAATAAGTCCAAAGCCAGCCTTTGAATAGAGGAAAATTGATAGAATATCCCTTAAGATTAGAAACAAGACAATGACGCCACTGTCAATGTTCTTACTCTATATAGTACTCGAAAATATAGCCTTAGCAATAAGACAAGAGAAATAAACCAAAGGAATATAAATAAGGGAAAAAAATTAAAACTATCTTTGTCTACAGATATCATCTTTTACTTAGAAGATCCAAAATCTCAACCAGAAGACTTCTATTAGTGATAGTTTAAACAAAGCAGCAAGAAACAAAATCAACCTGTGAAAATCATTGGCATTCCTTTATACCAACCATGAATCTACTGAAAAAGAAATACAGTGAACAATTTTATTCACAATAACCTCAAAAAGTATAAATATACTTTGGTATAAATATAATCAAGTAGGTAAAACACTTATACAATAAAAATTATAAATCACTAAAGAAAGTAATTAAAGATTTAAAAGATGGAAGGATTTTCCATGCTCTTAGATAGACAGAATTAATATAATCAAAATGGCCATCATACCAAAGGTGATCTACCATACAACGCAATCTCTACCAGAGTACTATGGCCATTTTTCACAGCTATATGGAAACCATTTATAAAATTAATATAGAAAACCAAAGGAGTCAAAGCAATTCTCTGTAATAAGAATCATGCTAGAGGCATCACAATACCTGACTTCAAATTATACTAAAAAGTGAGAGTAATAAAACAGCATGGTGTTGGCACAATACACACACAGATCAATGAAACAGAAGACTCAGAAAAAAGCACCATTTCTATAACCAGTTGATTTTTTATAAAGGCAGCAAAGATGTATACTGGAGAAAGAGCAGATTTTTCAACTGTAGAAGATAGCGACCCATATGTAGTAAAACAAAAATTATTATAACCTTTCACTCTGTATAAACATTAACTTTTGTTCAAAGACCTAGAAATTGGACCAGAAACCATAAAACTTCTAGAATAGGGCATCGGATTAATACTCCAACATATGGACACACGTAGGAACTTCCTCAATATTACCCCAAAAGCTCAATAAATTAAAATAATAATTAATTAATGGGACAGCATTATATTGAAAAAGTTTCTGTACAGCAAAGGAAACCAAGAATTTGGAAACAGAATTGAAGAAGATCTTCACCATCTATCCATCAAACAAAGGTCTAATATTTAGAATATATAAAGAACCTAAAAATATTAACACTAAAAAATAATAACCCAACCAAACAATGGGCTACAGAACTAAATGAAGTTTTTTTCAAAAGAAAAAATAAAAATGGCCAATGAATATATTAAGAAAAAGCTCAACATCTTTAGCAATCAAGGAAAAGAAAACTACACTGAGACTTCATCTAACTCTAGTTAGAATAGCAATAACAATAACAATAGCAACAACAGAAATAAATGCTGACAAGGTTGTGGGGAAATATGAACCCTATTGCACTCTTGGTGCGACTAAAAACTAGTACAACCACTTTGGACCTTAGTGTGGAGGTTTCTCAGAAGTATGGGAAAGGAACTACCCTATAACCTGTGATAGTGTGCCTGGAATCTTCTCAAAGGAAATGAAATTGTGGTATTATAATGTTCTTATATATACATGTTCATAGCAGCACAATTTACCATTGCCAAATTTTGGAAGCAGCAGAGGTATCCATCAACTGATGAGTTTGTCATAAAACTCTGGTATGTAAACACAATGAAATTTTACTCAGTCATAAAAAAGAACAAAATCATGCCATTTAGAGGAAAAATGGATGGAACGTGAAAATGTAATAAAAGAGTATAACCAGTCTAAAAAATGAGATATATTTCTTTTTAATATTATATGTGGAAGCCACGGAGATATTTAAAAATAAGGGCAACATCAGAGGGGTGAGTAGAGACTCCAGAGGAGTGACTTAGTGGATTACAGAAGCAAGAAAAAGTCACAAAGAAGGTAACAGTAGAAATAATGCTATGAATGCATACAAAACTGTAAATTACAATCTCAAAGATACTTGAGGGTGAGGGACCTGGTGGGGAGGGCACCAAGAGTTGTGTGTATGTATTTGTCTGATACTCAGTACCCCAATGTGATGTAAAATTTTAATATATTTAAAAAAAACAATTGAAGGGAGTCTGATATTCCTAGACACCTTTTCCAAGAGAGAACAAGAGATGTGGAATATATGTGTCCCTATAAACATCTGAGAGAAGTTTAGAATCCCTAGTCAAACTGACCGTATACGTCTTTCTCTCCTGAACCACTCAGTGAAAACTAGATGAGGTAACTCACTTTCATATATGAAAACACCAACACACATGGAGACTTTGAAGAGTAAAATATTAAAAAGAATATGATCAAATAAAACAATTTTCAATAACTGACCCAAAACCAATGAATGTTAATAAATTGCCTGACAAAAGGATAAAAATAATTGTTTTAAGGCACTGAGTCTATTGCAAGGGAATAAAAGATATAAAGCTCAATGAAATCTTAAAAATACATGAATAAAATAAATATCTAAGCCAGGCATGGTGGCACACACTCATAATCCCAGCATTTGGGAGGCTGAGACCAGAGGATCATGGTTCACAGACAGCCTCAGCTACTTATTGAGGTCCTCCACAACTCAGTGAGACCCTGTTTCAAAATAAAGAATAAAACACAGGGCAGGAGGCATAGCTCAGAAGTAGAATGCCCCTGGGTTCCATCATCAGACCCACATACACACAAAAAAAGAAATATCTAAGAATAGAAAGAGCCAATAAAAAATTCTGGATACAAAAGTTATAATGAATGAAATGCAAAATGTAAAAAAGCATCAAAAGGAGATTGAATTAAGCAGAAGAATCTTAGACTCTAAACAAATTACTTGAAATAAAACATAGGAGAAATCATGGACATGACTTTTTTTTGTATGCTCTCTGAAAAACACAAGCTACATAAAAATGAACAAGTGAGATTTCATCAAGCTAAAAAGCTTGTACATCAAAAGTAAATGAGTAGCCAAACATGAGAAGGAAAGAGTGTGAGGGAACGGGGTGGGAAATGGGTAAGGGCTAATTGGGTGATGTGTGCATGTATGTCTCCACCATCTTGCATCCCATTAAGATGTATGAATATAATGCAACATAAAAATGTTTTTTAAAAAAGTAAATGAGCATCACAGTGAAAAGATAACCCATTGAGTGAGAGAAACTATTTCCAAATTTTACATTGGATAAAATAAAAAGATCTCAGCTGGGCATGGTGGCACATGCTTGTAATCTCAGCATTTGGAAGGCTGAGACAGTAGGATCATGGTTCACAGAGAGCCTTAATGAGGACTTCTGCAACTCAGTGAGACCCTATTTAAAAATAAAGAATAAAATATAAGGCTGGGGGCATAGCTTGGAGGTAGAATTCCCCTGGGTTCCATCTCCAGTACCACAAAAATAAAGATCTCAATAGCATAACATAAAAGACATTAACTAAAAATGAATAAATGGCTTAAATATATCTCCAATGAAACATATCAAAGTTAACAGATATATGAACCGTTACTCAAAATCACTAATCCTTAGAAAAATGCAAATCAAAACCATGAGTTACCATCTCACACCTGTAGAGTGATCATTATAAATACAAAACAGTATAGCAAGAATATGGAGAAAAGAATACCCTTGTATGCTGTGATGAGAATGTAAATTGATACAACTATTATAAAAATAATATGATGATTCCTTAAAAAGTTGAAAGTAGGACTACCATTTAAGCCACTAATGATTATATTATTCAAATGAAATAAAACCAGTATGTCAAATAGATATCTAAACTTTCATGTTTGTTTCAGCATTATTTATAAGAGCAAAGATACTGAAACAAATTAAATCTGTCAACTGGTACATGGACAAAGAAAATGTGATCTATATATACAATTAAATATTATTTAGTCCCAAAAAGGAAGAAACCCCTAATATTCGTGACAATATAGATGAACTTAGAGGTTATTATGTGAAGTGAAATAATCCAGATACAGAAAGAAAATCAATGCTCAAAAAAAATGAAAATAAATGTTCCATTGTACTTATATGTGGCCAGGCATGGTGCTGTATACCTATAATCACAATACTTGGGAGGCTGAGTGTAAAAAGATTTCAGGTTTGAGGACATCCTCAGCAACACAAGTCAAAACTGGGATGCTGAACTACATACAGGGTACACAGTTTAAATCTTTGAGCAAGAGAAGAGACAAGACCATTTCCTTGCTTCCTAAGAATGTTAAACATTTTTTACATATCTGTTGACCATTCATACTTCTAGAAGACCTATAATCTTAATAAAAGTGTGAAATCAGAATAAGCTATCTGTCAGCAAGAAATAATTTAAGAGATTGCCTCTCTCAGCCTTAATTAGGGCTGAAGTAAAAGACAATCTTCCTGAGTAACTCATAAACTCAAACTTTCTCCAAAAGCTACATGCTAGCATTTGAATTTATTTTATGCAATATATACCACTAGAGTACTTAAGGGAACCTATATAGAAGCTGGCTCACACTGTGTTCCTTAGTAGAAGATACAAAGAAGATGGGTATGTAAATGATTTATTAAGAAAATATTTCTCCAGAGAGTCTAGTTAAATAAATAGCAACAGTAGAGCAGGGAAAGAGAAAAAGCCTGGCGAGCATGCAATATCATCTAAAGCCCAGCTTCAGATTTCTCCTATGTTTCCATCATCTGGAGTGTAGCTTACACTTCTGAGTTTTGGCTGTCTTATAGCAAGTGAGATGAGCTATTCACTTGTGCACAAGTCAGGGATAGGCTACAATCCACCCCGGTGGAAACATAAACTTACACACAATCTGACTGCCTGAGCCTGTTAAAAGGTAGAGTGTCATCTAAAGAAGAATACAACTGCACATCACAGAAGCAAAGTGCATAGAAATTGAGAGATTCATACACGCAACTTATTAGTGGAACCGGGAGAATCTAGGCACAATTCCAAAGCTGCCTAGTACACAAATTATTCAGGAAATCTCAGAAAAAATACTGGTTTTTCACAGGAATTAAAAAAAATGAAATAGTAAATAAAGGCTCAAGTTTAAGCTAAAAGTACTTAAGCAAATAATGTGCTGTAAGAGGAAAGCAGCAAATACATCTTAGTAAGTTCTTATACCTGGAATTAGTGGTATTTACAAAAGTTGAAGTCATATAAGAGGATTTAAGTAAAAAAAAGATACATGTAGAAATAAAAACTATAAAAGTTATTAAACATAATAATTAAAAACCAGGCATGGTGGTGCATATCTGTGGTTCAAGTACTTGGGATGCTGAGACAGGAAGATCATGGGTTAGAGGACAGCCTCAGCAAGCAGTGGAATTCATCAGCCTAGTGCGACCCTGTTTCAAAAATGGGATATGTACACAATGGAATTTTACCTAGCCATAAAGGGGAACAAAATTATGACATTTACAGGGAAATGTCATAAAAAATAAGAAATTGGATACTTTCCCTAATATATGAAAGTTAGGGAGAAATGGGTAACAGGAGGAATTCTAGATGAAGGAGGATATACTATATAGGAGTAATTAAGGTGTCCTATCTGAGGGGATGGGAAGTGGGAGGAGAGAAACTCTTTATAGCACATGATATACTTAAACATATCAAGGTCAATCACTAAACCAAGCATGGAAAGGAGGGAGGGGAAGGGAATGGGATAGGGTTTGGGTAAGGGCTGATTGGGTGATGTATGCAGGTATATCTCCGCAAGTTTTTTATCCCATTAAGATGTGTGATTACAATGCACCAATAAAATTTTATTAAAAAAGTAAGATCCTCCATTATGTTTTTCATAGTGGTTGCACTAATTTGAAATCCCACCATCAGTGTATTAGAGGAACCTCAGAAGTATGGGAACAAACAAATCTACCTTTCAATCCAACAATACCACTTCTGAATATTTACCCAAAATAACAGAAACAAAATTACCAAACAAATGCATGTGGCTCTATGTTCATAGCCTCATGATTCAAAATTGCCAAACTATGGAACCAGCCAAGATGTCCATCAACAAACGAATGGCTTATGAAATGATGGGATCTGTGCATAATGAAATTTTACTCTGCCATAAAGAAAAACAAAATTACCTCATTTACAGGGAAATGGATATAACTGAGATTAGTAAGTCAAAAAAAATTAAAAAAATCGAATGCTATCCCTAATATATGGCAGCCAGGGAGAAAATAGTCATAGCAGAAACTCTAAATGAAGGAGGACAAACCAGAGATGAGCTAATAAAGCGACCTGAGAAGGATGAGAAGGAGAAAGAAAGAAATTCCATACTGTATATGATGTATATTCACAAACATATAAAAGTCAATCAGTAAGCCACATGTGAGAAGGAAGGAGGGGGAAGGGAAAGGGGTGGGAATTGGGAAAAGACTAAATGAGTGATATGGTGTGTGTATGCCTCTACCATCTTGTACTCCATATGACTACAATGCATCAATAAAATACTTTAAAAACATGAGTGCAATGGGGCCAAGGGTATAGCTCAGAGGTAGAATGCTCCTGCGTCCAATCCCCAGAACTACACGAGAATATAAATAAATAAGCAAATATAAAAGTTAAGCTTGAAAACACTTAGTGAATTCAAGGTAGATTAGACATAATTTAGGAAGAGGGAATATATCAGAAATAAATATGAGGCAGCTTCCAAAATTATAACACATAGAAAGATAAGACAGAAAATCAGGGACTTTTTAAAACAAAATGACAAAACTAAGACATTGAGACAATTCTGAAGGAGATGGGGAAGGGACAATATTGTAATCGCTGAAAATTATTCATAACTAATTGATAAAAGACTTGAAACATTATATTCAACATAAATACCAAGCTAGTTTTTTGTTGTTGTTGTTTTTTGTTTGTTTGGGGTTTTTTTGGTGGTACTGGGGTTCCTGGAAACCCTTCTATCTCCGGGCTACACTCCCAGACCTTTTTTACATTTTTTAAACATGGTCTCCTAAGCCAGTGAGGCTGGCTTTGAACCTGCGCGATCCTCCTATCTCTGCCTCCCAAGCACGGGGATTACAAGCATGTGCCACCACGCCCGGCCGAAGCTAGTTTTTTCAGTGGTATTTTTTAAGAAAATATCAGAACTGGAAAGATAGGAATGTTCTGAACAGATGCATCACAAGTTGATGAGACTATCTCAACAATAAAATACTAACCAGAGGACAATGGACAATATAATTAAAAGATGGGGATGCCTTATGCATCATGACTGTGCATTCTTTTTACTATTATTATTAGTGTGTGTGTGTGTATGTGTGTGTGTGTGTGTGTGTGTTACTGGTGATGGAACCCAGGGCATTCTACCTTTGAGCTACACCCTCAGCTTTATTTTTTATTTTGAAACAGGGTCTCACTGAGTTGTAAAGGGCCTCACTAAGTAGCTGAGGCTGTCTGAGAACCATGATCCTGTCCCAGCCTCCCCAATGCTGGCATTACAAGCATGTGCGCCCACAACCCGGCAAGACCATGTATTTTGACACTCACTCTCCCTCTCTCTCATGCACACATGCACACACAACACACACACACACACACACACACACACACACATTGTTAATAAGCTACCGATATATAGAATTTAACTGTATCCAGCATACATATTCTACTTTATTAATATTTTCTTAAAAATAAATAACTCACAAGTATAAAATGTATCATTTTATGATGTGTTCTCACATTAGGTATTTGGTTTCTAGGCACACATAACCAAAGAGAACCATCTTTTTAATCATTTGAAAAAAAATTACACAAAATCCTATCCTCAGTTTCTGAAGTGAAAACCTACACCGAATAGAGGCATTAACTTCAAAAGAGGGCACAAGTGATTGCCCATTTAAATGATTTTTAGAAGCACAAAGCTTCAAAGAGCACATAGGTTAATTATAGCTTTAAATTATAAAAGTGTTTCCTTTTCAAAGTTAAAACTTCAAACTTTTAAGAAAAGTTTCATATTTAATTATTGGAGACACATATGAGGAATTAAAATTACTTTGTTAAAGCTAAATTTAAAAATTTCAAGTCATAGTTGCAACACAAATTTAACACATGATTGCTACAAAAAGAAAAATATATTTTGTTGTGTGTAGAAAAAGAATGGATATATATCAAATCGATATATGCATATATCTTTTTATTTATTTTTTATGTTCTTATTTTTATGAGGATCATATTGAAAATGGCATACATTCACACAGTGTTTGGTATCCTCCCCTCCTACTTCCCCTTTTCCCCATTCCCAAAAATGCGTGTCCAGGTTGACCATGCTACATTCACACTTATACACATATTCAAATGTAGGTCGTCCATTAATCAACCTCAGTTTTCTTCCTCCCCTATCCTTCCTTCCTTTCTAGTTTTGCTGAGGTTTCCCCTCTATTATCGGGAGTCCCTCTTGTATCCCTAATACTACCTAGTTGCGGATATTAGAGAAAACATATGTCCCTTCTCTTTCTGTGCTTGGCTGATCTCACTTAGCATAATATTCTCTAGGTCTTTCCATCTTCTTGTGAATGACATGATTTTGTTCTTCTTTATTGCTGAGGAGAATTCTATTGTGTGTATTTCCCATAATTTTGCAATCTTTTCATCTGTTAATGGAGACCTAGGTTGTTTCCGTATTTTGGCTTTAACAACTTGTGCTGCTATGAAAATGGGTATGCATATGTTACTGCAGTTCTACCAGCCACTACTCTGATAGAGGCCTAATATCCAGAATATACAAAGAGCTCAAAAGATTCTACACTAGCAAAACAAATAACCCAATCAAGAAATGGGCAACTGAATTGAATAGACACTTCACAAAAGAAGAGATACAAATGGCCAATAGTTACATGAAAAAATGTTCAACATCATTAGCCATCAGGGAGATGCAAATCAAAACTAAACTGAGATTCCATCTAACACCAATCAGAGTGGCAAACATAAAGTCAAATAACAACAAATGCTGGTGAAAATGTGGGAAAAGAGGAGCACTTCTACACTGTTGGTGGGAGTGCAAACTAGTTTACCCACTATGGAGATCATTGTGGAGATTCCTTAGAAAACTTGGAATGGATATGCCATATCATCCAGCTATAATATTCCTGGGTATCTCTCTAAAGGGGTTGAAATCAGAGACTACAAAAACGTGTGTGTGTGTGTGTGTGTGTGTGTGTGTGTGTGTATACATAAATATATATATTGCATATGTCCATATGTATGCATACAAAATACATGATATATAATATTTTATTATGTATAAGTATATACTAAATTTAAACATAAAGATATATCATACATATATCATGGATTAAACAAACTAATACTTGTCAACCTTTTGCTTAGAAATAAAAGTAGTTACTAAAAGACTGTTTTATGAAAATGAATCTGGCATTCAGAGATAAAATGCTTCTGGGTTCAATTCCTATTACCACAAAATAAAAAAATAAAAAATATAAACAGAGAGCAAAGTCTTGTTATCTCTGTACCTCAATGATGAGAATTTGATAAATGGGTTTTCTCTTGGAGTTTTAAAAATTACTATTCAGAATTAGGGAAGATCTTTCAAGATAATGTTTTGTAAACCAATTGCTTAGAATAAAATAAATTATTACAAATAAACTTTAAAAATCAAGTATGTATGTCCATCAACAAAATGGAACAATACTCAGCCATAAAGAAGAACAAAATTATGTCATTTGCAGGGAAATGAATGGAACTAAAGAACATTATGCTAAGTGAGATTAGTCACAAAAAGTAAAAGAAAAAATGGATCTCTTCCTAATATGTAGAAGCTAGGGGAGAAAATAGTTCATAAGAGAAACTCTAGATGAAGAAGAAGAAGGCTTAGATGAGCAAATAAGGAGACCTAACTGAAGGGGATTGGAGGGGGGGAAGAGGAATATACATGATGTACATTCACAAACATAACAAATAAATCACTAAGCCAAACATAAGAAGGAAGGAGGGGAGAGGGAATGAGGTGAGAATTGGGGAAGGGCTAAATGAGTAATGTGTGCCTATATGCCTCTACCATCTTGTACTCCATTAAGATATATAAGTCAGGTGTGGTGGTGCATGCTTTTAATCCCAGTACTTGGGAGGCTGAGACAGGAAGATCTTGCAGGTTCAAAGCCATCCCACCTACTTAGTGAGGCTCTCAGCAACTTAGTAGACTCTGTTTCCAAACAAAATATAAAATAGGTATGGCAGTATAGCCTGGAGGTAGCCCCTGAGTTCCATCTCCATTCACACACACACACACACACACACACACACACACACACACACACACACACAATGTATGACTATAATGTACCAAAAAAGGTTATATAATTACAAGTATATCTATTTAAGTCTTCCAGTCACTGTATTATCAATTATTATTGCAGGAACAACAGATAGCAGGTATAGACAGGAGTATAACTCAGTTAGATAGGATGTACATACATGGTACAAGGACTTTGGCTTAATATCTAGCAACTCAGAAAATCACATGGCCTGGCCATGTGATTTTCATGTGGTTTCTATTTCTGGACTACTTAAAAACTACAATGAAAACTTAGATTTCTTTGCCCATTACCAGATTGAACCATCATATCAGTTTCTTTCTAATGTCATTACATATTCACCCTTGCAACAGGAGTATAGGAGTAACATTTCCACAGAAAGTAAGAAAGTAAGAAAAGTTTGATGAAAGTAAGCCATAAATTTCAGAATGAAAATATAAATAAATAATGTATTATAAAATTTTCTCAGTAAATACCTGATGAGTTAAAATATCTTTTTTTAGGCCAAAGAATGAAACTTATACCCATTTAGTCCTGTTGCATTAAAATAGTCTAATCCTAAGAAAGTTGCCACATCATATATAATGGAAGTAGAGTATTCAATATGGGTATAAGTGTATATTAAAATGAGTAAGATCTACCTGGCATGATGGAGCACACTTGTAATCCCAGCATTTGGGAGGCTGAGAGTGGAGGATCGTGGTTCACGGACAGCCTCAGCTACTTAGTGAGGCCCTCCACAACATAGTGAGACCCTGTTTCAAAATAAAGAATAAAAAATAGAGTAAGGAGTGTAGATCGGAGGTCAAATGCCCCTGGGTTCCATCCCTAGACCCACAAGAAAAGGTAAGATCATTTGAAAAGAAAGTAAAGAGCCAGTCCTTGATTCATAAAGCATACTGACAACAGTAACAATGAATGGCTCTGTTTCAGTAACTAAGAAGGAACAATGTTTGTGGCAAGGGGAAGAAACTATAATAAAATAAAAATTCTGAGATACCCCAAATTCAGCTACAAGAGCTGGAGGATAGAGCAGAGCAAGAGATGAGGACGTTAATCAGTTAATAACTGCAGGCCAAATGAGTAAACAGACTGTTATATTGAAACTCTGACTTAAATCCCATCATGATCAACTAGGGCCACCACATTCTGTTTCTACATAAACTTCTTGGATTGTTCACCCCAAACAATCTAAAAATGATAAGTATTCTCCTATACCATGTAGGAACTTATCCTACCTATATCCAATGTAGGTTACAGTGCTTTTTACCTAAAGTTTATAAAAAATGTTCTTCATCTGGTACAGTGGACATTTTCCAAATGTAATCTATCCTGCTGCTGATAGGGCAGGTTAAACTTGTTCTAGGCCCTGGTCTTTTTTTCTTCCATTCAGCATCTGTAATGACTAGATAAACTCTTTAATTTCAGCAATCCTTTATTTAAATACTCATAATATAATTAGCTAAAAACCAGAACAAACATTTTTCAGATAGTAGAAATTTTATACAGAATTTTACCTTTTCTTCCTTAACTACCTTACAGGTTTATCTTTGCTATCTTATTCTTTCTGCTGTTTCAAACATCTTCTTTACTGACAACTTACATTTTCCTTTTACCCTTAACTCTCTGGTTAATTTAGCATCTTGACTTATGCCGTGATCATATACCTGGCAACGTTATTTTGGTGAGCAAATATTATGAAGGCAAAGACAACAAATAAAGAAAATTCACTTATGCAGAACTCAAATGGGAAAACAACCTTTTAAACTCTATTCACTCAAATACATAAAAGAAAAAAATAAAATTGGGATTAAAATTACAAAATTATCCTAAGTGAAGTAGTGAACAAAATCAGAAATTTCAAATAATGAAGGTGGCACAAGATCAAAGAAAGTCAACCAAAACACAGACACTTCCTTTGCTCAAGGAAGCAGTACAAGGTCAAAATAAGTGAGGCCAAGACCTTCCAACCAAGCATCACAGAGACCTAACAGAGGAAGGAGGGTGCAGGATGGAAAAAATCAGGATTGCTGGAGATCCAACCCTAATGTGAGTCAACAGAGACAGGAGAACAAGCTCATGATGACAACACACGGGATCCTAATGGAGGCCTTTTAAATTTTTATTTTGATCAAGCTTTCTAAAAGCACTGTGGCTCATTCCAGTATTGAGTAAAGCAGAGTTTGAGAACCCCGGCTTGTCAGTCCCTCCAGGTAAAGTGCACAATCTTTCCTGCAACATGGGGAGAGAAGATGTGAAGAGGGAAATCCTTTCTTAAGGTTTCCTCAGAGGTTGCAAGTGATGACTTAAATGTGAGAAAAGGTAAGACTGCCCTTTCTTCCCAAATCATAGAATATGAAAAAAAAATAAATAAATCCTAGGACAGAAATGGTAGAGAGAAGCAACATGCAAAAATACAGTTAAAGACCACCTATTTGCCATCCTGCACACAATCGCTGCTAAAAATCTGAGCTACTGGAGCAACATGATAAACCATGCACCGCTATCTCTTTTGAACATTAATTTTGCAGTGGAAATTCCAAAACATCTGTAAAGCAGAGGATATCTTAAACATAGGCATCAAGGGTGAAGTCAAATATTTATTTCCCATTTAATTAAGAAAGAATTAATATAAATAATATATGCTAAAAGTTAATAACAAAATAATCTGTTCATAAATAATGCTAAATTTATGAGAAAGCTTACAAGGAGGAAAAATACATAAATAGCTAAAAATCAACCTAATAATCAGTAAATAGAAGGTACGATAATAAATGATCATGTTTACTTTATTACAATTTTAGTGTTAGCAATAACTAAAAGGCATTATATATTGCTAACCATTTTAGATATAATTCAGTTTAGTTCTGTATTGTTTGATATAATAATTATTTTCCTCAAAGTCTATTTTACTGAATAAGTACATAAATGCACAAATATACTTGCATATAGAATCTTATTTTGCTCTTGTCTGAAATTTTAAAAATAGAAACATCTATAAGGTTTTCAATAAGGATGATTTAGTAAATTACATATATATAATATATATGTATATATATCAAAAGATTGTGCAGTGATTTTTTAAAATGTGATGAAACTGGATAAAATTTTATGATATTATCTTCAAAGTATAACATCATGTTAATAAAAAGTAAATTCAAAAATAATAATTTATCTCATTTTAGTTTAAAACAAATTAAAGAACAAAAACCAGCAAATACCCAAGCTATCCAAGCATGTGTGTGCCTGCAAGCAAGCATAAACAAAGGTCTGGAAATATGCCTAGATTGTTACCACTAATTATTTTTGCACAATGGTTCACAGAACCCTTCAGTTTCTGTTTCATGTTCATATTGTTTGATGATTTACAATGACCATAAACTCATGTATTGCTAAATAACCGAGGAAAGGCTTAACATATTTACATAATTGCAAAATGTCTAAGGATGAATTTTACAAGATATTTTTAGGAACATTATGAGAAAAATTTGACACCAAGACATAAAAGAAAGTGTAAATTAATGAAGAGTCATACAATATTTTTGGACAGAAAAACTGGGCATTGTAAAGCTATCATTTTTTTAAAACTGATCTATAAAGTTATCACAATTTGAATGAAAATCCTATTGGGATTTTTTAGAATTTGACAAAGCAATTTTAAAGTTTCTTCAAAGGATAAAGATATACATAAAATAAGAAAAAATCTTAAAACCTAAATAATTAGAGAATACTTACTATGCCAAGTATGAAGGCAGTTAATACCAGTGATAAAAATAACAAAATATTCATAGGACAAAATGAAAATCTAAAATATCCTATCTATCGTGTTATAAAGGTATTTCTCAGTAGAGAATTTTTATATTACTGTATTAAGAGTCAGTTTGTACACTAAACACAAAATAAAAAATACTTTCATTATACTGAAACAAGTATGTGAAAAAGGTAATTCAAATATAAAACAATCTATATCAGTATGAGAATGAAATATATAATAATTTATGCCTCATTGGTGGAGACAGACTTCTGAAATCTAAAAGGAAAGATAAGTCTTTCTAGATGCACATCAAAATGTAAAAGTATTGTACAATATTATCAAACCTAAAAGCCAATAGCAATTTTTAATTAACCCTTACATTACAAAATGAAACACAACAATCTCAAAAAAATTAAAGTGCTCTTATAAAACCAGCAATGTAAAGAAGTAAACCTAATTGTCTTTTACTTTCAGATAGATAGCTAAGAAGGTCCCCCATTTGCCATCTACTCTATACCTGAGCTGTATCACGGTTTGAGGTATCATTGGTGTCAAAGAAAGAGAATCTCTGGTCATACAACTAAACTGAGTCCAGAGCAACCTAAGACTCATCATAGGAGACAGCATTGGTACAGCCAAGGCCATTTGTTGGCTTAAAAAGAGTGAGCATCAGCGAAGGGAGAAGAAAAAAAAAATGGGCTGGCTAGAAAGACCAGTGTTATCTCAAGACCAGATTTCGCTAAGAGCACTGAACAGGAGAGCAGGGAACTTTGCTCATCTTGAATTAAGAAAAGATTCCTTCAGTAAGACACCAAAATTGCTAACTATAACAAAAAGATTAATCAGTTTAGCTACTTTTCAATTAAGAATGTCTCTTCCTTAATGAACACATTAGGGGAAGTCAAGCCCTGAAATAAATCTTTGCATTTCTGGTAAATTGATTTTCAACAGATATCAAGAACACACTTTGGGAAAGACACAGTCTCTCCAATAAATGGTGTTGAGAAAACTGAATAACCACATGTAAAAGATTAAAATTGGATCCTTATTTCATATCATTCAAAGAGAATTAAAGACTTAAACATAAGACCTGAAACTATAAAACTACTGGTAAAAACATACTGATGTTGGGCAAAGATACCTGGATATGAACAATAAAGCACAGGCAAAATAAAAGATAGACAATGGGATTATATCAATCTAAAAACTTCTGACAGCAAATAAATCAATGAAAAGAATGAAGAAACAACTAAAGAAATAAAAAGATTGTAAGCTATGTATCTGATAAGAGGTTAATATTCAAACCAGGCATGGTAGCTCAAGCCTATATTTCTAGATCTTGGGATGCTGAGACAGGAGGATCACAGCTTCAAGACCAGCATCAGCAAGTAGTAAGACTCTCAGCAACCTAGTGAGACCCAGTTTCAAAACAAAAAAATTTTAAAACAGCTTGGGAATATACCTTGGAAATAGAACAACCCTGTGTTTTATATTTAATAATACACACATACACATACATGGGTTAATATTAAAACATATAGGTAATTTTATAGCTAGAAAACTTTAAAAACCTATTATAATGGTCAAAAACAAGAATTAACATTTCACACAAGAAGGCATATATGAAAAATGGTCAATATTACTAATCATTAGGGAAATCCAACTCAAAAATACAATATGATCTCATACTTTTTATAATGGCTATTATAAAAGAGAAGAAATATAAGTAGATAAGTGTGGGCAAGGATATGGAGAGCCCTCATTCACGGTTGATGGGAATGTGAATAAGCAAAGCCATGATAGGAGACAATATGCAAGTTTCCTGAAAACTTTAATAGACCTGTCACATAATCCAGCAATCATACTACCAGGTATAAACCCCAAAGAAATGAAAGCAGTATGTCCAAAAGGTATCTATTCTCCTTTCTTCTTTGCAGCATTACTAACAATAGCTAGGCTATGGAATCAACTTAAGTGTCTATCAATGGATGAATAATGTGCTATGTATACACAATAGAATACTATTGAGTTTTTTGTAAAAAAAAAAAAGGCTATTCTGTTATTTACAATAACAGATGGACCTGGAGGACATTATTCTATGTAAATTAAAATTTGCACAGAATGTTAAGTATCACGTGATTCCCCCTTATTAGTGGAATCTAAAAATGTGAAACTCATGGAAGTAGATTGCAGGATGGTGGTAACTATGGGCTGAGGGTGGAAGTTGGGGAGAACTAGAGAAATGTTGGTTAAAAAATATAACATATCAGTGAAAAATTGATTCCATAATTATTTTTTAGAATGCAATGACTACTTAATAGTGATGTATTTTATAACTGAATATTACTAAGAGCAGATTTCACATGTTTTCACCATAGAGAAATATGAATAAATGGGTTTAAAGATATGCATTCTAAAATGTATCCATACACCAAACTATGATGTTGTATAATATATATACATACACAATACATATACATACATATATGTGTATACATATAATTTTAATTTGTTGATTAAAATAAGCTATTTTTAACTAAAATACAAATTCCAAATCAGAAAAAAAAATTGTTCTATACATATATGCCAAAAATTCAAAAGCATTTTTATAACAAAAAATTTAAGAGAAACAACCCCAAAGAGACTGGTTAAAAGATATAAAAAGAGCTGAGCATGGAAAATACTGTCTCCAAGGCATAAGATGCCCTGCATACAGCATTCCCACAAAAGTTTATGAAAATTACAAGGCTTATAATTTTTTATATAAACATCAAATATCACTTCTGGTAGCTAATATAAATTTGTTGACCCTCTCAACAGATTTATATTAGCTAAAAAAGTATAAGAAAAATCTAATATCTAAAAGAGATATTAAAGAATTCAAAGAAAACCTTAGAAGATGGAAATATCTTTCAGATTCTTTGATAACCAGAATAAATATAATAAAAATGGCTAATCTTCCAAAAGTGATCTACAGATTCAACTCAATTCCCACTAAATCACCAATGTCATTCTTCACAGATACAGAAAAATCAGTTCTTAAATGTATTTGAAACAATAAAAAAAGAATAACAAAAATAGTTCTCAGCAACAAGAATCATGAAGAAGGCATCACAACACCTGATTTCAAATTAAACTACAGAGCCATAGTAATAAAAAATAGCATGGTTTTGGCACAAAAACAGACATGTAAGCCAATGGAGCAGAATAAAAGACTCAGAAACAAATTCACACATGGTCAAATGATTTTTGACAAAGGGGCTAAAAACATACACTGAAAAGAAAGATAGCCTTTTTAACGGTGTTGGCAAAACTGGTTAACCATATGCAGAAAAATGGAAATAAATCCCACTTTCTTACCATGCACAAATCAATTCCAGATGGATCAAAGGCTTGGAAATTAGACTAGAGACCTTGAAGCTCCTTGAAGAAGGCAAAGGTCCAACAGTTCAATACATAGGCATGGGTGAAAACTTTCTCAACAAGACCCCAAAGACACAAGAAATTAAAAGGAGAATCAATATTTGAGATTGCATTAAACTGAAAAGATTCTATACAACAAAGGAAACAATCAAGAACCTCAACAGAGTGCTGAAAGAATGGGAGAAAATTTCTGCCAACTATTCCTCTGATAGAGGACTAATATCTAGAATATAAAAGTACACGAGAAACTTACTGCTTAAAAAAATAAATAATCCAATTGAAAATGGGCAAGTGAAATAAATAGACACCACAAAAGAAGAAATTTAAATGGCCAATAAATGTAAGAAAAAAAATTCAGCATCATTAGGAATTAGAAAGATGCAAATCAAAACTTCCCTGAGATTTCACCTAACTCCAATTAGAATGGCAATCATTCAACACACAAACAACAACAAATGCTGATGGTGTGTGGAGAAGTGGTAACTCTAAAACATTGTTGGTGGGATTGGAAATTAGTGCAACGACTTTGGAAACCAGTATGGAGGACTTTCACAAGAATGGGAATGAACATTCCATATGATCCAGCAATACCACTTCTGAGTATCTACTCAAAAGAATGGAAACCAAACTACCAAACTAATGCATGCATATCTATGTTCATAGCCGCACAATTCACAATTGCCATACTATGAAACTAGCCATGATGTCCATCAACAGATGAATGCATTACAAATATATGGGATATGTTCACAATGGAAACTATGTCATTTTTTGGGAAATGGATGGAACTGGAGAACATTATGCTAAGTGAGATTAGTCAGTCAAAAGAAGTTAAAAATTGTTTTTTCTCCCTTGTATGCACAAGCTAGGGAAAAAAGGGTCACAGGACGAACTCTAGATGAAGGAGAAATCAAATATGAGCTATTATTAAGGAGGCTTAACTGAGGAGGATGGAAGGAGGAAGAGGAAAATTCCCTAATGTGCATAATTATATTCATAAACATGTCAATCACCAAGCCAAACACAAGAAAAAGAGATGGGAAGGAAATGAGGTGGAATTTGGATATGGGCTAATTGGGAGATGTGTGCATGTGTGCCTCTACCATCTTACCCCATTGTTGATTGTTGTTGTATGACAACAATGCACCAATAAAAATAAAATGAATAAAAAAGATATTAACTGATTAAATTTTTAGATATTTATGAGTTTTTTTCTAAACATGAAAGGTACCTTTGTTTTCTTTTTTCTTCTTTTTTTGGTGCATTGTGGTCAGACATCTTAATGGATTACAAGATGGTAGAGGAATATGGTTACCCTGTGTACCACCGTCTTGGCTAAAATTAACAAGACATTCATGAAGCGGGGAAAGTGAGAGAAAATGTATATTAAACCAGCTATGCATTCATGATTTACTTCTGACTTTCTATGAGTTATAAAGAAGAAACCTAACAATCTTCTCTCATACATACCAAACAGATTTGTATTATGAAATTGAGACAGCAACACAATAAGTAATTTGAAATAATTTACCAACCTCACCAAGTTTTAAATGTATTCCCAATATTGCTGGGTCTTGTGATGACTCAAAAAGTCTGTTTTGAAATGAAAATTTCATTATGTATTTCCTTTGGCATGCCAAAGAGTTGATGAATTTATTATTAAAAGCTATAAGTATCAAAGTCTTAGTCCTGATGTTTAATAGCAAAGACCAGTTCTAGAAAACTACTTACACTAAGCTGGCTTAATATTTATTGTTTCGTTTTTCAAGTTTTCACTTACTTCCTGCAGGATTTTATAGATATTTCCTTTTAAATGCAAGCCATTAAAATATTTCCACAGTTTCAATTGAAAAAAGCAATAAAGATAGTGTTCTTTAAGGAACGTCACATGAGGTTTGTGTGTGTGTGTGCATGCTCATGTTTGTGTGTGTCCATAAAATAAATAGCAAAAATAAAATATTGAAGGTTGGATTAAAAAATATAAAATGTTTTTATGATCTGAACTAGTCTAAAGCTTTCTCCAGTTCTCTGTAGAAGTACCATGATGCTAATGTGAATAAATATGATCCTAACTCAAGCATAAATGTTAGCTTATTCAGAGTTTTATTTTAACTATCATTACTAATATTACATATCAATGCCTTAGATGTTTTTCAAATCTTGTTCAGCAACTCAAAAAGAATAAAGTGTATGTTCATACTGTAGATAGAACGGAAAGATCAATATATGCCAAATGGACTAGGCTTTAAATATATAACCAGGAATTTCCAGTCCCCAAAATCTAAATAAATAAATCTAGATATATTACTAAAGCTCTTTTTAATAAGTATTGTTTTATTACTATTGTATTGTGGTGTGTGTGTGTGTGTGTGTGTGTGTGTGTGTGTGTGTGTATGTACAAGTAGATATAAATGTATCAGGCCCAATTCTACACGTATTGTTGGCATACAGATTTAAAGAACTAGAAAAATTCTTAGTAATCAGTTTAAGTTGTTGTTTTATATGCATCATGTACTTATTTGAGATGGAGAAAGTATCTTATATGAACTGAGAAGTAAGGCTTTTTCTCTGTGATAATATTAAACCCGTAGTTGAAACACCAATACAATCTATTCCTGATGGAAATAAAATACTGGATAGAATTGAATTTGGAAATGTAGTCTATTAAATTTAACATTGTATCTCTCATTCAAGAACTGAGCTACTAAAATGAGAAAAAAAACCCTAGAATATGTAAAATGTAGCCATAAAAAAGTGAGTCAGATGTCTCAAAGTTAAAATAGTTACAAGATCTAATATTCTGCAAATACAACCATAGATAGATAACCTAAATATTCCAATTGTTCCAAATATAGCTAGCTAGACCAGAAAATGTGATTCACAGGAAAGGAGATTTTAATCCAACAATAAAAACAAGAAAAAATAGCAAATAATAGCAATGTATTAACCAGGCATGAGAATTAATTTTTTTGTCAATTTGATTAAGACATAGGGTACCCAGATAAGTATTTGGTTGAACATTATTTTTATCTCTCTGTCAGGGTGTTTCTGAATGAGATTAATAATATGAAGCACATTAGCATATGCTGAGAAAGGCATATCATCCTTCACAAGATGGGGAGGTCTCATCTTTCCTATTGGAAGACTGAATAGAACAGAAGTCAAAAGAAAAGAGAATTTTCTCTTGCCATTTGTCTGTTTCCCAGTAGGGCTATCAGTCTCCTCCCATGCTTGGGCTAAAACTGACATCATCAACTCTCTGGGATCTCAGTGTGTAAATTCACACTGCAACCACACCATTGGCTCTCCTGGAACTCCAGTTTACAGACAGTAACTGTGGGACTTCTCAACCTCCATAACTGTGTGAGCCACAAAGCCAGTTTCTTGTATGTGAATGGGCATAACACACACACACACACACACACACACACACACACACACACACTCACAGTCATGCATAACTTAATGTCGGGGTACATTTTGAGAAATGTATTATAAGGTGATTTTGTTCATGTGAGTATATCAAAGGGTACAATAAACTATGACACTAGTGACAAAACTAAGTTATATAAACTTAAAGGACTGCCAGTAACATGCAGTACATTATCAAATAAAACAACATGTTGTATGCAACAGTATATAGATATGTATATAATGTAGATCTATATACTATTGATTCTATTACTCTGACTTTAGCACCATTACCTATAAGTGTTTAAATGTTTTACAGTTTAATCTGTTACCTGTAGCAACTATTAATTGAATACAAGATGTCTTTCCACCATAACCTATACCATAGAAATACATATGACTGTAAGAATCTATTAGATCAATTCTATGGTAAAAACAAAACAAAACAAACAAACAAAAAACTACAAGATATGCATGCATTAGTTTGGTAGTTGGGTTTCCTTTCTTTGGGGTAGATACCCAGAAATGATATTGCTGGATCAATTGATAAATTTGTTCCCATTCTTCTGAGGATCCTCCATACTGTTTTCCAAAGTGGTTGCACTAATTTGCAATCCCACCAGCAATGTTTTAGAGTTCCCACTTCTTCACATTCTCCCTAGCATTTGTTGTTATTTGTGTTTTGAATGATTACTATTCCAGTTGGAGTTAGATAAAATTTCAAGGTAGTTTTGATTTGCATCTCTCTGATTGCCAATGATGTTGAGCATTTCTTCATGCCTTTATTGGACATTTGAATTTCTTCTTTTGTGAAGTGTTTCTTTAGTTCACTTACCCATTTATTGATTGGGTTATTTGTTTTCTTAGTGCTGAATTTCTTGATTTCTCTGTATATTCTAGATATTGTTCCTCTATCAGAGGAATAGATGGCAAAAATCTTCTCAAACTAATGCTTGTGTATCTATGTTCATAGCTGCACAATTCACCATTGCCAAACTATGGAACCAGCCAAGATGTTCATCAACTGATGAATGGATTACAAAACTGTGGGACATATACACAATGGAATTTACTCAGCCATAAAGAAAAACACAATTACCTCATTTACCAGGAAATGGATGGAACTGGAAGATACTATGCTAAGTGAGATTAGTCAGTCACAAAAAAAGATGAAATTGGATGCTTTCCCTAATATGCGAAAGCAAGGGAGAAATGGGTAACAAGAGGAACTCTAGATGAAGAAGATCCTATAGAGGAGCAAATAAAGTGACCTAACTGAGGGGATGGGAGGGGGAGAGAGAGAAACTCTCTAAAGCACATGATGTACTTAAGCAAACATATCAAAGTCAATCACTAAGTCAAACATGAGAAGGAGAGATGGGGAGGAAAAAGGTTGGGAATGGGTAAGGGCTAATTGGCTGATCTGTGTATGTATGTCTACACAAGTCTTTTATCTCATTAAGATGTATGACTACAATGCACCAATAAAAATTTTTTTTAAATACTAGAAATAGATAAATTTCTAAACACAATTTAACAACATTTAATCAGGTGCAAATAAAAAGAAACTCTGAACACATCAATAATAAAGCATGAGACTGAAACAATAATTAAAATTTTTCATCAGCCAGTCTCACACCATTAAGAATCATATGTTTTATCTCATGGGTGGAAGCTAGAGAGTAAATAGAAAACAATAAGACTTTATTTTAAATGATGATACCAGTAGAATAGTGGAAGGAATTAGGGGAGGAATGTGGGACAGAAAAAAATTTGAGAAAAAACCATTCAAATAATGTCATACCTATATATAAAAGTATAGCTACTAATCTTGATAACAAGTATGTGAAGGGATGAGTAAAATGTGGAGTGGGACATGGAATGGAATCACACCAAAAGCTGTGTGTTCATATGTCTGTATCACATTGAACATCACCATGATGTATAATTGCAAAAATTATAAAATTATAAGAAACCCTCCCATCTAAAACAACCCAAGGACCTCATGGCTTTACTGATTAATTCTACGAAACATTTAAAAAAGAAGTGGAATTAATTATTCTAAAGCTATTTCCAAATAAAAATGAAATGGAAAGAAGTCTACCAATCTCTTTTTATAAAATCAAAATTATCCTAAAACAAATCAGACAAAGATACTACAAAAAATAAAACTAAATACCCTTATCTCTGATGAACACACCAATGCAAAAATTCTCAATAGGATACCAGCAAAACACTCCCATAGCTCACAGGATCATATATCATAATCAGGGATGATTCATCTCAGGACATAAGAATGATTCAACATGCATGCATAGAGAAGCATAACACAATACATCAGAGTAAAGAACAAAAACTATATATGTTTAATACATGCAGAACAACTATTTGATGAGATTTTAATTTTGTGATAAAAACTCTCAACATATAAGATATAGAGAGGATATATCTCAACAAACTAAAGGCTCTTTATGAAAATTCCACAGCCAATATAATAGTAAATGGAGATAATCTTAAAGTTTCCTACCCAGCAAAACTATTAGATGGGGAAATAAGAAGCTTCCATGACAAACAGAAACTGAAGGAATTTATGTCTTCAAAACCAGCGCTAGAGAAAATACTCAAAGAGATTAACTACAAAGAAGAAATAGGTAATACATACCAGAACCAGAGAAACAAGATTTTCCACCCAGCAGACAACTAAGCAAAGAAGAATAAACAGTATTTCAAACAGAAATAAAATCTTAACATGTTAGGAATTAAAAGTTATCTCTAAATTAATATTTGTATATGGTGTTTGGTAAGGGTCCAATTTTATTCTTTTTCACATAATTATTTTTCAACAATATTTAGTGAAAATATTATTATTTCCTTCACCAAATGTTCTTGGAAACCTTGTCAAAATTAACTGGACCATATATGGAATAATTTATTTCTAGGCTTTTTATTTTATAGCAGTACTACACTGTTTCGATTATTGTAGCCTTATAAGGTTTGAAATCAGAAAATGTACATCATCTACCTGTGTTCTTTTTTCGAGATTGTTTTGGGTATTTAGAGTTCATATTTCATGTTAGGATAGATTTTTTTTCTGGAAAAAAATGTATGATAGTTTCACCTTAAAAAAAAAGACAAAAATATCCTCAGGTAAGAAAGAAAAGAAGAAATAAATATTGAAATGCTATCTCTAAGTGATCAAACATTTTATATCAGACAAATGAATTTGTTATGAGATTATCATTGTTAATTTTTGATAAATTGCTATAATATTATAAAATAAAGAAACAAGTTTCAGGAAAAAAAGATTATTTTGCTCTTTCACTTCCCCCTCCCCCACCATGTGAGGACTATTGTTGGTCTCCTTTTGCTTTTCACCTTCTGTCATGGAAGGACCAGGAAATAGGCCTTCAGAAGACACTATATGCTGATTCCTTGATCTTAGCCTTCCAGCCTCCAGAGCTATGAAAAACAAGTCTCTTTATAAGTTACCCTGTCTCGGGTGTTTTGTTACAGTAGAAAAAAAAACAGACTAAGACAATGAATGAATAATTTTTTATGAAGTCTTTGTAGGATCCTGGAGAAATATGCCATTTGAAAAATAGCCTGGAGATAGAGACAAAAGCAGCACTAACAGCATCATACTAATTAAAAACTTAACATCAGTGCATCTATGAATCTAGTCCCGAAATGAATGAAACTCATTTCCAAAAACACATTTATCTTGCTCTTAAACACCCACACTTCAATAGAAAACAGGCTGTTTTCAGTGGGATGAGGAAAATATTCAGACTGTATGACATGCTTCTCAAAAATTATACCAAGGGCCAGGTGTGGTGGTGCACGGTTGGGAGGCTGAGACAGGAGGATCACACAGGTTCAAAGCCAGCCTCAGATACTTAGTGAGGCTCTCAGCAACTTGGTGAAACCCCCTGTTTCCAAATAAAATATAAAATAGATCTGGGAGTATAGCCCAGAGGTAGAAAGCTTCTGGGTTACACCCTCACTACCACCAAAAAAAAAAAAAAAAATTATACCAAGGAACTTTCATGGGTGTTCTAATTCACTGTTTTAGAAATTCCTGAGTTTGATCAGTGTCCACAAAATATATTTTCAGTGCTAATTTATATGTTACAGAGGCTCAAGGTAGATTAGTCAGAAATTGCCCTCAAATGTTTTCCAATATTGTAGAAGTAGAAAAGACAAGAGTGTAAATCATTATAAGAGAGAAAACAATAAATCCATAAAGCAGTTTCTCTAGGACACTGAAAGATGAGTGGAGTTTATCCTATAAATATGTTTTTTGCATCCAGGCTTGGTGATACACACCTATAATTCCAGCACTTAGGAAGCTGGGACAGGAGGATCCTAGGTCTGAGGCTAGTCTAAGGAACATAGTTATAAAAAATATAAAAGGGATAATATCTCAATGGTGGAATGCCCCTGGGTTAAAACCACAATACAAATGATGATGATGATGATGATGATGATGATGATGATGATGATGATAATGATAGTTTTTTTTGTTGTTTTTTTTTTCAGGAACATTGATAGTATGCTGGCTGAAGAATGAGTCTGAGTCAAGAGTCAAGAGCTGGAAACAGGAATGCAGAATTCTTTGCTGTGTGCTATTAGTCATTGATTGTATCTATCAGAGGGATATGATGAGAACTTGCTTTAAGAAGATTCATCCAAAATATTAGTAGGAATTAGAGCAAGAGGAAGTTAAACAATAGGTCATTTTGATAGTCCATTCAAGCATTCATGGGGTGGATGAATTTGGGTGAAAAAAGTTTTGAACCCAGTACTAAATACATATGTCATTAAATCTGAAAATGCAAATAAAGATATCTATAGCATCTGAAGACTGGACAATGAAAATAATGTTCAAGTTTTTACCAAAACTATACTGAAAATTAAGTGTGTCAATTGTGTATAAAATATAAAATGTAAAATGTTTGAAATTAAGTTTTAGAGCTCAAGAAATGTGTTCAGCTAAAGACATTCAAATAAGCTTGGAGCTTGGGAAAGAGGACAATATTGAATCAAGAATTTGAGGCACATTACCTAAGAGATAAAAATAAAGTTGTAAAAGTAAACATATTCATAAAGTAAAATTATATAGAAATGTTAAGTCACAGGAAGGAACTTTAAGTATACTTATATAAGGAACAAAAACAATAGAAAAAACTAGTAAATAATGCAGTATCATATAAATTGAACTAAAATTGGGACACTAGAATGTAAACAGAGAAAAGAGGCATAAACTATAACAGAGTACTGATCACATAGGAGACACTCAACATATACCAAAATGAAAATGTTTAGGCAGGAATAATACAATAATGTAAAACAAAATCTTTCACCATGGACTAATACACACCTTGAAATAAATCAAATATATAAAATCTTTTCTTGTTCGAATTCTGTTTTTACTAACTTTAATTATCTACTTATTCCAATCAGACTATCAGTGTTCTAAGTTTATGGAGAGCTCAGCAACAGAAATTCACAAAGTGCATGTTGGAAGAGACCTACATGATATACTATCAAGTAAGCATATTTTCTCTGAACTGACTCACAAAGTGTGCAATCCCACAGGGCTTGAATCTGAGAATATCCTAGTATATTCTTAACCAGGGACTGTGTGCTGTTGAAACACCATGACAGAACTGCCAAGTGCATCTTCTGTCCGCCTAGACCAAGGTCCCTACTGCCATAGTCTGCCAGCCTACAGCACAGTGAATCTGTTTTTAATTGGCTCGTAAGTCTTTAGCTGTTTTTAGATGAAGGGTGATTTGGCTAATTAACAATCTTGTGGGTTCTTTCTTGTTCTCTTGTTGTAAATAAAAATGAGTCATTCCTAGTTAGTTTGAAACAAGTTAAAGGAAACTTTTGTCCAAAACTGGCCTTATAAACTTTGCTAAAGTAAGTTAAAAAAGATAACAAATGTTTTGGTACACACAGAGGCAGACTAGGTTTATATGTAAATAATGTTATATGCAAATATAGCAAGAATATTTATTAAGTATATAGTATACTAAGTTATTTGATAAAAGCTGAAAATACACAATCTTGTCTTTCAGCTTAACATCCATTTTGAGCAAGATTGATTACTATAAAATTTATCATTATGTAAAGCATACTTTCCTCTACATTTACACATTCATAATCAGTTAATAGTACTTCTCTGGTATTCTCCATCATAGTCTCTGTTGTACTGGTTCAGTCCAAATCTGTATACTATATACAGAGGACCCTCCTAAAGTACAGATCACGTGCTACTGGTCTAGCTTTAGAACTTACAATTATCTTTTACCATAAGAGAACAAACACCCATCTTCTTGAAAGAGCACATAAAGCACTTCTTTACCTGCATATGAGCTACCTGTTGTCACTTTTTGATCCTCTAATGCTCAACAACACTCAGTCATTAAAGTGTTCTTTAGGGAATTACACTGCTTTGCTTCCAACTTTATGCCATTTCCTTTACCCACTATGACCTTAAATCTATATGGCAAACTTTTGTTTTGACCTTGAAATTGTGTTCAAAATCTCATTTTATTTCCAGACTAGGAGAATGCATTCTAATCACTTCCTTTCTTAGGGTTAGAATCGACGCATACCTAGTAAGTTTAACAATCAGCTGTCATGTTTGAAGAGTATTACTTTGAGGCATTTGTCAATGTAGATACTCCTCAAATCATCAATTCCAAGCTACCAGATTGGTGCTATTGAACCTCAAATTGAGAAAAGTTGTCTTACTGACTTGCCAAAACCAGTGTGGGCTGGCTCTAACACATAACTAGTTACAATCCAAGAAAGTTATCTGCAGTTTATGAACTCCAGAACTTTCTAATTAACCTAAAAATAACATGTGTCCTACAGTTGAAATAAAATGCAACTAAAATTCTAGAATATTTATTTCTTTTCATCTTGCTATGGAATTTGATAATTTTCAAACGTTTTTGTCTCATAACAACTCTGTGAAGGGAGCCACTGGAATCTGTATATTTCTTTTTTCCAACTTCTGTATACCTTCACTCTTGAGTTCTTTATATATTCTAGATATTAGTTATATCAGAGGAGTAATTAGCAAAAATTTTCTCCCATTCTGTCGGCTCTCTGTTGAGGTTCTTCATAGACTCGTTTGCTGGATTTTTTTTGTAGAGATTGAAAAACTAATTTTAGAATTTGCATGAAAATAAAAAGGATGTAGAAGAGGTAAAACTACTTTGAAAAAGAAGACAGCAATAAAGAGGAATAGTGTGATCTAATTCCAAGTTTTGCCATAGATATACATTAATGAAGGCAGTGTGATCCTGATTTCAATATATACCAATATATTAGTGGAACAGAAGAGCTATTTACCAATAGAGCCATGGGTGGACAATTCATCTTTGACAGAAAATCCAAAGGGAAACAGTGGAGAAGTATTCTTTTTTTTTTTTTTTTTTGCATTACTATAGTGGAACCCAGGGGTATTCTACCTCCAAGGTACACTCCCAGTCTTTCTTATTTATTTATTTATTTATTTATTTATTTATTTATTTATTTATTTATTTTTGCGGTACTGGGATGAAATCCAGGGGCATTTGACCTCTGAGCTACACTCCCAGACCTATTTTTTATTCTTTATTTTGAAACAGGGTCTCACTAAGTTGCAGAGGGCTTCACTAAAGTAGCTAATGCTGGTCATGAACCACGATACTCCTGTCTAATGCTGGGATTACACGCATGCGCCAACCACGCCCGGCTATAGTATGCTTAACACACACACACACACACACACACACACACACACACACACACCTCCCCAATACACAAAATTTAACTTGTAATATGTCACAAACCTAAGTGTAATAGTTGTAAATGTAAAACTTCTACATAACAACTTACAAAAACATCTTTGTCCCCTTGAGTTTGTGACATCAAAAACACAAACTATAAAATTAAAATTTGATAAATTAGACTTTATCACAATTTAAAATATCTCTTATCCCAAATGCATTGTTAAAAGAATAAAAAGATAAGCAAAACTGAGAAAAGTATGTGTGCATGTAAATCACTATCACTATGAAACTATAATGCACCACTAAGCGTATAAAATAAATAATAAAAATTTATAGAATATAAACTGGAACCCAAAATATTTAATGGATGCTGAAAAATCAACCTTAATACAATAGGTAAGGTAATTAAAATGAGTCAAATATTTAGACAGACATTTTTCCAAAGAAGAACGTAAAATAAACATGTTAAAACACACTACAAACCAGGCATGGTGGCACATTCCTCTCACTACCTGGGAGGCTGAAACAGAAGGATTCCAGTTTCAAGAATAGTCTCAGCAAATAGTGAGACTCTCATCAACCTAGTGAGACTCTGTTTCAAAATAAAAATAGAAGAGTGTGGAGGATTTAGCTCATAGGTAGAATGATGCCCTTGTGCTCAATCCCTAGTACCACATGCACACAATAAATACTTGAAGTTGGAAATAAACACCCCAATGTTATAATACTATAGACATTTGAAAATGACTATAATTATGGAGTCTGACCATACCAAAGCCTGGGGAGTATGTGAAGAAACAAAATTGTATTCACTGGCATAAGTTTGGAAAACAGTTTGGCAAGGTTTTTTTTTTTGTTTGTTTGTTTGTTTTATGTATGTGTGTATGTGGTACTGGGGGTAGAACCCAGGGGCTTTCTATCTCCGGGCTATACTCCCAGATTTATTTTATATTTGGTTTGGAAACAGGGTCTCACTACGTTGCTAAGAGCCTCACTAAGTAGCTGAGGCTGGCTTTGAACCTGTGCGATCCTCCTGTCTCAGCCTCCCAAGCACGGGGATTACAAGCGTGCGCCATCACACCCGGAATGGGCAGGTTTTTAAAATTATACATACCATATGATCTAGCCATTCTATTACTGAACATTTATCCTTAAATCTGAAAACATAACATTCATACAGATATTTTGCCATGAATATTTAGAGCAAAGTGCAACTGAGATCTAACCAATAGGTTAACAGCCCATTTTCTCTCACAAATAGTATTCACAATTCACACTTCTTTGTTCAGTGTGTATCCTATTTTCACATGTGAACATCCTGATCACACTGTGTCCACCTAGTCATGAGTTAGCTCTATATCAGCCCTACCATGGGTTACATGACCATCTCCATTCTATTCTAATGTTCACTACAATTTATCTCTAGGAGCATAATCTGCCTGCCATCAGCAGCTCCATCCCTTTGGATCCTTTGTCTTTGATGCCACGATACAAACTAATGAAACTTCTTTATCTTTCCCTAGTGCTACTATCAAGTAAGCTTGACCACTACGTGCAGTTACCAACTACCATATTTCTCTCACCAGAATGAAGCCAGAGTAGACAAAAATTCACAGCATACTCTTGGAAATTGGGATTTAGGCCATAAACCCACAATTGGGTGAACAATTCTTGTGTCAATCTGTACTTTTTTGTATAATCATCTTACCATTGTTCAGCATTGAGGCTGTAACATCCACAGCAGCTGAGATGAACCTGTGAGTCAAGATTAGGGTTAGGAAATTTCAAGACTCTTTCTAATGTTTTGCTCTACTTTAGGATCACTTTACAGGTTTAGAAAACTGAAAATTTCTCTAGTTCCTTACCTCTAGTTTCAAGGACTAAATCTGATGTCACATAGTCTATTCCATGGAGATATTTATGACTAAAGGATAGGACATAATATTTTCTACTCTTTTCTTCTTTTACTTTTTAAATATTTTAATCATAATTATTTTTATATACTAGGGATTAAACCTAGGGGAATTCTAGCTCTGAGCTACACCTTCAGCCATATTTTATTTTATTTTTAAAAAATTTAAAACATAGCTGGGCAGGGAAGTGCATGTTTGTAATCCTAGTACTTGGAGGCTAAGACAGGAGGATGGCAGGTTTAACGACACTCGTCAACCTAGTGAGACTTCGTTTCCAAATAAGAAATAAATCAGGCTGGATATGTAACCCCTGCAGAGAATACCTCTGGATTTAATTCGCAGTGCCACACACAAAAAAAAATAATTAAAATATGTTATCACAAAGTTGCTGAAGGTCTTTATACATTGCTGAGGCTGGCCTAAAACCTACAATCCTCCTATCTCAGCCTCCCATGTACAAGATTATAGGTTTATGGAACCATGCCCAGCTGCTTTCAGGTCTTAATTTTAAACAATAAAGGAAAACAAAGTTGAAAATTTTAACATACATGGGAAAATTATAAACATAGTGTCAAGTATCTGATGCTCATACAGAAGGCTAACTAGAAACTTCACTAGATTTCTCTTAGCTTTTAATTCTAAAATGAAGCTTCACCAGCCTTTTTACTCCTTGACCATTCATTCACCAGCATGAATTGATGTATTTCTTAAAGTTTCTTTCTTTAGCCACAAAGATAACCAGAGAATAGTTGAATTTTCACTCTGACTACAAGCGTCTGCTTTGCACCTCTCAGGATTTAGAACTGCCTGACTGACAATCTCAGTCACACCTATGTGAAAACGTTTTTGGAGCATGTCATCACAAGTTTGAAGGACACTGGCTCAGCACACCATCATTTTATCTTTTCCATGTTATTATTTCATAGATAATACACACATTTTGGGAGAATATCACTTTACCTATTTTTTTCAGAAATGGAAATTGAACCCAAGGGTATTATATTTCTGTGCTATACTCCAAGTCCTATTTTTTATTCTTTAATTTGAAACAGGGTCTCACTAAGTTACTATGAGGGCCTCATTAAGTAGCTGAGGCTAACCACAAACCCCAGTCCTCCTGTCTCAGCCTCCCAAATCCTGGGATTACAAATGTGCACCACCACGCCCAGCCTCTTGGTCTACCTCTGCTCCTCTAAGTTTTACAGTATTATTTCCCTGTAAGTGCTAAGAAATACATAACAATGAGTGCCAAAAAATGAAGACAAAATGTCCATGCACTGTTTAATTGCAGATGAATGCAGAAGTGTCAGGATATGCATATCTTTGTGTGAGGCAACATTGAGAACTGAATGGAGAAAGCACTGCCTGAACTGGGCGACAATGATAAATGAATGGTGGAGGCCCAAGAAGGAGCATCCCCAGAAAGAATAAAAGAAGAACAAGAAAGTACAGAAAGAAGCAGGATGGGAGAGTTATAGAGGAGGAGGAGAATGGGGAGAGAGAGAACACGCATGTCAACTCTCTGGCATCTCTTATTTATTAAATTCTATGATATAAAACCTGCAGCTTTTCTTTTTGTGTGTCAAATCACAACTCAAGTTTCACTCAACGATTACTAAAGAATATATATCCATAAGTAGACAAATTATTTTTTAGTCCCTATTTTGTTTTGTTTTGTTTTGGACACTAGGACTTGAACCCAGGGAAATTCTACCGCTGATTTATACCCCTAGCCCTATTTTAGTTTTTAGTTTGAAAGAGGGTCTCACTAGGTTTCTGAGACTCTCACTATATTTCTAAGGCCTGTCCTTAAAGCTGCATTCCTTTTGTCTCAGCCTCCAAAGTACTGGAATTACAGGTTTGTGCCATCAGCTTATTTTGTTATGTTTTAGTCCAAAAAGCTTTAGAAGTAATGGAGTAGAGAAGAAAATATTGCTGCTTATGCCTTATATGATAAGAGTAAAAGGAGGAAATACTGTGGAAGGTCAGTGATCAGGAGATGAGATTTAAAGGCAAACTTTGACATTAATTAGCTCAGCTGCCTTAGGTAAAACAATCTCATTGCACTTGGGATCTGCAAGCATAAAATTGTGGAAGGAGAGAAAGATAAGTTCTGCCTTGCTCTAAAAAGTACACTCTGATTCTTACTGTACCCAGCCAGACTGGCAAGAGTGAAACATCAGGGGTCCACATGGCCCAGGCAGCGTGGATTCAGTCCAAGACATTTCATTAGTGCTGCATTATAAACTCCTGATAATGCAGTTTATTTTGTGGTTTAGTGCACTAGCTCAATTTCACTTTGCAATTTTTATTTTTCTCCATAATTATCCCTTGAAACAATTCCTGATTTAATGAAAAAAAAACTGGCCTAGACACTCAAAAACTAAAGTTTCTATTGCTTCTAACAGAAACCAGTTCTCTAACTTTGAGAAAAATCACTTATTTGGGCTGTTTCCTCTTTCATTCATAGATTCATTTCTTCCACAAGTATTTATTATCTACCACACACCAGAAATTATTTTTTAGTCTTGTGTATCCTAAGATACTTTCTAGTTCATGGATACAATCTTTTCCCATTCTGTTTCTGATTATATTTTGTTTCCTAAGCTACAAACAAGGTTTTCCCTTAAGTCATCAGGATGATTACTGATCATTTCTCCAGATGCACAGAACTTTTTGTTTAACATTCAAGGTTCTATTTCAACATCCTTTCTGCATATCTTAGCCTTTACATGTACTATTTGCATTCAAATCCTTGCCTAATCAATCTCACCTGGTCATTCATTGCAATACCAAAATGAGATAGCACACTCAAGAGTAATTTGGAGTATAAAAAGCAGCTAAAAATAAGTGATTGTTATTGCCTCAAGATTAAAGTAGTAAAAGGAAAAGCAGTTTTCAGATACTCCGTGAATTTAATACTCTCAAATCAGATTTCTTGAGCGGAGTTCTGATGATTTACTAGGCTCAGAGACATGCTGTGACAGTGGAATCTACACAACAGTTCTCCCAAACAGCACAGTAATTTTAGGAGCACCACCTATTTTGAGAAAATACTGATATGCTACCAAGTAAGTTTGATTTCAAAAGCTTTAATTAGATTTCCTCAAAGTTCTAATGTTAATTATAAAAAAATGTCTGTTTCAGTCTTTGAGCAAAAAAAAAAAAAATGATTGTAATTGGTTTTAAATGGAAAACCAGTTTGTGCTTCAGGCAGATGACATTACTTCCTGCTTCACAAAGAAACTGGAGAGTATCAGACAATAATTCCATTGCTTTCCTTTGTCTTTTTTTTTCTCCAAGTGTGTGTGTGTGTGTGTGTGTGTGTGTGTGTGTGTGTGTGTGTTACTGGGGACTGAAGCCAGAGGAATTCAATCCCAGCCCTATTTCATTTACTACTTTGAAAAAAAAGGGTCTGGCTAAGTAACTGTGAGCTAGTCTCAATTCTTCTTTCTCAGCCTCTCCAGTGTTAGAAGTGTGTGCCACTGCTTCAGGCTAAATACCTCCATTTCTAATTGCAGAGTAGTCTGACCTCATTCCTCTCTTATTTCATTCTCTCCTTCCATAAGAGGAGTGATTAACTTTCCTCCACCCAAGGCCAGGCTCTCAGTGCTGTACCCACACTCTGCACTCTGGATAGACCAGCTCTCTCGATCTCATGCCTCCTAACTGTTCAGTCACCTGGATTTCAATCCTGAGCCCTTCATTTTGTGTCTTAGGTGTTTCTTTTCTTGATAGATCCTTCTTCTAGTTCTAAGAATCTCTCACATTGAAATCGTGGCTTCTCTTGAACATATTTACTTCTTTGACTACAGCCTAATCTTTAACCTTCCTGGAATTGCCCAAATATTTGAATGAATAATGTATTATAACTCATTTACTTTGAAATCAAGTCATTGGATTTCTGTTCCCAGCATACTCCTGCCTTACTTCTACTTAACATTAAGAATCTACCTTAATTGATGAATTAAATATGCAGTATTCTCTGTTTACTTTGCACTAACTGCTGAAGCAGTTGGCATTTTGAAAGATGGTCTCCCTCACATTGCCTCCCTTCTTGTTGGTGGAAACAGCATCTTCTGGTTGTCTTTCTGCTCTCTTTGGATTGTAACACTTTATCCTTAATAAGTTCCATTATCTCTGCTCAGGCCTTGAAAATCGGTTGCTAAAGATTACCACCTGTACTAGTCAAAATTCTCCCTACAAACAGAACCCACAGAATATGTACATGATAAAAGGGCATTTATGAAACTGGTTTCACACTCAGAATCTTCAATCCCAAGTGAATGCTTACATACCTGCACACTGGAGAGCTGGACAAGCCAACAGCTGCCTTGTTCCTGAATCCCAAGCCTCAGAACCCAAGGGACCAGTGATGTAGCCCGGATCCAAGGACAAAAGGCATGGAAACTCCCAGGAGAATTGTCGAAGACAGTCCACATTGGAAGGGTGAAGCTTTAGCTAGATAGTCTCGGGAAAGAACAACAGAAGCAGACACACCTGCACAGGAAAGATCAAGAGTGTCCTCAGGCTGCTTCCTCCTTCTGCCCTCCGCTCCATACGGGCCCCCAGCCTATTAGATAGTGCTACCCACTCAGAGGGCAGGACTTCCGCTTCAGTGTGCTGTTCTGCATGCCATTAATTTCTTCAACACATCAGAATTTTCTTAATTCTAGTGGTATGGTCAGATATAGACTGTTCCTGAAAGATCTCAGGGTTGACAGAGTTATATCATGAGGTTGTACTCTCATCATTAGGTAAATCTGTAGTAATCAATTTATCTGGGTGGTAACAGAGACTGGTGGGGTGTGACTAGAGAAGGTGGGTCCCTGGAAGTGTGGCGTTGGAGATTGTGTGTGTGTGTGTGTGTGTGTGTGTCTTTTAATCTGTCATGCTTACTTATTTACTCTTGCTTCAGGCCTCCATGATGTGAGTACATAGCCCTGCTCTTTTCCTTTTTTCTGCTTCCCATTTCCATGCCCTAAAATCTAGGACTCTGGCTTCACATAGACTTAACCTGGAACCTTCAAAGAAAAAAAAAACTGTGGGAAAATAAATCTTCCTTCCTCTGGTTGTGTGGTCAGTTTTTGTTGTTGTTGTTGTTTTGTTTGTTTCTTTTTTTTTTTTTTTGGATTACAGGAACAAGAATGTTGACTGAGACACCTACGCATTTCTCAGTCTAATCAAGTTGTCAATTCAGATTAACTATCACATCACTCCCAACATCTGCACTGGTATATGCTTCTGACTGAAAACAGGTGTGTGAGAGCATAGCTGCCTGCCCTTAAGTTAGCATTCCTTAGATTTAGTATTCTAGAAATCTATTCTGGAACTTCATCTGGGTTTGACTTCTTGGTGGGATTTTCCCTCATTCCTAACCTGCCTCTCTCACTGCTTAATCAGGCTTCTCTGGCAACACTTCCTCAATAAAACACTGGCACTTAAATCCCAGCATCTGCTTCTGAGGAACTCAATTTAAGACACCCTATCACCAAAACCCTTCATTCTTTTTTCCTGGCTTTTGGTAAATGATATTATAACTAACACCACTCCTATTTTTTAAGGTAGAAACTTAGAAGTAACCATCACATATTAGATAATTGTAATAATTGAGATGCATAAATAATAATTGGGATTATTAAAAAAATAACTCATTTCCATTATACTATTCACTCCTAATTTTCTGTACTATGAAACTAATTAAAATTTCTGAGGCCAGGCGTGGTGGAGCACGCTTGTAATCCCCGCGCTTGGGAGGCGGAGACAGGATGATGGCGCAGGTTCGAAGCCAGCCGCACTGGCGTAAAAGTCCCTGTTTCAAAAATATAAAATAGGTCTGGGAGTGTAGCCCGGAGGTAGAGGGGCTTCCAGGAAACCCAGTACCACCAAAAAAAAATTACTGGACTAAGGCAAACTTACTCTATCATATCATACAGTAGCCTAACCTAGCCCTCTCTTGGCATCCTCACTACTGTATCCCAGTCAACTTGAACACACAACTTAAGGAAGGAAATTTATTTACTCACAGTTTTATTATAGATTCTGTGTATAGATTCTGAGTCCAGGGTCTGGAGTTTAGGGCATGGTGGCAGGAGAGGAGAGATAGTGTGAGAGCACAAGGTGATCAGGGATCATATATAACCCCAAGGCCACACATCCAGGGACCCAAGTTCTTCAGCCACCCACTGGCCCAGGTTACCACCCAGATAAGGCAGGGGCGTGTAACTCCGTGGTTGAATGCCCCTAGGTTCCATCCCCAGACCCGCAAATAGTAATTAATAATAATAATAATAATAATAATAATAATAATATAAAAAATTAATTTCCAAATTTTCTAAATTTCACCTATTTCACAGCATATAGGTTAGTAAGTCACTGAAAAATTATTTCAACCCCTAAATATTATTACTAGTTTGGCATATTACAAGTCAAAGATATACAAATGAATCCCAAACATTATCTCACCAAATGAGAATAATCATTTAAAAATACTTTGTATTTTAGTTTGGCATTTCTCTCCTTCATCTCAAATCCACGATCTTCCCAAAATATAAGAAGAGAAATGGAAAAAAATGCAAAAATGCAAAATGTGTTGGAAGAGGAACCCACTCACCAACACCTCAGTATCCATTTAATAATTTAAATTTACATCTACTATATTTCAGGCATAGTGCTAGATGCTGTGGATACAGTGAGGAAAAGAAGGATAAGGGCTTCACCTGTATAAAATTTACTATTATTCAATTCCTTTGTGATATTTACTCTCTTTCTATAACTATAAAACACAGCGAACCTATTAGCCACCTGCAAATCTCCAATGCCTCATGTGTCTGAGACAAAATCAAATAAATTTGTTAAATTAACAAAATCCAATATCATTTATCAGCAAAATATAATAAGAAATCCTGTGCTTGGCTTTTAGAATTTAATTCCAGAGACATTCTACGTTCTAATATTTCATTCCTATTATCACATTCCATGTAGTCACCATGAATAAAGAGAAAAGAATCACTGTGACAGAAATCAATCATTATACTATCAACAATTATCTATAATTAGAACTACATACGTTCTTTCTAATTTTAATTCTCTCAGTGCTTATTCAGGAACAATTGTGTCAGTCACAGTAATTATCCTGTGCTTGAGATGATCTTGATGCAATCTTTCCTTCAAATGTGGTATAGCTGATGCATCAATTATGAAAAATAATTAAACTTTCAAATCAACTGAAAGGCAAACGGTCAAGAAAATGATCCACTGAATCTTATGACTCAATGGACTCTCATACAAAAATGCACATATGCTTTTCTTGACTGTTAAAGATCACCATTTATTTGAAATTTCCAGCTCAGATTGACTAACTTTATTTCTGTAATATAAGCACATTACTGAAAGATTCCCACATACACTACCCTAGGGTTACATTTATGAATCTCAAAGTGTGGTAGATAATTCTTCTCCAGCTAATTTGTCTATGCTACTACCACTCTAATCTTATTTAGATAAGATACCCAAGCTCACCAAACCTATGAATAGAGGTAAACAAGTATCTTCAATGACTTCTGAATGTGAACATTTTGAGACAGAGATTTTTTTTCTGAATGCCAATATTTTCTATAAATATGTTTATCTAGAGTGATGTCAAAGTGTATAATTCTATTAGGGACTCCAGAATTAACCTTATAGTCCATTGTAAAAATAATATTACCTTTCTTAAGGTTTTGAAAGTTGAAAAAATAGATTTTTCTTTTAATATAAATTATAATAAAGTATAATTCTTCTGTTTGTAAAAAGACCTTGAGCATTTTTTAAGAAGCAAACATAGAAACCTATATTCTTCTGCCTGGCATGGTGGCACACACTTGTAATCCCTGCGCTTGGGAGGCAGAGACAGGAGGATCACACAAGTTCAAAGCCAGCCTCTCTGATTTAAGAGACCCTGTTTCCAAATAAAAATATAAAAAATAGGTGTCTGGGAGTGTAGCCCAAAGGTAGAAGGGTTTCCAGGAACCCCAGTACCATCCAAAAAAAAAAAAGAAAGAAACCTATATTCTTCTTTAGTACTAAAAACTCCTTTCTTAAAATTCATAATTCATGCTAATTATGAATTTAGGTGTTGAAACAATTTTCATTAAGTAGTTGAGAAATTAAAATATTCTATTTCTTCCTATATTTAGAGCCAAAACTGGAATTTATGTTAAGAATGATTGGGTCAAAATAAAAATTATTAAAAATAAATAAAGAGGCTGAAACCACTTTAAATATCAAGGGCTTACAAATGTATAAAATTTTATGTAACAGTATCAAGTTTTGGATGTTTCTGTTTTATTCTACTTATCCATAAACAAAATAACTACAATAAATGATACCTGTATGGTCATTCTAAAATTACTAAAGTTCTTAAATATCTATTTACATTCACTTAGTGTTTTAAGTTAACCAGAACCATTACTGATTTATATCCTAAATATGATAAGCAGAGAAAGTTTTCCAGCAAAAAATATACTAAAAATATTAGATAATTTGAGATAAAATTGTTTTGAAGACTAACCCATTTAAATTAAATTAGGTAAAAAAAAAAACCTTGCTCAACAAGACCCCAAAAGCATAAAAATTAAAAGGAGAATCAATACTAGTGATTGCATTAAACTGAAGAGCTTCTGTACAACAAAGGAAACTGTCAAGAACCTCAACAAAGAGCCAATAGAATGGGAAAAATTTTTGCCAACTACTCCTCAGATAGAGGACTAATATCTAGAATAGACTCAGAACTCAAGAAATTCATTCCTAAGAAAACAAATAACCCAATCAAAAAATGGGCAAGTGAACTAAGTAGATATGTCACAAAAGAAAAAATTCAATGGACAATAAATGTATAAAAATTATTCAACACCATTAGCAATTAGAGAGATATAGATCAAAACTACCCTGAGATTCTACATAACTTCAATTAAAATGGTAATCATTAAAAACACAAACAGAAAATTCAGGCAAAACTGTGGAGAAGTGGGAACTCTAATACATTGTGGGCGGGATTGCATATTAATGCAACCACTCTGTAAAACAGTATGAAGAATACTTAGAAGAATGGGAATGAACCTACTCTATATGATCCAGCAATACCACTTCTGAGTATCTAACCAAAAGGATGCATGTGTATCTATGTTTATAGCCACACAATTCACAATTGCCAAACTATGGAACCAGCCATGATGTCTAACAACAGATGAATGGATTATAAAAATATAAAATATGTACACAATGACATTTTATTCAGCTACAAAGAACAAAATTATGTCATTTGCAGCAAAATTGATGGAAGTGGAGAACATTTGACTAAGTGGGATTAGTCAGTGACAAAAAGTAAAAAACCAAATGTTCTTCTTAATATGCAGAAACGAGGGGAAAAATGGGTCATAGGAGGAACTCTAGACAATGAAGGGGAGACCTTAGATGAGCAAATAAGGTGACCTAATAGAGAGTAACGATTGAGGGAAAGAGGGAAATTCCCTAATGCACATGATATACATTTACAAACGTATCAACGTCAATCTGTAAACCAAACATGAAAAGAAGAAAGGGAAAGAAACATGGAGGAAGGGCTTAATGACTGATACGTGCATGAATGCCTCTACTACCTTGTATCCCTTTAAGATTTATGACTACATGCACCAATTTAAAAAAATAAAAAGTAAAATAAAAACATAAAATATAAAATGTTTGAAAGGAAACATTTTTTTAAAATGTTTTAAAATACCTTTGAAATATTAGTTCAGCAAAAATTCAGGAACTACATCTAAAAAAGCCCGATCAATAAAATGACAAATGAGTATACTAGATTTCCCCCAAATTTAGATTTTCTTCTTTTTGAAAGACACTAAAGATAATGAAAAGACAAGCCAAAACATTGGAGAAAGTACTGGAAAAGCATACATGGAGACTCAGTCTGGATCCAGGAAGGAGGGTGTGGCAAGGATCTGTGAAGAGCTACAGGCAGTGGGAACTTGGTCTTTGAGTCTTCTACTTTATGAAGCAGAACAAGGTGGACAGCACTTCTTTGTAAAATTGGATTTTGTTACCTCGACTAACACTGGAGGTTAGAAGGTTACCTTGACTGCACTAGAGCTGTTTGGGGTAAGCACTGCATGAAAAGGCTCTGCAGCATTAGTTCTAAGCAGTTATTTGAAAAAGGATATGCATCTAGATATGGAAAAACAAACACCCACAGTGCTTCACACAAGCTCTTTGATTTGGTCACCACATCCATATCCAGAGATGTTTAGAGAAAAAGCTATCAAGAATTAAACACTTGCCATGCCCCCCAGTTCTTGATGAATTCCAAATCGAGAAGCCCCTAAAAAAACCTTTTCACTTTAAATACCTCTTTAAGGAGAAATATTTAGTTTATCTAATGTTAGTTTATCACTGGCCTTGATATCATCCTCTTTTCAAATGTGATATACTGAATGCATCAGTCATGGACCCCAAACTGACAGACCAATCATTGTGCCTTCCTTCTTAGTAATGGGTGGTATAAGATGTAATTATTTATACTTAACATTAGAAGGAATGTCTCAACCAGGCGTGGTGGCGCACGCTTGTAATCCCGGTGCTTGGGAGGCAGAGACAGGAGGACCGCGCAGGTTCGAAGCCAGCCGCGCGCGCTGGCTTAGGAGACCCTGTTTCCAAATAAAAATGTAAAAATAGGTCTGGAGTGTAGCACAGATGTAGAAGGGCTTCCAGGAACCCCAGTACCACCAAAAAAAAAAAAAAAAAGAAATGTCTCAGCATGCTGAAGATCACTAGAACCCTAAACATTTCTCTGATATTGCAGGCCTTTGAATTTTCATAGACTTTATCCTATATCTTATTGAGCAGATACATGTTTCTTTTAATTTGTTCCAACATGATATTCTGAGTAATGTCCAGGATCCAATCCCTTTTGGACTATATTTTAACAGAGAGTAAAAGGGTCAACATAGCCTTGAGTTTATTATAAATATATCCTCTGTCTATCCCAGAAAAGATGGATACTTTCAGGCCTAGGTATGGGAAAGAATCACATTCTCCAAATCAATGAGTCAAGAACTCCAACAGATACATTCAATACATGAATATTTTTCTGGGTAGAAAATTGACATGTATCATCACATTATCAAACTCCTATAAATATTAAGAATAACTATTATAAGAAAGTTGCCTTATATTGCCCATTATCATTGTGTTGTTAAAAAAAAATCTCAAAATCTTTTTGACCTTCTAAAAGACACCAGGCAAAGCAAATTTATGATGGTTAATTTTTTGTGTTAATGTGACTAGACTCAGGGATGCCAGATAGCTGGTAACATACTCTATGTATTCATGAGGGTATTTCCGGAATAGTTAGCATTTGAACCAGTAGATAAAGAAGATCTGCTCTCACCAATGTGGGCATTCATTGTCCAATCTATTGAAGGCCTGACTAGAATGAAAAGGCAGAATAGTAAATTAGCTTTCTCTGATTCAGCCAGGACCATCTGTCTTTCCTCTTGTATTGGGCATTAATGTTCCTTGCTCTCAGGTGATTCAGATCAAGACTTACACCATCCTGTCCCTCCTTGTTTTTATCAGCCTTTCAGGCTCTGACTCAATTACATTATTCTGTTTCTTCAACTTGCAAACATCAGAATGTAATACTTCTTAGTCTCTAAAACTATTGAACAACACATAGACATTATATCTATTATAGGTCATATGTCATATATATACATACATATATAATCTTTTATTGGTTCTATGTGTGTGTGTGTGTGTGTGTGTGTGTGTGTGTGTGTGTACTGGAGATGGAGCCCCCAGGGGCATTCTTCCTCCAAGATATGCCCCCAAGCCCTGTTTTTATTATTTATTCATTTTTATTTTGAAACAGGGTCTCACTGAGTTGCAAAGGACCTCACTAAGTTGCTGAGGCTAGCTGTGAACCAAGATCTTATTGTCTAAGCCTCCCCAAATGCTGGGATTACAAGCATGTGCCACCACACCTGGCTACAATTCTTACTAATATGAAATTACAAGTAAAAAAAAAAAACCTTTAAACATTTATATATATGCACATTTGACATTCTTCCTATTCTCTTCCAGTTTTATTCTATTTACCTTTATGGTAGTTATCAGCCTCCTTTGTAAGCTATTTTTTGTAACCATTGTTAATTGTTAGTTTTCACTATTTTGATTCATCACAGTAAACTTCCCCAAAACCAAGCCTACAATATCCAATAACTTTCTGATCACACAGAAATTGCTTTTTCCCTGTACCTTCGTTTAAAATGAGCTTGAGAAGCAAATAACTAAATGCTTATTGAATTTCCATTTAAATGTTCCACTGGACATTCAATTGAGTATTTCCATACCTGAAGTAAACTTAACTTCTTTCTATCCTCCGCTTCCTATTCTCTACATTTCTGGAATCCTTTGTCATAGTAGACAATATTATTACTCAAAATTTATCAAAGCCAGATGGCTAAAACTTTCCTAGATGCCTCCTTATCACTGACTCCCCAAATCTAATTAGTGTAATCCCTGAACAATCCATCTTTCTAAAATATGTGTTAATTACCCATCTCAATACTCCACTAAAAATACCTTAGCTCAGTATTGATTAGTGTCACCCTAAGTCATGATGTTTTTCTTAGCTTTCCCCCCAGTATGTGATCTCTTCCAATCTATCCTCCAAATTGCTTCTACAAGGATATTTCTAATATGCAAATATAATCCTGCCCTTAATGCATCCTAATATGTTTTTGTATAAAATTCAAACACCTAGCCAGATATAAAAACCTTTCATGATCATATCCATGTTTGCTTGCTGCTCCTCATATCATTCTTGACTGCAGTTTAACTTAAACATGTGCAGCTCCCTGAATGACCCTTGCAGATTTATGTGTTGGCACTTCCACACAACCTTTTGTATCTTCTGTAAATTCTGACCATACCCTAACAGTTGTAGCACTGACAACTATTTGTTCTCCAGCACACAAGAGTCACGTCTTTTTTTTTTTAACATACTCATGGGATTTACTGCCCCTCCATAGAAACACGTCAGTGGTGCTTAATATATGGTGACTGACCATTACTTTTTGCATCCTTTGAAAGTGACAGTACCTATACAGTGCCATTCATTCTTGTCAAATTTTTTCTACTGTGAAAGTGTGCATCTGACTTCTTTCATATTTCAGGAAAACTCATCCAGGACTCACTCATCTGATGATACTCACTAAGCTAAAATGTAAACAGAATTTGATGAAACAGAATCTATTACAGTTATCCTTGTCATTAAATTTTTTTTATTACATCTTTCTCTCTGGCTTCCCATTCTTTTGGTTTCCAGAACATTGTGAAACTACTATAAATGACTCCTGCAATATTTTTGTGAAAGCTGATTGAGTAGCATGCTCTCTTCCTCTAGAAAATTTACTAGACTATCATGCTGTTACCAAATACTGAATAATTCTCATTATAATAACTTCAAATTATCCAGCATATAGTAATATTTTAATTATAAATTAAATATTGTCTGATTTTTTCAAAATATTATCTTTTCTTCTAAAGTATAAGATAAAGGCCAGGTATGGTAGCACATGTCTGTAATCCCAGTATTTGAGAGGCTGAGACAGGAGGGTCACAGGTTCAATGAGAGCCTCAGCATGGTAGCAAGACTCTCAGCAACCAAGTGAGACCTAGCTTCAAAACAAGTAAATTCTAATGTTATTTCATGAATCCTTTTTGGTACTGGGGTTCCTAGAAACCCTTCTACTTCCAGGCTACACTCCCAGACCTTTTTCTTTATATATTTTTTAAATTTGGAAACAGAGTCTCTTAAGCCAGCGCAGCTGGCTTCGAACCTGCACTGCCTGTCTCCGCCTCCCAAGTGCGGGGATTACAAGCGTGCGCCACCACTCCGGGCTCATGAATCCTTATAAGAAAGAAAGAGACGTATGTTGGAGACAGAGAGGTAGAAAATGCAAAGAGAAAAATGCAGAGATAGGAACATAGGAATAAAATCTCCACATGCCAAGGAACCCTTCCACCTGAAGCTAGAAGATAAAAAGAACAGATTCTCCCTACAGTGTTTAAAGGGAACACAGCCCTAATAATACTGTGATTTTAAACATCTAATCTCCAAAACTGAGAGAATAAAATTCTACTGCTGTAAGTAAAAATAAATAGATAAATAAATAAAATAATAAAATAGGGTTTGGGGGGTATAGCTTGAAAATATCCACAAAAAGTATATAATATACTTTTTTTTTTGTAAAGGCAAATACAATTTTAAAATCTGTTAAATGGTTTGATTTTATTCTACAGGTATCATAAGCTATAGAGATATACCATAGAAATATTTTGTTTTTCTTTTTAGGATTTAAATTTTTTTTTAATTTTTTTTTTTTTTTTTTTTTTTTTTTTTTTTTTTTTTGCTGCTACTGGGGTTCCTGGAAGCCCTTCTACCTCTGGGCTACATTCCCAGACCTATTTTATATTTTTGAAACTGGGTCTCTTAAGTCAGTGAGTGTGGCTAGCTTCAAACCTGCGTGATCCTCCTATCTCTGCCTCCCAAGCACGGGGATTACAAACGTACGCCACCATGCCTGGCTAGGATTTTTTAAATTTTTATGTAGATCAGATTGAAAATGTCATACATTCACAGAGTGCTTGATGCTCCCCGACCCTGCTCCCCCTTTCCACCCCTCCCAACAATGATTGTCCAGGTTGACCATGCTACATTCACACTTATACACATATTCAAATGTAGCTTCTCCGTTCATCAATCTCAGCCTTCTTCCTCTCTACCCTTCCTTTCTAGCTTTGCTGAGTTTCCCTTCCATTATCTGGAGTCCCTCTGGTATCCCTAATACTCCCCAGTTTGGCCAATATTAGAGGAAACATATGTCCCTTTTCTTTCTGTGATTGGCTGATCTCACTTAACATAATGTTCTCCAGGTCTTCCCATCATATTGTGAATGACATGATTTTATTTTTTTTTATTGCTGAGTAAAATTCCATTATGTGTATTTCCCATAATCTTGCAGTCCATTCATCTGTTGATGGAGACCGAGGTTGGTTCTATATTTTGGCTACTGTGAGTTGTGCTGCTATGAACATGGGTGTGCATGTGTTACTGTAGTTCTCTGATTTCAGCCTCTTTGGAGAGATACCCAGAAGTGGTATAGCCAGATCATATGGTGGATTCATTCCCAGTTTTCTAAGAAATCTCCACACTGATCTCCCTAGTGACTAAACTATTTGCACTCCCACCAAGAGTGTAAAAGAGTTCCTCTTACCCCACATCCTTACCAGCATTTGTTATTATTTGATTTCTTTATGCTTGCCACTCTGGGGTTAGATGAAATCTCAGCATAGTTTTGATTTGCATCTCTCTGATGGCTAATGATGTTGAACATTTTGTCATGCATCTATTGCCCATTTGTATCTCTTCGTTTGTGAAGTGTCTATTCAATTTGGTTGCCCATTTCTTGATATTGTTATTTGCTTTCCTAGTGTAGAATCTTTTGAGCTCTTTTTATATTCTGGATATTAGCCATCAGAGTAAAGATCTTCCATTCTGTAGGCCTTCTCCTTAGGTTCTTGATGGTTTCCTTTGATGAGCAGAAACTTTTTAGTTTAATTCCTTCCCACTTGTTAATTCTTGCTTTAATTTCCAGTGTTTTGGAGGTTTTAAACTTATATGTGAAGTACTTAGATAGCTTCTTTATATATCACCTGTTTATATATCTAATTTAAGTATAGAATAAATTATTTTGAGTCTAGAATAAATTATTTTAAAAACCTATGAAAGAAAAACAAATCATTTAGATTATTAAGATATATGTCCTATTGTTCTTTTTTTTCTTTCATAATTCATCAATGCCAGAAACTTTCCTACATCTAGAGATAGGCAGTGATCAAAACATAAAATGCCTTGGCATTATATATATATATATATATATATAATATATATATAATATATATATAATATATATATATATTATATATAAGTAGATCTAGATGTAGGTATATATAAAATGAATATATGTTATATGTATTTAATATTATAATAATAGAACTAATAAAGGGGTATTAAGTAAAGAAGAAAGAGAACGATGGAGCCTGAAAGGTAACTTTAGATCAGGAATCCTCTCTGATAGTATAAAACTGACACATAAACATGAAGCATATATGTAACCAGCCATCTGGTATAATAGAAGTAAGACACAAACCAAAAGTATTTTCTAATCATTTGGTATGAAAGTAACATAAGAAGTTTAAACAACAATATAAAACTGAAAAAATAAGCTTATTCTACATAAGGAAATGCCAGAAAATCAGTGTGGCTGCACTGGAGTGAGAAAAGAGTGATCAAATATAAGGTCTGATTAATGATGAGATCCAGCTGTTTAGGTCATAGTTAGGACCTGGATTTTTAATTTGAATGAGATTAGAAGGCTTTATCATAGAATGATTTAAATATCAAATATTACTTAGGCTGGTCTATAGATTGTAGGAAGGGCAAGAACACAGGTGCAATCCAGAGATGGGCAGTAAGGAGGTAACTGATGTGAAAAATAATGGTAGCAGTGAAGTGTTGAGAAACAGCCTTTATGAGTTGGAGAGATAGAGTGAGAGAGAGAGAGAGAGAGAGAGAGAGAGAGAGAGAGAGAGAGAGAGAGAGAGAGAGAACATGTCAGTTACAAATTTTTTTTGAGCAACTTGAACATGGAATTTTATATTACAGAAATAAGAGGAATTCTAGAAGGAAAGAAAATCAAGAGAATTTTTAGACATCTTAAATATTGGTCAGAAAGTTGAGAGAGACTAACCTGAAGATGTAAAAGTTTCAGCAGATATTGTTGATGCCTTCCTACATGTTGTTACCTTCTACCATTTCCTTTTATTTTTTAATTAAATAAATAACTAAAGATTGTACCCATAGGCATTCTACTTCGGAGCTACTCTTCCAGACTATATTTTTTAAAAAATTTGAAATAGATCTTGCTGTGTTGCTAAGGGTCTTTATAAATTTATAAGGCTGTCCTCAATCCTGCAATCCTCCTGTCTCAGCCTCCCAAGTACTGATATTACAGGCACACGACATCTACCATATCTACTTGCAATTTGTCCAGTTTCCAATTCTCTGCACCTGCCACTCAGCTTAAGGTCTTTCTCTAGTCACTGGACTGCCTTTAAGTATGGCAGCCTGAATGTACCATGGAAATTAGCTTTCTAATGAAAGGGACAAATTTGAAGGATTGGCTATACATTGACTCTGAGAACTCTGAATGGAGATTGAGCTCCATTTGTGGATGTGGATACAAACTCTATCCAATTTTCCATGGTAGTAATTTGTTCGGTAACACCACCTTATCTGGTGGCTTTCTTTTCATTGTTCATTTTCCATACCCCCCAAAAGTTTCTTGAGGTCATCTTCAAAACTATTATATTTGAATTCTTATCTCAAGGTCTACTACTGGGAAAATCCAAACTAAGATAGCCTTCATTATCATACAGATAATATTTAAAGCTATAAGATTGAATGAGATCACCTAGAGTTTAAATAATGATAGAAAATAGAACTCAGAAGTGAAATATGAATATGATTCCAACACTGATGGCTGACTAGAATGCCCAGAAAAGATGTCAAGTGATTAGGAGCTAGTGGTACAGATGGCCAAAAGTGGTACTCTGAGAAACCAAGAGAAGGTAATACTATAGCAATGAGAGAATGATTAAGGCTATCAAATGCCACAGTCCCATAAAAGTAGTGATGACTCTCAGCTTACCATGGAACTCAACAGTAGAAAAGGGTTGAGATAAATGTCTAAGAGAAGGGAGTTGAAAGAATGATGTGTATGTGTTCTGTCTAGACAGATTTATCACAATATTTTGCTGTAAAAAGAAGTGGAAAAATGTGCTGGTAGATACGTTTTTTAGATCAAGGAATTATCTTTAGATGATTTAATAGAAAATTTGTACATTGGAAATAATTCAGAAAAGGGAATATACATGTTAATGCAAAGAGGGTTATTGAAAAGCAATGTCATTAAGGAAATAAAAGAAATAGGATGCACTAACAAGTTGGGAGGGTATCTTTTATTAACATAGGTAATTCTGAAAGTAAAAGTGAAGGTAAAGGCTATATGTACAGAGAAATATCTTGAAATACAACGTGGCAGATGTGGATGCAAACTCCATTCAATTTTCTAATGTGTATAGAAAATAAGATAATCAGGGAAATAAGTTTCTACCAGGTACATACATCTGTTTAAAAAAAATTAGGGGTGAATTCATTCAAACCACCCGCTCATGTTACCCTCGGGTACATGAGGCTGTAACTGTCTTCTGTATTTCTATCTTTTTAATAAACTTTTTAAAATATTCAACAAGAGTCCAGGCTAATGTGTATTTATCCTTAGTTCAGTACAAGAACCTGTGGTTTTTCTGTTTTTGTGTTTTTTGAGGGAAATTGTCTGGGACCCTAACAGGGGTCCCCAGGGACAGTTTCCCCCAAAACTGTAACATATTCTCAAACCGTAACATCAGCTTCAAAACTGTAACATTTTTGGCACCCAACATTTTGGGGCAACGTGGGGCACGTGGGGACTTTTTGGCTAGTGGGTTCGGTGGGGCAGCAGCAGCTTTAGCTCCAGCTGTAGAACTGTTGAGCTTTAAAACAAGTATAGAGCAGCCTTTGCATTACTCTATCTCTGAAAGTGAATTCCAGGGCATCTCGCTGGTGGTCCTGGTACCACTGCACCCCAAAAGGTATGTACCTTCCTGGAGCAATAAGGAGTTCCCCCAGAAGGACCATTGATCTTCAGGCACCTGGGAGGCAATTCTGGTTCGGAAGACCCCAGCCAAGGAACTAGCCTACGGTCAAATCCCCTCTAGGAAATAAACTCTTTAAATAGCATAGGCATGATAGACCCAATGAGTGCCTATCCATGCCCACATCAGAGATGGTACACTCTTTTAAAAGCCCTATACAAAGTTAAATCTAAAAAGAAATGTCCACAGTCTACCTTCAGAAAACTCCCCAAACAGGAGACGCCAGCCAGCACCAAACAGGAGACACCAGCCAGCACCCATTTCTAAAATGGTAGTTTTTTTTTTTTTTTTTTTCCCTGTAACTGGAAACAGGTTCTAGGGAGATAAGCTAGCTTGCTTTTAGCAGCAGCATCTAGGAAGCTTTGCCATTAGGAACTGCAGCCACGTGCAGTCCCAAACTCCCAGCAGCAATAGCCTGAATGGGTAAGCTTCTCTAAAACCTCAAGAAAAAAAAAAAAAAAAAAAAAAAAGCTTAAGTCAAAAGTTTTAGCCAGATAACTGCCAGGCAGGTCTGCTAGGTGAATGGCCACACATAGGAGGCATTGTCCAGCATTCAGCAGGCAGTTACAGCTCTATTTGCATAAGGAAGCCCTCAGGGAAGGAAGCTCAGAGGGAGGCCATGCCTGACCACTGGCAGCTTGGGATTCTTAATCCCCTCAGAAAGTGGAGAATATTTTCAGGGAGGCAAATTAATAAGGTTAATTTTTGAAAACAACAATATTTTCAGCTAGAAAACCTCATTGAGAAAAGGGACAGGAGAAGGGACTAGCAGGGCAGAAGGGAGGTGGCTAAAATTCAAGCCTGCAAAGCTCTTCTAGTGGACTGTGAGGCCACTGTCACTGCTCAATGCCATCCCAGCTGGATGCCCCCAGCTGGGCTACTAGATTTAGGGATTGCAGGGAACCTAATTAGGACAGAAGAAGGCCATGCAGACCTCTCTGTCTTAAGATGAGATTCCAGCAATATCCTAAATGCTAGGGTAATTTGGCTTTAGATTGGGAAGCTCTGGGAAGGAGGGGCGACCTTGCCCAGACAGGCCACTAAAATCCCACCCTTTCTCTCTCAAATGGGATCCCAGCAATCCAAAGTGAACGCCGGATCTCCACTCACATGTGTTCTCCAAAAAAGGAAAAAGTTTGATCCCAAAATGCTAAGGAAAGCTCTCATTTTTTTTCTGCACCCAAGTATGGCCAAAGTATGCACTGGGGGATGAGACACCTGGCCCCATCAGGGAGGTTTAAATTATAACACTATTCAGCGACTAGATCTATTTTGTAAAAAGGAGGAAAGATGGAGAGAAGTAGCTTATCTTCAGCTCTTCTTTAACTTCCTAGACCACCCAGATTTCTTTAATGACTGTAGGGTTGAGACAATGGTGGCAGCCTTGGCTACAGTAGTGTGGGAAGGGAGAGTTTAGAGCTCAATCTGTCCATGCAATCTGTCCATATGCAGTTCTTTCTTAAGAGCTGAGTGTAAGGCTACATCACCAACTCAAACAATAGGTGCTGGCAGTCGTAGTCAATTTCTTTATCCCATAGAAGCAGAAGCCATCCTTAAGACAAAGTCTACTACTGTAGGCTGCCAATTCAGTTTAATAGGGTGTTCAAAAGGGAAAGACAGATGGGCAAAAGCCATGAAAGAACTCTGGCCAAGCACAGATCCCTAGGCTCAAGTCTGTTTTAGGGATGGAGAACAAGGGCATCTCTGGCGTAAATGCCCTCAACCATGAGGCCAAAAAGGGCCTTCTGAGGCCTGGCTCACAGGGTGAGGGGGACCACTAAATGACTGAACCCCAGACCTAGGTTCCCAGTGATTCCTCCCAGCTCCCACCACCTGAGTTAAGACTAAAGAGCCTTAGGTGATCACAGTCAGATCCCAAATGGAGGCTTTGCCCTTCTTTCTGGGCCCAAGATCCAAAAGCTTAGACAGGGTGGGGGGCATATCAGGCCAGCCCTAAACCATCTCTTTACTCAAGATTCAGCCTGCTGCATCCAGGGTGACCTTCCATTCTCCCATTCTTAGCCATACCAGAGATTTCAGCTCCTCGGCTAACAAGGAAATATAATGTCAGGAAACCAAAAGGTTTTTTTTTCCTTTTGCTGGCTGCACTAAAGTTACTGCTTAAAGTTGTTTTTTTTTTTTAAATAAGTTTTAACTTCTCATTTAAGTGCTATGTTTAGATTTTTATTAACCTGTATTGTGAGTGCTGTCTCATAGGCTTGAAATTTTTCAGACGTCAGATGGTGGTATGCACACCCAAGAGGAACATCTATTGAAGCCTTTTGTCATAGAGGCACACAGCACAGACCCATCTGATTCCCCCATGCCAACTACATGCATGAATGTTACCCTAAAGCTGGGGCCCCCAACTTTGTCCCTGCTCAGCTTGAAGCAGTTTGTAACCGACTCAGTGTCCTTATTCCTTTGCTAAGGGGTACATTCATGTGATAGAAAGGAGGGAAAATGTAATGGAAATTGAGCGCATGTTAACTGCTAATAAGAATTGTAAAAGTCAAAATGTATTTTCTGCATTTACCTTTGGCCTGACAGATGTCAGAAAGTTACTAGACAGAGGGAGGAATGTACCAGTATTGGGAATTGGCCTAGGAAGATTTGAGAAAGCTCTGATTAATATATTTCAAAAATTGTTGAAAAGACTTGGTTTCTGCCCCCAAAAAGCAGGCAACTATTCCAATGTAAATTAACCTAGCTAAAGGTAATTAGCAAGTCTATAGGAGAGGGGAAGTAGGACTTCCTCATCCTCATTCTAAAGACAGGTTTACATAATAATTAGATAATCTAGCTAGGATGGGAGGAGGGGTTGACCTTAGACCTTCGTGAAAGGAGATACCTTGTCTGGGGAGGAACCTTATAGGGTTTTTACTATTTCAGAATTACATGAACAAGATGGAGTGTGTCATGTATAGAAAAGTCCAGTCCACATGTTGTATCTTTGGTGAATTCATTCGAACCACCCCCTCATGTTACCCTTGGGTACATGAGGCTGTAACTGTCTTCTGTATTTCTATATTTTTAATAAACTTCTTTAAATCTTAAAAAAAATTAGAAGTTCACTATTTAATAGGTAAAAACCAAAGTGAAAACTCAGTTTGTGATAGTTTGGTTTCAAATGTCTGGACAAATATTTTGCTTGGTTGCTTGGTTTTGATTCACTACTTTATTTACCTGAGTCTCTAGCAATAAAAGCATATCTTTATCTTTGTTTCCTAATAGTTCCTTCAGGCTTCTGCTAAAAATTTCTTATTTAATCAACCATCCAACTATCTAAAAATAAAACATGATTTACTCACTTTTCTGTTTGTAGGCTTTTGTTTGTTATTTTTTTTTTTTTTGCAGAATAGAGGCTCCATACACTCACTTTGAAAACCATCATCTACAATTTAATATGACTAATAAAGCAGACTCAGATTGCCATTGATTCAAGCCCTGACATTTGTTCTTAGCATGTGTTTTGTATTATTTTTAAAAACACAGTAATATTTGTTTCTATGAACAGAAATATCAGCTGACTTAAAGGCTAATATAAAAAGTTTAGAAACATTGTTGACTTAAGATGAGATTTATTCTTGTAGTTTAAACAAATTGAACAGGAACTTTCCCTCACTTTGTTTTTTTTTTTTATTTTTAGTTTATTTGTTAGCCACATTCTTAAGATGCTGCCTGTTGGGGTCCCCCAATTGTTTCCAGGTTAGTCTCTTGTTCACATTCACTGGGATAACATTAAATTCTGATTCATTCAGAGGTTCATTTTCACGTGGATGCCCATTCAGGGCCATAAGCATCTCAGATAAAAGGTGAGATTTGGCAATGTTTTACAAATAGAAACAATAATAACTGCAACCAAAAAGAAAATCCAATAAATATCCAGAAGATATCCATTTCAGGACCTATAATGACTATCAAAAGTATTATATAAGTTACAAAACAACCAGGGAAGCCATAATGAAGAGTCATATGGAAAAAGAGGCCAATAAAAAGAGAATTAGGTTTCAGTGCATGACCATCCTCATCACACTCAGATACCAGAATTTTTATTCAACCTACTTATAAAAGAGACTTCTACCTGAGAGGAAATTGAGGTAAGGAGATACAGATGATAGATAGAGATGGGTAGGTTGATAGATAGACAGATAGATGAAAGAAAGATTGCGTGTATGCTCAAGTGATTGCCTCCCTCACAAAAGATGAAGAAGAAAAGAAGAAAAAATAAACTAAATCATTATCTCCAAGTAAGTTGAAAACATCAATCAAGATATTTTAACTCTTTTTTAAAATAACTGTTTGAGTATTCACACCTATATAGGCATCATCATAGGCATAAATGATGTCCTACAGGAAAGATATACATATCCTGCTTACTAGGGACACATAATACTATGAGTAGAATAATAGAAACTAAAAATATATAATGAATTAATTCATGAACAAATAAAACACAAGTCAAACCATGTAGGAATCAGTGTCATGTTGAAAGATAAAATAAGGTGAAATGGCAGTGGCCAATGCTTGAAGGTCAGAGAATGCTTCTGAGAATTATGAAATCTAAGAGAGTTAAGTGACAAGAATGAATCAATGTGCATAAAGATCTGGAAAAGAAACAAATTTGGAAGGAAACATTAATATAAAGAACATCACTTTTGATATTTAAGAAACAAAAAGATGATTAATGAGACAATGTTATCTTTTGTAAGAGAGGAAAGTTTTATTTCATGAAGTTGAGAGCAATAAGCAGAAGGTGGAACATATTAGGCTTTATATCTGTAAAAAATAAGTTAGGGTTTTGTTCTGGGTATGATAATACTCATAGTTTTATGGAGAAAAATTATATGATCTGATTATCCTTTTAAAAGTCACTCAGGTTATTATGTTGAGAATGGATTATATTAGTGTAAGTGTAGAAGCAAGAGGACCAATGAGAACTATTGTTTTAGTCCATATAAAATATGGTCATAGCTTGGACAGAAGTACAAAATATTGGTGGGAAAAGAAGGAGGATTTGGTATTTGTTTGGGCACTGACATAGGTTGAAAAAAATTCTAATACAAAGTGTAGAGCAAGAGACAGGTTTATTTAGGAAAAAAAAAATTATACATTCAAAGTAATGAAGGCCATCTCCAGAGCACACAATGCATTTGGAAGTTCATGGCTCCTCTTTTAGAAGGGACTTTCATGAAGGGTAGGTAGGAGGAGATATGAGAAAATAACATCAGTCAGATAGTCACAAGATGATTTAGGGGTTGGTTATCGCCAGAGACTTGATGGGGCTTTAAAGCACTGTCGGACTCTGTTATTTTGACTGCTGATAGTACAGCTGGGCTTATAATTGAGCTATGTCCTTGGGGTGGCAACACAGCAGGTAGAGCTCACCAGGGTCTGCAGTCATAACATTCATTTGGGGGGTTTTCTGAATCCTTTCTCCAAAGGTTAAGCAAGGCACCACAGTGTATGTTTTGGAGGTAGAGGCAACAGGATATATTGATTTTGATGGGAAATTAGCTAAATAGAGGAATATATCTTTTACAATCTTTGCTTGAGTTAATAGATACATTAATTAACCAGTTTTTTTGACATTTAAAAGAATAAAGGTAGAAAACTGAGGTAGGGGAACAAAATATTAAAAACTTTATTTAGCTGTGGTTATCACAGATGTCCATAGACTTTTATGTGGAAATGATCTATGGGGAATTGATCATGAATCAGATGTTCAGAGGAAGATCATAAATTGAAATATGTACTTTGGAGTCTTAAGTACATAGAAGAATGTAGAAAGATACAGACAAAAATGTTAATGCAATGAGTGATAAAGTGAAACTTATAGAAATTACATACAAGGAAAAGTAAAAAGACTTTAGAATAAAAGTTAAACAGAGAACAGAAATTAAAACCTGGATAAAAAGACTAGATCAAAAAAGCCAAGGCAAGAAGAAATGATATAAAGGAGGAAATTATTAAGTCAAATGCTAGTAAGTGAGGAGTGATCAGGAAGTAAATGGCCCTGAATTTAGCAGCATGGTTTCACACTTGTCCTTATCAAGAACCATCAAAGTGGTGTGATGCGGTGGATACCAGCATGAAGAATGCTGAGGAGAGGACAGGAGGGAACTAAACAGGCATAGTGACTATAGTAGCTGTTTTAAATTTTAAAGCCTGGTGTGTTGGTGCATGCTTGTAATCCCAGCATTCAGGAGGCTGAGACAGGATGATAGGAGTTCAAGGACACCCTCAGGTACTTAGTAAGGCCCTTTACACCTCAGTGAGACCCTGTTTCAAAAAAAAAAAAAAAAAGAATAAAAAATAGGACTGGGGGTGTAGTTTGGAGGTAGAATGCCCTTGGGCTTCATCCCCAGTACCACAAAAACAAATAAGTTTTATTCTCAAGGACTGATGGCTTCAGAAAGTTTGGATGTCAAAAGAGGGTTGTTTGCATAAGAAGATGCTAAAGCATTTAAATATCCTGGTAGAAATTTTAAAATAATAGCTTAATATAGAGTATATATTTTAGTTGTAAAAATGCAGTTCTTCCCTTCATCATTCATATATTTGGTTTAATACAACAAGTAGTCTAGACTCTCTTAACATGCAATTAATTATAAAAGTTGGACATATAATCTAATATAAACTGAATATAAGTAAAATTTTTCAGATTTTTTTATAACAATTTTTTCATTGAACATAAATAGTATACATTTACACTATATTTGGTGCCCTCTCCCCCCCGCCCCCATCTTCCCTTCCCCCCTCCCACCAATGGTTGTCCAGGTTAACCATGTCTTATTCATAATTTTACACATGTTCAGGTATAGACCCTCATTAATCAAGACCGGCCTTCCTCCTCTCCTATCTTACCATCCAAACTTAGCTAATATTTCCCCTTCAATATCTGAAGTCCCACTGGTATTCTTTGTGTTTCCTAGTTTGGGCATATTAGAGGAAACATATGTATCTTCTTCTTCTGTGCTTGGCTGATCTCACTTAACATAATGTTCTCCAGGGCTTTCCATCTTCTTGCAAATGATATAATTTTGTTCTTCTTTATGGCTGAATAGAATTCCATTGTGTGTATTTCCCACAGTTTTGCTATCCATTCATCTGTTGATGGTGATCTGGGTTGGTTCCATATTTTGGCTATTACAAATTGTGCTGCTATGAACATAGGTATGCATATGTTGCTGTAGTTCTCTGAATTCAACCCCTTTGGAAAGATACCCAGGAGTGGTATAGCTGGATCATATGGTGGATCTATTCCCACCTTTCTTAGCAATCTCCACACAGATCTCCATAGTGGCTGAACTAGTTTGCATTCCCACCAACAGTGTAAAAGAGTTCCTCTTTCCCCGCATCCTCGCCAGCATGTGTTATTTGATTTCTTTATGCTTGCTACTCTGACTGGGGTTAGATGGAATCTCAGTGTAGTTTTGATTTGCATCTCCCTGATGGCCAGTGATGAAGAACATCTTTTCATGTATCTATTAGCCCATTGTATCTCTTCTTTTGTGAAGTGTCTATTTAGTTCATTTGCCCATTTCTTGATTGGGTTGTTTGTTTTGCTAGTGTAGAGTCTTTTGAGCTCTTTGTATACTCTGGATATTAGCCCCCTATCAGAGTGGTGGCTGGTAAAGATCCTTTCCCATTCTGTAGGCTTCCTCTTTAGGTTATTGATAGTTTCCTTTGATGAGAAGAAACTTTTTAGTTTGATGTTATCCCATTTGTTTATTCTTGCTTTAATTTCCTGAGCTTTGGAGGTTTTGTTGAGAAAGTTACTGCCTGTGCCAATATGTTGTAGTGTTTAACCAATGTGCTCCTCTAATAACTTCACAGTCTCAGGTCTAATTTCTAAGTCTTTGAACCATCTTGAGTTGATTCCTGTGTTAGGTGAGATATAGGGGTTTAGATTCATCTTTTTACAAATGATTAGCCAGTTCTCCCAGCACCACTTGTTGAAAAGGCTGTCTTTTCTCCAGCGTATGTGTTTGGCCCCTTTGTCAAAGATTAATTGACTAAAGATGTGTGGGTTTGTTTCTGTATCTTCTATTCTAATCCACTGGTCAGTATATCTGTTTTTGTGCCAGTACCATGCTGTTTTTACTACTATTGCTCTATAGTATAGTTTGAAGTCTGGGATTGTAATGCCTCCTGCGTGTTTCTTGTTATTGAGAATTGCTTTGGCTATTCTAGGTCTTTTCTTTCTCCATATGAAATTCATGATTGATTTTTCTAGGTCTCTGAAGAATGTCACTGGTATTTTAATGGGAATTGCATTGAACCTATAGATCAGTTTTGGCAGAATGGCCATTTTGATGATATTTATTCTGCCTATCCATGAGCACGGGAGATCTTTCCATCTTCCAAGGTCTTCTTCAATTTCTTTCTTTAATGTTTTATAGTTTTTGTTGTAGAGGTCTTTTACATCTTGGGTTAGGTTTATTCCTAGGTATTTTATTGGTTTTGAGGTTATAGTGAATGGAATTGTTGTTTTTATTTCTTTCATTGTGGATTCGTTGTTGGCATAAAGAAAAGCCACTGATTTCTTTAGGTTGATTTTGTAACCTGCGACTTTGCTGAATTTGTCAATCAGGTCCAGAAGTCTTTTGGTTGAGTTCTTTGGGTCTTCCAGATAAAAGATCATGTCATCTGTGAATAAGGATAATTTTAATTCCTCTCTTCCTATGTGGATTCCTTTGATTTCCTTCTCTTGTCTGATTGCTGCAGCAAGAGTCTCAAGGACTATATTGAAAAGGAGTGGTGATAGTGGGCATCCTTGTCTTGTTCCTGACTGTAGCGGAAATTCTTGCAGTTTTTCCCCATTCAATATAATGTTGGCTTTGGGTTTGTAGTATATTGCCTTGATGATGTTGAAGTACTTTCCTTCTATCCCAATTTTTTGCAGTGTTTTTAACATAAATGGGTGTTGGATTTTGTCGAATGCTTTTTCAGCATCTATTGCCATGATGATGTGGTTTTTGTTCTTGGTTCTATTTATGTGGTGAATAACATGTATTGATTTGCATATGTTGAACCAGCCTTGTTTTTCTGGGATGAAACCGACTTGGTCATGATGTACTATTCTCTTGATATAGTTTTGAATGCGTATAGCTAGTATTTTGTTTAGAATTTTTGCATCTATGTTCATTAAGGATATTGGTCTGTAGTTTTCCTTTCTTGAGGTATCTTTATTTGGTTTGGGGATTAATGTGATACTGGCCTCATAGAAGGAATTTGGAAGAGTTCCATCTCTTTCAATTTCCCGGAACATGTTATGCAGTATTGGTATTAGTTGTTCACTGAAGGTTTTGTAGAATTCAGCTGGGAACCCATCTGGGTCTGGGCTTTTCTTTGGTGGAAGAATTTTTATTGCCATTTCTATTTCTTTAGTTGTTATTGGTTGGTTTAGGCTTGCTATGTCCTCTTGGCTAAGTGTAGGAAGGTTAACTGTGCTTAGAAATCTATCAATTTCTTCCAGGTTTTCAAGTCTATTGGAGTATAAATTTTTAAAGTAGTTTCTGATGATATTTTTAATTTCTTCACTATCTGTGGTGATATCTCCTTTTTCATTTCTAATTTTGATGATTTGAGTTGATTCTCTTTTTCTTTTAGTTAGTTTGGCCAGGGGTTTATCAATTCTATTAATCTTTTCAAAGAACCAACTTTTTGTTTTATTGATTCTCTGAATTGTTTTTTTGTTCTCTATTTCATTTATTTCTGCTCTAATTTTGATGATTTCTTGCCTTCTGCTGGCTTTGGGAATAGACTGTTGAAGAATTTCTAGATCCTTGAGTTGTGTCATTAGGTTCTTTACTTGGTGGTTCTCCGTCCTTTTTATGTGGGCACTCAATGCAATAAACTTTCCTCTTAGTACTGCCTTCATGGTGTCCCATAGGTTTTGGTAGGTTGTGTCTCTGTTTTCGTTTGTTTCCATAAATTTCTTTATTTCTTTCCTAATTTCTGCTCTTACCCATTCGTCGTTCAATAGTGTATCATTCATTCTCCATGAATTTGAATACTTTCTTTCGAGTTTCCTGTTGTTGATTTCTACTTTTATTCCATTGTGGTCTGAAAAGATGCAAGGAATTATATTACATTTTTTGAATTTGCTGGTATTTTCTTTGTGTCCCAGGATGTGATCAATTTTGGAGAAGGTTCCATGGGCTGCTGAGAAGAAAGTGTATTCTGTAGTTCCTGGTTGAAATACTCTGAAAATGTCTATTAGGTCCATTTGGTTTATGGTTTCCTTTAGTTCTAAAATGTCCTTACTCATCTTTTGCCTTGAAGATTGATCCAGTGGTGTGAGAGGCGTATTAAAGTCTCCCAGAATTATTGTATTTGGGTCTACTTGGGATCTTATGTCCAGAAGGGTTTGTTTTACAAATGTGGTTGCACCCATATTTGGGGCATAAATATTTACTATCATTATATCTTCTTGGTATATTGTTCCTTTTAGTAAAAGGAGGTGCCCTGATTTGTCTCTTTTGATGTGTTTTAGTTTAAAGTCTGTTTTGTTGGATATTAGGGTTGCTACCCCTGCTCTTTTTTGGTCACTGGTGGCATGGTATATCTTTTTCCATCCTTTCACCTTCAGCCTGTGAATGTCTTTGGCTGTGAGGTGTGTTTCTTGCAGACAGCATATATTTGGATTATGTTTCCTAATCCACATTGCCAGTCTATGTCTTTTGATTGGTGAGTTAAGTCCTTTGACATTAAGAGATATTATTGAAATATGATTTTTGTTTTCTGCCATTTTGTGTTCTGTCTACTCTTGGGTGTTGTGATCTTTCTTCTTTACTTAAGTGGCCCACTTATTAACTTCCTCTCTTCTCTGATTCTGAAGTCTGCTTCTTTTTTCTTCCTTATGGTTTATTTCTTTAAGAATTTTCTCTAGTGTTGGCTTTGAACTCATGAATTTTTTGAGATTCTGTTTATCGTGAAAGACTTTGGATTCACCATTGATCTTGAATAGTAGTTTTGCTGGATAGATTAGTTTGGGCTGGAAGTTATTTTCTTCCAGGGTCTGAATCACGTCGTACCAGTCTCTCCTAGCATTCCTAACCTGGGTTGTCTAGTCTGGGGTGATTCTTATTGTTTTGCCTCTATATGTCACCCGTCCTTTTGTTCTCGCTGCTTTTAAGATTCCTTCCTTAGCCTCTATATTGGTCATTTTGATTATTATGCGGCGTGGAGTGGTCTTTCTTTGGTTTTGTCTCAGTGGAGTTCTGTATGCCTCCTGGACTTGAAGATTGAAGTCTCTTTCCATATTTGGAAAATTCTCTGAGATTATTTCCTTGAAGATATTACAGATGCCCTTGGTCTGTACCTCTATCCCTTCCTCAATGCCTATTATCCGTAAATTAGGGCACTTCATATTATCCCATAATTGCTGGATGTTTAGGTTTTGTTGCTGTAAAGATTTCTGTACATCGCTGACTGTGTTTTCGGTTTGGGATGTACTGTCTTCTAATATTGATATTCTGTTTTCCATTTCATCTAATCTTCCAGAGTTTCTTTCAATTGCTGTCTTCATTTCACTTATTAGCTCTTTCATTTCATTCCAGACCTCTTTCTGATTCTTTTTTAGTGTTTCTATTTCACCTTTAACCTCCTCTATACTTGTTTTAAATCCTTTCATCATATTGAACAACAAGATTCTGAACTCCCCTTCTTGCATTTCTAGTAGGTCAGTATTCGTGATTTTTGCTGTCTCTTCATAATTCCTGGTTCTCATATTTGTAGCGTTCTCTGTCCTGTTTTTCTGGTTTCTACCCATCGTTCGTGAGTATTATGCTTAGTCAAATCTTAATATTAGGAGTTGGGGTATCGGCTAGTGAGCAGAGCCTTTCCAGTGTTGAGGGTCGGTGATGTGGGAGGAACTGGGGTGATTAGTAAAGGAGTCGGATTAGGTAGAGGATATGTTTAGGTTGAGAAAGACTTTAAGTATGGTAAGGTGAAATCTTGCTAGGAATGAGAGATAGTTAACTACTAGGACTCTTGTCGTTCGTGGAGTAATTATGGATGTAAGAAATACTTAGAGTATTAGACCAGGAGGTATATTATGTGGAAAAGTTTTGGGGGGGAAAAGTGTGTAGGGTTAGTGTGGGAAAGTTTGTAAATAGGGGTGATGGAAGGAGCAGACAGACATAAAAAAAGAATAGAAAAAAAAAATCCACACAAGATACCAAGACTATTATGTAATCCAAGAAAAAGGGAGGAAAACCAATCAAAGGAGGAGAATGAAAATAAAGGAAGGAAAGAGGAAGAAAGAGGAAAAAAGAACAAGAATAAAATAAAAGGAACTAGCAGCTGTGTGAAATAAAAAAATAAGGCAAACTATCCAATATATATTAAAAAAAAATGTAAAAGTAAGAGAAGTGTGGGTTAAAAGAAAAAAAAATTAAACAGCAATATCCATACCAAAATAAAAGCACTGTAAAAGCAAAATAAAACAAAACATCCACATTAAAAGTAAAATAAACAGTCCTCCTTATTTACACATATGGGGTCAGGTCTATATAATATGTGCGTATCTGATTGCTTTGGTAACTTTCAGAATACCATCCAATGTCTCTTAGTTTTCTTTGTACTCTATTTTTTATCTTTTTAGGTCACTCTGGGTGTTTGGACACCTTCTCTCCTTTAGTTGCTTTAGGTTTATGTGTCCGAATGTCTGGTTTCATTTTTATTTGATTCTGTACAATTCGCAGGTTCTGCGAAATTCTAACCTGTGGTCAGTACCTCTGCACTCACCACCCTAGACTCCAGCCTGTGCTTCCCTACAACATGGGTGGAGCATGACCAAGGTATAATTAGAACCTCCCCCTGAGGTCCTGTGCAGATATTGTGGCCCGATGGATTTTCCTGTGTCTCTGGAAATTCCAGCTGGGTTAACCAGTGTGGTCCCAAGATGTACCCTGGGCAAATGGGTGCTGGTTCCTGGGTGCCCACGCTTGCTGCCAGAGCTCTGCCTATTCCAAGAGTGCAGGCTGGGTGTGCTGCTTTTACTGGACCCCGGAGTGAGTGGATGCAGCTGTCTGTTGCTGCTGGTATGCTCTTCCAAGGTGTATTGAGCTGAGTTCTCGCTTAGAACTAAGCATCTGGCTACCAGGAGTGTGGGAACACCCAGCGGTGGGCCAGGAGTTCAGGATAGGTGCTCAAGGATCCAGTGCATGGTGCCCAGTAATGGTCTCTGCCTCCCGCGGGATGTAGAAACTGGGGGTGCCCCAAGGAGATTTCCGGTTTACACAGGGCTTTCACAGCCTGGAAGGCAGTCTCTGGCAAGGTGGCAGTAGGGCTTGACACACAGGCAGGCTCCAATTTAGTGGAGAGAGTGGGACAGGCACTGACTGCTAACAGGGGACCGGGGCGCAGACAAGGTGCGCAGAGGGGAATGCTCGGGTCTGAGGCTTGGGTGTGCTGGGGGGTTGGGGTGCAGCGCACGCTAGGGTCCCGCAGGTACCTGTCTTCCTTGGTTCAGGATTCGTGGGAGTCTCTATGCTGTTGTGATCCAGTTGCTGGTGAGCACACAGAATTCTGACGTGGGTGCTGCTCGCTATTTTCAGTCCTGGATTATCTTGCTATGGGACTATCGGGATTATCGGGCAGGCAGCTCCGCGGGCCCGCGAAAGCAGCCCGCCGCCGGCAATTTTATCTGCAACTGGTCCGGTGTCTGATCTATGTTCTTCTTCTTCTTCTTCAAGTTCAGAGTTCCCCTGAGGTACCAGGATTTGTTTTGGTTCCTGGTATGTATTTATTTTGTTGATTAAGACACAGCTTTCTAAGTATTTGAACTTTATTTGCTTCAATTACTGAGGAGTGCTGTGTCCCTCAGTCGCCATTTTGAAAAAAATTTTTCAGATTCTTTAGCTCTTAGTTAGCTCCCCAGAATCTGAGTCTTGGGAAACAAAGAGTTTTTTTATTAAAAGAAGAAAAAATAAATGGCAGTAAAAGAGAGAAGAGAGATATAGAATAGGAGACAGAATAGGAAGTACAAGTAAACATGCTCATGATTTTCATTATGACAGTGTTGCTTGCTTGCCCTTGGGTAGCATTATTTATGTTATGGAATCTTGATGCTTTCATATATTTTAAAAGCTGAAGTCCTGAGTTTGAATTCCAATACTGTCACATCATCTCTCTATAATGTATTTTTCACACTGGAGAAAGAAATGAATATTATATCTTATAAACCTATTTTCCATACAGTGTTTTGTGATGATTAAATAAAATGTTATGGACAATAGAGGGAAAAATTCATAAAGATCCTCATTTTCTCTAGTTTTAATACTACTAAATATTGTATAGACTTGATTACTATAATTTTAATGAAAATTTGATTCACTTTATCTTTAATTTACATGATTATTTTAAGGCCTTATTTTTTTTATCAAATAATGCCTGCTGCTCAGTGCATATTAATAAGTTAATTTGAATTCAAAGATTAGGACTTTGGCTTAAGCAGAATATCTCAAAAATTTGACTCGGAAAATTTATTAGAACTACTCAACAAACATAAAAATAATTCACATAATTCTCTTTTTTTCTTTGATAGACTTTATGCTTCTCTTTATTACAGTGAACAACAAACTCTGCTCACAGGAGAAACCAGAGAGTGAAGTTCATTGCCACTTCTTAAACACCTTTCCTATTGACATCTGCCCTGGAATTCTATGCTGCCAACTCAGTATTCCCACCACCAAAGGTCCTGTAATAGTCACTATATCAGGCAGATTGCCAGAAATATTAGCCCAAGCTGCAGCAAAATTCCTGTAAATGAAGATTAAAGGAAACTACTTTGCAAAATTGGCTGCACTGAGGAGTTCATGTGCCTTTTAATCTCATAAATCAACTTACACTGTACAGCCACTGACTATTCAATTAACAGTTCCATGTTCTGCCAGAGTCACTAAGATGAGATATAAAAGGTGAAAAATCTCTGCCAATCTCCATATTACTCTTAGATTCAAAAAATTATTAGAAATAGTTCCTGATGCTGCATCAATATTTTTAACTAGATAAATAAAATAGGGATTGTTTTTTCTCCTTATATTTTCTATTTTCTCTCTATCATCTACTATATGTATTTTTATGTGCAGCAATATACTAGAGCCAGTATCTGTAGTAAGAAATTAGCTGTATTTACATAACATTGCTGAATTTTATAATGTTATATTTAAATATATATTTAGTGTTTAAACAAAACAATAGAATTATCAGTCTAGAGAATGGATTATAACCAGAATAGTTTAAATGGTGATTTAAATTATTCAGTACATTTTAGTATGATTAATATATTCATTCCCTAAAGTTTCTTGATTATTTTGTTCAACAGTGAGAAGAATTTCTCTGCTACATCTGTAAAACATTGATAAATATAGCTTATAAACAGGGAAGAAATTAAATTAGTATAAGGAATGTTGGGAGATTATTATAAAGAATTATCAATATCAGACACACTTTATTAAAGCTGGTTGGAATATTAAACACTCTTGTTAGACAAGTTGAATTTTTATTTAAAATGTATCTATTTCTGAAATGAGGTTTGCATTTTAAAAGGTTATTTAAAATATGATTGTTCAGACTCAACATTGTATCTTTATGCTCATATGTTTTCTTAACCATAAGCTTATTCACTGCTAACAGGTTGGCACCAGAAGTAGCATTTCAAACTTGCAAAAGCTATCCCAGTTAGAATTGGTGTTAGAAATACAGGCATATCTCATCTCTAAATTTAAGGGCAAGAGGAAAAAATAGAAAAGTCAAATCAATATGATTTTATAGAACATTTGCTCTATTAAATATTTTATTTTGCTCAGGTGAACAATGGAAGTTATATGGTATTGTAGTTAACCCACAGGTTTTGAAGTCACACTGCTGTGTTCTAAATCAAACACCATTAATAATTACCTAGCAGATCTTGACCAACTCATCTTGGTCCCTATCTTCTCTTTGATAAAATAGGGAAGAATGTGGGGACTACATTTGCAAAGATGGGTAGATGTGTATATCAATTCTCTTCTCTTAAAGAAATAGATTTAATTAACTGTGTGATCATTTCTGAAGAAAAAAAAGAAAACTTAGACTCTTCTCCCCTTAAGTTTGTTCTGTTAAGTTATAATAAAAGAGATGCATGTGAAAATGTTACATAAAATTTTCAAGAATCATCTTTAAAGATCCAAGAGAATAGTCTTCTTAATCCCTCCCTGCTTCTGTTGGTTGCCAAAGTTTAGACTGAAGAACTCATCATGGATCATGATGTGTGCTGGATATAAAAGTCATACCTGCTAAAGCAATGAGATACACTAATCTTGACACTGTAAGCCATAACTCTAGGTTCCTGATATCCAACAGAGAAGACAAGTCAAGTGGCTTAAAAAAGAAAGTTCATTTTCTGCTCATATTATCTTCCACCTTGAAAAATTAAAAGGCTCTACTCTGTTGACATGATTCGGGTACCATACAGAACATAAAGAAGCCCTTATCAGGACCAAGGCTGAAGGAGTCTTCACATTAGTGCATTATCATCAGAAAGGAGAGAAAGAGAACAGAATGATGAGTAAACTAGTTCATAAAAGCTTCTTCTCAGAAGTGCCACATTATTTTTACCTCATTTAATTGGTTAAATTAAGCCATATGGTCATGTCTATCATCAAGAGTATGGGCAAATATAATCCTACCCTATACCTGGAAGGAGAGAACTCATAAATATCAAATAAGAACACTATTGATGACTGTAACCTTCTACCATAAAATATTTTAGAGAAAAATTCTACTTAGCCAGTGTTGCCCTGTAATTACTACCACTCATAATAGAAGCTAATTCTAAAACTTATTTTTGTTTTTTATTATTTCTTTGTTTGTACTGGAAATTGAACCCAGGAGCATTCTACCTTTCAACTCCACTCTCAAACATTTTTATTTTTTATTATTAACCAGAGTCTTTCTAAGTTACTGAGGCTGGCCTCAAACCTGAAATTTTCCTGTTTCAGCCTCCCAAAAAGTGAGATTACAGGTGTGTGCCATCATACTTGGCATAACTATAACCTTGCTGGTAGGGTCAGTATAAAGATTAAATGAGATGGGATACTTAAAGTACCTGATATACAGCTTGCTACATGCTAAGTACCGGATGAATTTTACCTACCATATCATCGATTACATTAGAGCACTGCGGTCCTCAAAAAGAATGTCTAAGCTGTGAGTAGTGGATTCCCACTCCTGCTCCATGTATTTGATATATCCAAAGTCAAAAAATCATTGTCTAAAAATTAAATGTGAGAAAGTAGGCTCTGAAAGTAATGTTTGTCAGTTTGAGTTTGGCAAGAACATGGGGTGTAAGGAAGCCTTCCTACTGGAGCTGTCAGAGCTTCTCAGCTGGTGTATCTCGGGAGCCTATTTCAGAAGAACATTATGAAGTACTTCTCCCTGTGCCAGATGCAGCACCTCAGAGAACTTCTAGATCTACTTATAAGTTAAGATTCCTTGCTAAGTGCATTTCCCCAGATTTGCACACAAAGGGTGAAGTCAACTGTTCAAAAGCTCTTCAGTGTGCTCAGACCTCCGTGCAGACAGCACAGATTTTCTGTCTTAATCCTCAAGTCCTAGGATCTGGGGGTAATTAAAAATATATGACTATTTCAGAAATGCTGAGATTCCAAATTTAATTTTATACCACAGTTTATGTCTCTAGCAGATTCTTGAGTTAAGATATGGAGAAGGGATTTTATTGAGCAACATGGTTTTTTGTTTTCTTTAGTTTCTTCATTTAACATTATTTTCTCTGTTATTGCTTTTAAATTAACTTTTAATGTTGTGACAAGGAAAACAGCAATATGAGGGTTGGACATGTACCTCAGGGGTAGAGGGTTTACCTAGTGTGCATAAGGCCCTGGGTTCAATCCCAAGTAACACACACACACACACACCAAGAAGAGTAAGGAGAAGGAAGAAAGGCAAGAAGGAAGGAAGAAAGGAAAGAAGGATGTCTAAGATTAAATACTATAGTTTCTGTTATATAAAAGTTAATTTCACAACTCCACATCTTATCATGAAAATTTCACTGTTTTGTTTTCTTTCTAGTTCCAAATTTTCTTTCATACAACCATATGCAGGGATGTTTCATCTGTCTAGAACAAATTACCGACAGTAATCTAAAATGATTTCTTTAAAAAGGAATTCTGATCCTGATTCATCCTCATGTAAAATTCTGAAGAGGAATGACAGATAAAATAAGCTAGTGTTCTAGTTCCTTCATTTGATATCCTATAATTTATATTACTGTTACTAGAGTCTACTCACCAATTTCACTGACAAGTGGCTCTACTGTTTTTTAGTCACCTTGTATTCATTTCTCAAATGCAATTTCCTAATGTGAAAAACCAAATCCATTGCATAATTTTATACACACTGGATTAGATTTGTTTATTAATAATAAAAATGAGTTTCTATAAAATAGCTATACAGATGATATAGGAATTTTAAAGCAACCATGCTTCTATATAATATTCACCTTAAAGACTTTGGTAATTGAATTCCAGTTTATAAACTTTATGCATGTCTGTATAAATCCTCATTGGCATACAACATAAATAACAGGAGACTAAATTTAGAGAAATTGATGTAGGATATTGACTTGTCTCATGGTGTAAAAACAGCACAAAGAAAGAAGCTTCAATTTCCCAATCAGTTGCAATATATCATCACACTGAGGTAACCCCTTTAATTAATTACCACACTAAAAAGTAAATTGGATAAAGTATAAAATTCAAGTTTTCAAAGATGTCATAGGTCTCTATAATCAAGGAGAATTATTAGATGGACTAAAACTATAGAAAGAGGTTAACATTTGTAAGATAAGCTGATGATTACCAGCTGTTTCTTTTTTCTGTGGGGCATCTGGCAATCCTATATATCAGATAATTATACTTTTCCTAGCTTCAGGATGTCTCAGCCAGAAAAAGTACATAATGAGAAAAAGGAAAACTAACAATGTTTAAATAGCCATAAAGAGACAGAGAGGTATGAATAGAGATGAAACATTCTAAAATTCTAGCACTTGGGGCCAGCAAGGCTGGGATCTGAGCCTGCCAAGACGCAAGGCCGCTACTGGGGCCTCCAAGGCTGGGATTGGAGCCTGCCGAGGGGATAGGTCAGTTCCGGGGCCAATGGCTGGCACTGGAGCCTGCCATGAGGCAAGGCTGGTGCTGGGGTCTCTGAGGCCGGGATCGGAGCCTGCCGAAGGGTTAGGCAAGTGCCAGGGCCAATGGCTGGTATCGGAGCCAGCTGTGAGGCAAGGCCGCTACTGGGCCTCCGAGGCCAGAATCAGAGCCTGCCAAGGGATTAGGCCGGTGCTGGGGCCAGCGTGGCCGGGATCGGAGCCTGCAGTGAAGCAAGGCCAGTGCTGGGGCCTCTGAGGCTGGGATCGGAGCCTGCCAAGGGAGTAGGCCAGTGCCAGGGCCAGCAAGGCCGTGATTGGAGCCTGCTGAGGGGTTAGGCCGGTGCTGGGGCTAGGCCGACATCAGAGCCTTCCGTGAGGCAAGGCCGCTACTGAGGCCTCCGAGGCCAGGATCGGAGCCTGCCGAGGGGTTAGGACGGTGCTGGGGCCAGCGAGGCTGGGATTGGAACCTGCCATGAGGCAAGGCTGGTGCTAGGGCCACCGAGGCCAGGATTGGAGCCAGCCGCGGGGTTAGGCCAGTGTGGGGGCCAGTGAGGCCAGAATCAGGGCCTCCCATGAGGCAAGGCTGCTGCTTGAGCCAGCAAGGTCTGGATCAGTCTACCGGGTAGCCAGGCCACTACTGGGGCCGTCAAGAGTGGGATCGGTACTTGTAACACAGCATGCACAGAGAAATATTGCAGAAAATAAAAACCAGATGCTTCCCCTAATCAGCAATAACTAGGAGGAGAGGGGCAACAGGAAGAGGTCGAGTTATAGAAAGGGCCCTATAGCGAAGCAATTAAGGTGACCAATCAGAGGGTATGGAATAGGGGAGGATGGAGCCTCTTTAAAACACAGGAGGTACATAAATAAATGTATCAAAGTTAAGTACCAAACAAGCATGGGATCAAGGGAGGTGGAGGGAATGGGATGGGGAGTAGATGAGGGCTAATTGGATGATGTGTGCTTGTATATCCTCTCAAGTCTTGTATTCCAATGTGATATATGATTACAATGTACCAATAAAAATAAATTTAAAAAAATAAAATAAAATAATTGATAAACTTTAAAAAATAAAGAAATAAAATTCTAGCACTAGTAGAAAAATTATAAACATATATTAATTATTAGACTATAATAAGACAATGATAATGTTATAATTTTAATTTACTATTAAAATAGTGATCAAATATGTAACAGGTTAACACAATTTTTAAAATTTTAAAACATATGATTATTGTAAAAGAAATCAAGAAGAAAGGAAGAAAGAAATATAAAATAGGTGAAATGCAGACTATATGTAAGTTTGCAATATAAACCCAAACAAATCATTAATCTAATAATAATTAGATATAATACTCCAAATAAAAGACTAAAATTAAAAGGATGGAACAAAATACACCTAAAATATATAGTAATTAAAGAAAATATGCTTTAAATATAGGAACTCAAAATGCTCAGAAAATAAAAGGATGATAAAAGGTAGATATTGCAATTCCTAACTCAAAGAAAATTGGTTTTGACATACCAGTATTAAACACAGTAGATGTCAAGGAAAAAAGAATTATGGAGGCAAAGAGGAACATTTTCTAAGGAAAAAAGGGCAATATATCAGGAAAATGTCATAATGAACAGACACATCCACAGGGTTCAAGATTTTCATACATTTCTTCCAGTAAGTAACAAAAGAGGCAGGGGTGAGGAGAACAAACTCATTAAAGATATGAAAGAGCTGAACTACATTATTAGCAAATTTAAGCTAATTAATATGAAGAGGATGATAAAGCCATGAGAAACATGGAACACTCACCAACCAGACAGTGTACTGGTCTTTAAAAGAAGCCTTAACCAATTTCAAAAGATTAAATGATTCCAACCATGTTTTCTGACTGCAGTGATGTAAATAGAAATCTAAAACAAACATGTGCTTAAAAATTAAGAATTTGAGAATTAAGCAGTATATTTTCGCATATCAGATAGGTCAAGAAGAAATCAAAGTAGTATTTTGAACTGAATTTTAATCATTATTTGACATTTTACATGCTAAAATAAATTGGATATAGTCAAAGCAGTGCTTGAAGGAAAATTAATAGTATCAAAATGCCTATAATATAAAAGAATATTGGGAATAATTAACTCTACAAAAGAAAGTAGAAAACTTCATGCAAATCACACATAAATGTCAGAATAAGTGAAATAAAAAATGTTAAGAGCATAAAATAATTGTAAGAAGCAAGAAAATTAAGAAAGTGAGCTTGTTGCAGTTTCTTCTCTCAGGCAATAATCTTATAGCCAGTCTTAAGAGGATTTGGCTTTTTTTTAATAAAAATTATAATACCTTCCTATTGGTCCTAATCTCACTTTGTACCTCTCAACTAGGTTATGCCTAAAGTGGCACATCTCAGAGCATCATCTGTTTGCATTAGCTTTCAATCTCTAACAAACTCACTTTTGTTGGGAAGAATAATGCTTTATGCCACTATCAGTCTCAGAGTAACTGACAAGAACAATGATCTGGATATCTGCGGGCACTGTGAACCAGGAGTTAGAGGTAAGCACAAATATTAGCAAAGGGAACTGGAGAAAAAAAAGTTTTTTTTTCAAACTGACTCAAAACCAAATTTTAAGCCAGTACCTCAGTTCCAATACACATAACTCCAAGGCTTTATTGCATACCAGATAACCATGCCTTCTTCACTTGCAAGCCTCCCCACCTCCAAAAAACATCTTTTAAAAACAAAGAACGAAATATAGACTGAAGTGGCAGCCTAGGAATGACAAAAAGTTGGGGGTTTTGTCTTATTTCCTCTGAATCCTTAATGTATGGATCTATGTATAGCTACTATTATAGTTTTTATTTCATTCCTCCCCTACATGGAAAAACCTGGTTGAATTTATTTAGTTTTAGTTGGATTCCCATATTGTTACTCACATTGAAAAGTGATTCAATATGTTGAGAAAGCATACTGCATTATGTAACATGACCTGGAAAACTGCTCATGTCTGTTGATGTTGTAAACCCACTTTGGAGAAATTATTTGGAGATAATAATCCAACGGAAATAATGATGTCATTAAATTGATTTTCCTAGTTCATAATGGTTTGCATAGGATTTTCCAATTTAAGTTGCACAGAAAAAATTGAATTGTGGTACTCTTAGTAACAAAACATTAAAAAGAATATAAACTGAACAGAACAGAAACAGAAACAGAAAAATATACAATATAGATGTAGAAATTGTAAGAAAGTGGAAAGTGTTGGCAGGTAGATACTGGATAATGTTAAAGAAAAAAACTGCAGAACTCAAAAAAGTGCATATTGCTAATGAACAATCAGAGGGCACCAAGCACAGTCTGAAAGTATGCCATTTTCAATAAGATCCACATAAAAATAAAAATAAATAAATAAATAAATAAATAAATAAATGTGTATTCTTACCTCATCTTTAAGCCATGCTTCATTGCTGAACCTCTCATGAAATAAGGCTTCTACTTCTTGAAGAAACATCAAAAACAAGGTATGTGAGAACATGGGAAGTCTTATAGTCAAACAGCAATGTTCCACCTAGACCTCTTCTTCAGGGCTAATGCACCCAACCCCAACAACTGGGAGAATCCTTCCTGATGGTTCAACAGCTACTTCCCTTGCTGCTTTGCCCCCTGGTCACAGGGAAGCTACTTGCCCAATGCTACACTTCTCCACAGAAGGTGGCTGCTCCTATGATGGGCTAATGAGGGGGCACATACATTTAGGACAACTTTGAAAGACCGTGCCAGCTCCAGAACATCCAATAAGATTGGCTGAGACCTCAGTTTTAAATGAACACTGTTGGCCAGACTCTCCTTCCCCCATGTCCTGCCTCCTTCACTTTCACTCTAATAATATTTTCTTAGAGCAATTTCAAATACCCTTTTGCATGCAACCATGCATCTCAGAATCTGTTACCAGGGAATCAACTTTAAGATATGACTTAAATTTTGAATAGTCTTAGACTCAAACACTCTGACACCTGCCTTAGCATTTCTACATGAAATTAATATTGTATTTAATAATAATATGTTGAAGAGCTTTTTTTATTAATTTGGAATTATGCTAGGTCTTATCCCCACCTGCAATTGTGTAGTAATCTTGGCTTTATTTATCTATTACATATTGTGAGATCAGAAGGCAGAAGAAGATAGAAGGAAAAGTTATTTTTCCTACAGTTTAATTCTTCTTTCCAGTACCTGATGTTCAATATTTTAACTGTAATCTCAGAACTCAATACATACAATTTCTCATTAAAAATATAAACCAAAGTCCTAAAAAGCAGAAACAAAGAAATATGTCAAAGGAAAAAGGCCTTTTTGAGTTTGGGGACAACAACTATACCACAGTCGGTGGCAGGGGCTTATAGAGTTTTATAATAAAGTCAGAGATTTCCCTCAGTACTCCAAAGGCAATGTAAAAAGCTGGGAGGAAAAAGTCTTGCCTTTAAGCTATACTTAGATTCTTCTCCTGACATTGCAGTATATTCAAATGAATAAAACATTGTTTAAAACTTTTAGAAATCAAATACTACAGACTACCTCAATGCCTAGAAAATAGCAGACTCTTGGTCTATATTTGCTTTAAACAAAAGTGAATGATGGTCCCTGTGCAGGGACAAAGGAGCTAGGAGGGAGCTAGGAAGAGTGAGGCCATTCTCCCAGCCTTGCTCCCTCTACCCTGGGGATTGGAAGAACACAACTGCCCTGGCAGACTGGCGTGATGTCTTTGTTGTTGATATTTGTTTCCTAAATTTTAACAATAAATATCAAAAGCACACCAAAGTCCACATTAAAATGTAAATAATATAAAAGTTACAATAAATCATAAAATAATATACCAGACTCTCAAATATATATTTCACCAGACTTAACAGTTGTTAGAATTTTACAATACTTGCTTCAGGACGTTTTTATAAAAAAAATAATATGGTTAAAACCCTGATCTTCTTATCATTCTTTCTTCTCCCCCTATGCAATAAAAAAATGTGTGTGTGTGTGTGTGTGTGTGTGTATGTGTGTGTGTGATCACATATATGATCCAGTATGCTCACAAGATTTTTAATATTTAAAAAACATTTACAAGGTTTAAAATTAATTACCTTATGATTTAACAAATCATATCATGACATATTCATCTTTTCCAGAAGGTAGGCTTTTATCAGGTTTTACAAAGAACATTCAATTTCTTTACTTTTGTATTTTATTGGTGCACTATAGTGGATCATGTTGACAATAGCATATATTTTCACAGTACTTGCTGCCCTCTCACCCACACTTCCCCATTTCCCTCCTTATCAATACTTAATGTCCAGGTTAACAATGTTATATTCACATGTATACACATATTAGAATGTACCTTTTCCATTAATTAACCTCAGTCTTCTTCCTCCTTTACCCTTCCTTTCTAGATTTGCTGAGTTTTCCCCAAAAATATCTGGAGTCCTTCTGGTATTCCTAATACTCCCTAACTTGAGCTTATTAAAGAAAACACATATCCCTTCTCTTTCTGTGCTTAGCTAATCTCATTTAACATTATGTTCTCCAGGTCATTGCATCTTCTTGCAAATGAAATGATTTTGTTCTTCTTTATTGCTGAGTAGAATTCCATTGTGTATTTTATCCACAATTTTGCAATTCATTTATCTGTTGATGGAGATCTAGGTTAGTTCTATATTTTGGCTATTGTGAATTGTGCTGCTATGAACATGTGTATGCATATGTTACTGTAGTTCTCTGATTTCAACCCCTTTGGAAAGATACCCACGAATAGTATAGCTGGATCATATGGTGGATCCATTCTCAGTTTTCTAAGGACTCGCCACGCTGATCTCCATAGTGGCTAAACTAGTTTTCACTCCCACCAACATTGTAAAAGAGGTCCTATTTCCCTACACCCTCACCAACGTTTGTTGTTATTTGACTTTTTTATGCGTGTCAGAGCAGAGACTGTGAAGCTAGTAGAGGAGGGCATAGGTTCAACAATACATTTAGGCACAGGTAGTATCTTCCTCAACAAGTCCTCCAAAGCACAGAAAATTAAAGCAAGAATTAAAAAGTAGGATGGCATCAAACTAAAAAATCTCTGCTCATCAAAGGAAACCATCAAGAATCTAAAGAGAATGCCTACAGAATACGAGAAGACTTTACCAGTTACCACTCTTATAGAGGGCTAATATCCAGAATATACAAATAACTCAAAAGACTGTACACTAGCAAAACATATAACCCAATTAAAAAATTGGCAAATGAATTGAATAGACACTTCACAAAGAGATACAAGTGGCCAATAAGTATATAACAATGTTCAATATCATTAGCCATCAGGAAGATGCAAATCAAAACTATACTGAAATTCCATCAAACCCCAATCAAATTAGGTCCAGATTTGATCACCATAATCACCAAAGCCAAACAAAGATTATCCCATACAATAGTCCTTTAAGAAATTATTGAAGATTCAATCAAATTAGAAAGAATTTCTAGAAAGCACAGCTATAAATGCTCTTTTTCTAAAATGTTGAATTGTAAGTTTTATATTAATGATTAAATCTTTAAAAAAAACTTTTTTGCTACAATGAGAGACACCTCACATCAATTTCTGAAAATACTGTACATGAAAAAATAATAATGAATGTGGTACACATAGTAATACTGATTACAGGATAAAGTGTCTATTTAACAACCAGCATTTCTGGGGATACTGGAAAGTTCTAAATTATATAATTTGGTGGTTTTCATGTAGTTTTGGCTGATTTAAAATAATAATATGATATCATTGACCATGGAGTTAGGAAGAGATGCTGAGTATAAGCTATCATAGGAAGAAATGGCTCAAGAATATAACTTTTTAAATGTTTTATGAATCATTTAACATATCTGTGTTTTCTGAAAGATGATCTGAACCATGGACCATCCACACCAATAATAAGTCAAGCCATATTAATATAATACCTTGTATTTTATAATATTTTACTGTAGAATGCAACATGTTCTTGAAAAAGAATTCCTTACCTTCCATCTTGAATATTATAATTAAGTGCCCAAATTGTTACTATGTGACAGCAAATAAATGGCAAAGTTCAATAGACTCAGATTGGTGTATATCTACTAGATTCATATATCTGTAATTTTGCTAGATAAAAGAGCAGAGAAAGAAAATTTCTTGTCCTGCATCATTCAAGGAAAGATGTAAATCTAAAGCAAAGATAGAAAATATTAACATTTAAAGTCCCCACTATTTGTGAAACAAAGGTTACTTCCTGAAACTTAAGTCATCTTTAGAAAACTGAAAGCAGGGACTCACTCTTGCCATATTCTTTTAATAGGTCTCTCTTGTTAAAAAATAATAGCTTAATTGCAGTCATAAATGTCAAGTGAACAAATACACACAGGCAATAGAAAGCTCTAGCTTAAAAAATCAGTTTGGTCTCTAAAATATATGTTGAAGTAGTAGTTCCAGAAGTGATAAATGACATATGAAATTTTAATTTCATCTAACCAAATATTGGGTCCAATTCTTTCGCCCAGAGGAACAGATAAGCCATAGAGGTGGTGACGGGGTGTCATTGGCTTTCAGTAAGGAACTGAATAAGCCTGTCTGGACTTTTTATGAGTTTCCTCCCACCTTTGAGATTTTGACCTCAGGGGAACTTCTTGGAAAATAGTATTTTTCTTTGATAGCATTAGATTTCTCACAAAGTCTTCTAATACAATTTTGTCAATTATCTTCTTGCCTGCTTTTCTGCCACAAACGAATGACAAGAGACTGGGCCAACCTTTGGCTACTTCTTTAAAGCCTATCTAAATTTATCTATCACACTGGGTTCAAACACACTGAGACACATATTGTTGTTATGTAGACATAAATTTAACCTTATAAACTCATCCTTGCTAGGTATTATTCTACATCTCCAAATAGCAGTGTTTCAAATTCAAAGCCCACTATGTTCTCGAGGATAGCTAGAGGAAAGAGGTCGGTGGAGGGCACCACAGACACTGTGGCAGGGGACAGGTGTTTTAAAATAGACCCATCTTTCAAGAATTTTTAAAATCTCACTTAAAATACTAATCAAGGCTGGGTTCACCCAGAGTTATAATGCATGAGTAAAAGAAGACTGATAACCAGAAATAATTCTCTCATAATGGTGGAATTTTTTTGTCTTTTTTCTCCATATATTTTTAAATTATGAAATACTCCCCAAATATAGAGATTAATATCTCATCATCTTCTATTTACCACCAATATTCTTAAGATTTTAAATCATTATAATATTTTCTTCCAATTATTACTTTTTAAGAAATAAGTTATTAGAGATAAAATCAAGTGCTACAGTATAGTAGACTAGATTATAATTTCTTCTACTTCTCTAGAAATAAGCACTTTTCTCATTTAGAGGTTTATCATTATTTCAAATTTTCATACTTTTACTACATATATACTTAGAAAACCATATGCTTTGCATATTTAAGCATTCACACATGCATATATATATAATACTAAAAGTACACTGAATATAGTAACTTTCTTTTATTTGTTCAAAATTAGGACATAATTATAGCCCCAATTAATTTTATGTACTATCATTTTGTATTGATAAATAGAATGAAATTTACTTTTTACTTATTTTATGATTATGGGCATTTAGTGTGGGTTTAACATTTTTTGTATTTTGAACAAGGGACAGTTTTATATACGCCTCCTTTGAAGAAAAGGAACTGGCCAGTTGTAACATTTTCACATATCCAAGTTTATTACAAATAAAAAATTGTTTTCAAATTTTCTATAAAACATGTCTTCTTAACTATAACAATTGCTCTATGTTCTCATCAAATTTTGGTTTGTCAGACTTTATAATTAATGTCAGTCAACCAGATGTATAATAATAGCTCACTGTTGCTTTAATTTGACTTCTCTGATTACTCGGGAAGTTGAGCATATTTTTATGGCTTTGAGATCAACTCATGCTTTACATAACCCACTTCTTATAGCTTTGGCATATTGTTATATTGCATTTTTTAAATCCCAAAGATATATTTATTTAGTAAAGATTGTCCCTAGATTCACTACAAATACTTTTTCACAGTCTTTTACCTAATTTTTAAGTTCATTTGAAATTCAATAAATGTTTTTGGGACAAATTATTTTGAATCAAAAATAAATTTTGGATTCTTATAAAATACACATAACAAAATCCAGGTAAAATGTATAGGAGGAAAGAAAACCTTTTAAAGTTTTTTTTTTTTTTGAAAAAAAATAAAGAGAATATCTTTGTGAAGTAGAAATACAAAGAATGTATAAAAAAAGAAATGACTTAAAAATTTGCCACACAAAGACTTAACATTTTCATAATAGAACAAAATTGAGCCTCTCAACAATGTTTCATTTCCAATGTTAGACATTAAACAAGTTACTTAGTCATGTAAAGAAACATAAAAACATTATTAAAAATGTTTCAGTAAACCAGGAGTGGTAGTATATGCTTGTAATCCCAGTACTTAGAATAGTGAAACAGGAGAATTGTGGTTTGCAGATGGTCCCAGCTATTTGTGAGGCTTTCTACAACTGAGACCCTATTTCAAACTAAATAATACAAATAGGGCTGGGAATGTAGCTATGCGGTAGGATGCCCCTGGGTTACCTAGTACCACAAAAAAGTGTCAGTAAAACATATTTAGAAATGATATAATTTAAGTAATAGACATACAAATAACCTAATAGAATAGGTTCAAGACTTTAAAGGAACAGATGATGTGATTGAGTAATAGAAGGTTAATCTAAAAAAATAACAAATGTGCTAAATTTAGATCAAATTTTGATACATTCATCCTAAATATAAAAAGTTAAATATAAATTTTACTAAATAAGCTTAACAGCATATTGGACAGTAATAAGAAAAGATGATACTTTTTTAATGACAAGAATAGAAGTAACCAATAGAAATAACCCAAACTGAGCAGCTCTGAGAAAGTCTCAGGCAGATGGGAGAACTCAAGAAAAACATGCCTATTTGAGGAACTGCTTGTAAGGATGGGATGAGTCAGGACTAGTACCTCTCTGTTCTCAGTTACACCCTAGGAGCAATCGTTTGGAAGTGCACCTTTGGCTAGAAAATGTTGGTCAGACAAAATAGTAGTAGAGACAATTAGGTCTCATTTAATTTCTATCTACTTAACTTGCTGTCATAAAATTATTCAATGTATTTTTATATAATTACAACATTTTAGGAACAATATTGAATTACCCTGTTTGATTTTGGTCCTGAGGATTGAATCTAGAGGCATTCTGCCAAAATGCTATTTTTGTGTGTATAGATAGATAGATAGATAGATAGATAGATGATAGATAGATAGATAGATGCACTTATGTAAGACCTTTCTAAGTTGCTGAGGCTGGCCTCAAACATGCAATACTCATGTCTCAGCCTCCCAAATACCAATATTACAGGCATGCATCACCATGCCCAGATCAATTATTTTTAATGCAACCGTTCTGGCAAATCTTCTGTTTATTTAAAGATGCTACTTTTTAAAATTTAATACATTAGTAGATATGTTATTTAATTTGTAATTTAATATTAGTAAAAAATTATTAAAAGCAGAGTAAGAAAAATTCTATTCAATTTCCAGAAGACACCGTCCTCTATTCTTCATATATTATACATCATAAAATTTATTTTCTATAGCTGGTTCCAAGCCTATTCTATGTTTTAGCTACATTTTCTTTATTTTAACTTATACAGCACATATAATATGGATTGCTTTTTTCTACTAGTTCCATTTATCTATTACAAAGAAACAGCATTTCCACTGTTGCCAACATATTGCCTAAGCATTTTTTAGTCTTTATTCTTTTTTTCAAGTTATATAGACAACTCAAATAAAGCAAAATAGTTAATATTAAAATGCTATTTTTGTGTGTATAGATAGATAAATAGATAGATGTTTGTTAGAGAAAAGAAAAAATATGTATTTAAATCTTATTAATTTAAGCCAGGCATATTGATCCATGCTTATAATCTCAGTACCTGGGAGAATAATACATAAGGATAGTGGATTTGCAGCCAGCCTTCACTACTTAAAGAGGTCCTTCCCAACTTAATGAGACCCTGTTTCAAAATAAAGAATAAAAAGTAGGTCCGGGGGTGTATCTTAGAGATAGAATGCCCCAGAGCTCAATTCCCAGTACCATAAAGAAAAAAATTACTAATTCATATTTTATTCATTTAGAACTTATGAGAATAGAGTCAAGTACTGAGGTGAAAGTTACACATAATTATAAAAACACATTATATAGGAAGGATTATTGAGAAAAAGAGTTCTAAAAGAATTTTATAATAAAATATTTGCTGACTTAAAAAAGCAATTTATACATAATTGTAATATAAGAAATGTTCAATCTGACTTCAACAAAGATTTTGATATGCTTATTACGTCTAGCCATAATTTTTTAAATAAAGAGATTACATGTTTCTAGAAATTATAGCTAAAAATATTTTAAAAGTATAACTAAAAAATTAAAACCACAATTAGGTGTGTTGGCACATGTTGTAATCTCAGGACTTGGGAGGCTAAAATAGGAGGATCATGGATTGGTGGACAGCCTGAGCTACTTAGTGAATCCCCTGCAACTTAGTGAAACCTTGTTTTAAAATAAAGAACAAAAAATAGAGCTTGGAGTGTAGCTCAGAGATAGAATGCTCCTGGGTTTAATCCCCAGTACTGCTAAAAAGTAAAAAATATAAAAACAAAGATAAAAGCTTCAATAACTTGTAATAGCTCTGTATAAAAATCTGAAGAATTAGTACATAGTATTGTTTGTATGCTCTTGAAACCCCTTAAATAAAATGAAAGTGAACAAAAATGTTAAAACAAATAAAACTTTAACCAAATCAACTAAACAGAAACATTTAATGTTATAATATAATAAAATTTTTACAGTATATACAAAGTACATAACAAGTAAAGGTGTATAACAGCAATATTTTATCTTTTATATTTTCATCTTATTTTGTGCAATTTATCATTTGTTCACTTAATGATCTATGAATAATAGTTAGACAAACTACAATATGTGAATACAAGTATCCAGAGAAATATTCTCTATTGAGATGGGAATACAGATTATTAGGGTTCATCATAGTCTAATTTTATTTTGAGAACATTTGATCTCTATGTGGTTGCAAATATGATTTCCTAAGTTACAAGATATTGGATCATGAGATGTTTTCATAAGAAAGAATTAGTTTTCCCCTAATTGGAAAGTTTATATTAGATCTATAGTATTGTTTAGTTATATTTTGGATAATCATACCTGAGAGAATTAGGCCTTGGAAAACAATGATCATAACCAAATTTTATCCACATTTGGATCCAACTTGAACAACAAAACAAACTCTTACCTAATATTTTCTTTATTTTTAGTATGTAGTATTATTATTAGATGTAGATTGTCTCCTGATGAGCCAATACACTAATGTTCAAGGTTGATATATTTGTGCCATGAGGGTTATAATCTCATAAGTATGTACTCATCAGTTGTGAGGGGTGTACTGGTAGTAACTTAGGAAGGTGAGGTATGACTGGCTAGGGTGGGTCCTTGTTTATATTTTTGAATCTTCTTGCTTACCTGGACTCTCTTTGTTTTGGTTTCCATGATGTGATGACAGAGCCTTATTCTCTCCATCTCTGCTTCCTGTCACATGGCCTGAGCTCCACAGATATAATCTGGCCTGACTTGAACTAAAATTCCTAGATCTCCAAAATTACTTTGAGCAAGTAAATATTTTCCCTCTAAATTGTGTGGTCAATTGTCTTGGATTATTGCAGTAAGAATGTTGACTGAGACAGAAATTAGTACTAAAGAAGTGGGATCATTGCTGTGTTTAAGTCTGATCATTTGGGACTGGTTTGTGACATTAAGTAGGAAAGGCCAAAATGTGGCTAGGTAGAGAATATGCTCTGGAGATTTTAGAGGGCAAAGGGGCCTCCATAGGAAAATCAAATAAAGGCCACGTGTTTTACACTCTGGCAAAAATATTTGGCATTTTTTTCAAGTCTGGAAAGTTTGTGTGAGGCTGAATCTTAAAATGATGAACTGGTTAAGATGGTGGGGGAAATCTCAAAAGAACAAAATATCCAAATTGCTTTACTGATATTGATGTCTGCATTCAACCAATTGTACAGTGAATTTAAAAAGCAGAAAGCAAAGCAGGAGACTTTGTATATTTGCAGTTTGGCCAGAAAAGTGTGTGTAAACCCAGAGAGATGGTGCTGTGAAAGAAAATAGATGATTGAAGAGAGGTAGAATATTTTGTATAGGAACAAATAAAAGAATGAGGGATATAGTTGGGGCAGATCAAGCACAAGTGCAGAATCATGAAAAGAAGAACCCAGAAGTATTGGCTATGATTGAAAAGGGCCTTGCAGTGGCCAGTATTGAAACAGACACAATAGTAGTAATTGAACAATGCATTACCACATTTCCTACTGATGGTCAATTTGGGCACTGGCATAATGCTGGTTTTGCTGGAAGATTAAAAGGTCATAAAGTCTTTGCTGGAAGTATCATGGAGATTTTCCTCCAGATTTTAAAGAAAGATCTTGGAAGCAAGGCAAATTGTGGCAGGGTCAGAATCCTTGAAAACAGGCACAAATGGGGTAATTTGTAAATCTGTGAAGGTGGAACTAAGGTTGCAAGAAAAAAAAAAACTTAAGGTTTTGACATGCTAGAAATGAGGAATGAGCACAAGGAAAGGCTACAGCTGTAAGCCATGGAGTCAGGCTGGAAGAGAAAATATTCTACCAATTGCAATCAACCAGGCCATATGAAAAAAGGATGCTAAGGCCCTTTGGAGAACTTATCTTACCACCATTTGCCTCAGATGCCAGAAATAGATATGCAGAATTGTTACCTTGCTAGATTTCTTTCCTGTTTTGCTCCCATTCCTTCTTTTCTTCTTTCTATGACCCCGTTCCTCCATTATGGAATGCAAATGCTTACTCTGTGTCATTGTATATTGAATGTATTTAATTTGCTTTTTTTTAATGGAACTGAAGATTGTATTCAGGGGTGTTCGTGTTCTACCTCTGAGATATACTCCTAATCCTACTTTATGTTTTATTTTAAAACAGAATCTCATTAAGATGTAGATGTCCTCACTAAGTTGAAAAGGCTAGCTATAAACCTGTAATCCTCCTGTCTCAGCTGTCCAAGTACTGATATCACACATGTGTAGCTGTGTAACCTTTATATTTGATTCTTACTTTCCCTTACTTTCCCAAGAGTCCACCTGTAGTGACAGAGAATACTGTGGACTTTGGAATTTTTAATACTAGAATGATTTAGAGAATTCTTTGGAGTTCTCAAAAAAATTCTGAGCAAATAAATTTTCCTTCCCCTAAATTGTGTGGTCAGTTGTCTTGAATTATAGCAGTGGGGAATGTTGACTAAGACTCATTTTTCTGCACTTCATTTCTATTTATACAGGTAATTTTATATTTTTGTAAATATATATATACACACACAATATGTGTGTATGTGTATATATATATATTTTTTATATATAGTTACTCTTTTTCTCTATTCTTTCTTTTTCCTCCTCCTTTTCCTCTATACATCTCTATCCTTCCTCTTTTTATATATGTGTATGTGTGTGTATAAATATACACATATATTTGCATATACATATATTTCTTCTTTTCTCTCTGCAAATATATACATATGTGTGTGTATAAATGTATATATGTATTTCCAAATCTGTGTATATAGCCTCTCTTCTAGATAGATGAAACAATTGTTCGCTTACTTGTTTTTGATTCAAGGGTCAACAGAATGCCTTCAGCCTGATCCAAGAGAAAAAATAGGATTCCAACATTTACTTAGCTGAGTGGAAACTTTATCTAAATACTAAATATTCCCAGGGGAAAATAAACAACATGTTAGGTGATATAGCTGAAGAATTTCTATCTTCATATCAGACTGAAAAGAAAATGAGATTAGAATAAATAATTTACCTCAAAAATAAAAACAAGGCTTAAGTGACCCTGTTTCCAAATAAAAAAATAAAATAAAATAGGTCTGGGAGTGTAGCCTGGAGGGTTCCATCCCCAGTACCACAAAAAAAAAAAAAAATCAAAACAAGCCCATATCATTTTAGAAAAGTAACCAGTGAAATTGATGTATAATCACTGTCAAACTTGGTAATTTAGTTTAACAAAAGTAAGCAATCTTAATATCAATACACCTCAAATTGAAAAGTTTTTACTACAAAATTTTATGCCATATTACTTAGTTACCAAGACCATGCCCATAACAGTGCTTGCCATCATTTAAACATTGCTTCAATTCTGCTCTAGGCTCTGGTAGACAGAGTTAAGTGTTCATTTGCTCTCTCATGCCTAATCTAGCAAAGTTCTTGAATCACTAATTTATAATGATTTCACAATGTAACTGAGCTTGGGCAATTGAAGAGAGATTGGCATTAGCCATAGTTTTATTTTTGCTGATTTTTTTTTTTAAAAAGCTTTTTCTCAAAACATATTAAATTATCTAGATGTGGAATTTTACATACATATTAGGCAAAGCTCTTGTACAAGTGAAACAAGGTACTTCAAGATCCCCTTACATCAAAATCCCTGAGTCATAATTAAGAATAACAGCTAATTATATTTTTGTTAGAGATTCAGTGTTTCTTGTGGGTTAGATTTCAATAGATTTGGCTACTATAATTAGCTGATTGATTTATCTCTCACATAGATAATAAAATCAATTAATTCTTGAGCATCAATTACTAAACATTCCATCAGCTATCACTGTGGATAGAGAATGCCAGTGCTCAAAATCAGACCTGCCTTTTTGCCACCAAACAATTCAAAGCTAGGCATTTGGCCATTCAAAGTATTTAAGCAACTTAAAAATAAGAAATGCTCAATATATATTTTTAGCCTGGATATATGTACTACCTATATGTTATGTTCATATATATAATAAATACATAATTTATTATAGTCTTCTTATTAACATCACATCTACTCTTTGAGAATATTATTATATTAGTCTCTGACCCAGTTCCTGATACTGTTTCTGTTTTCCTTGGAGATAGAAAGTCTTTAACTCAGCTATATTGCCTAATAAAATATATTGTTATTTCTTTCTGGGCATATTTATTATTTGGATGAAGTCTCCACTCAGCTAAGTAGAAGCTGCAGTTTTTTTTTTTCCCTTGGATAAGGCAGCAGTCAGCCTTATGACCCTTGAATTTAAAGCAAATAAGCAAACATCTGTTCCATCTATCCAGGAGAAAGACTACAGACACATATTTGAAAATCCCAGAATGCTGAGAGTCACTATCACTCTTGGCTAAATAATTCAAATAATGTAAAGTGCATTTACAAAATTATCAATTACAATCTCAATGACAGGTATGAGAAAAGTGGGGGAGGGGAGTGGAATGGGATCCCAAAGGGAAGCACACCAAGTTCTGTGTGCAGATATATACCTATCACTCTGAACCTTATTATGATGTATAATTGCAATGCACCAATAAAGATATATTTTTTAAAAATTGAGTATTTATAAACTTGATTCTTCAGAATTAGCTTTTTCCAAAAAGCTACCTGTAGATTTTCAATAGTATTTGCTAAGATTCTAGCACATCTACTTTATTTATAATGTTCTTCCTGAACAGGGCCATCAATAACTGCAGTTCGCAAAGGATCGTTCATGTAGCATCCAATACTTGCCAAAGAAACATGCTTTTTTCTCCTGGTTTTAGGCTAAAGGAGGGAGTGCTATCTGCCATGTGACACTTCATTTTGGTTGCTATTATAATTTATGGGACTCCTTAAAATTATTCTATGTTCCTCTTCAGCCCTGGATAACTGCCTCCTTAAAGGGAAGCCAGCCACAAATCTGATTGCAAATCACTCCTAAACTTTATACCTTTATTTGTGTTTTACCTTCTCCATTAGTCAAAGTTTATTTTCTCCAAGCCCATATGTAACAATAACTAACTTATAAAGTTATACCCAAATTTTCAACCTTTCCTTTTTCATAGATTTGCCATTCCTGATATTTTTCTCTCTCAACTCTGAATCTTGGCTCACTTGAAAAGAATTCTGATTGTATGGCTACATCATCTTTTACCTAAGCCAGGCTGCTTCAGGATGCCAAGGGAACCATTCCTCCAAATTAAAGACACCCTAGCAATTTGACAACCCAATGATGCTCTAAGGGGGAAGCCTTTAGAAACAACCTCAGCCTAGATTCATACTATATATGCAGCTAAATAAGCATTGTTAAATGAGTAAAAGTTTTATAAGATCAGCTATCCAAACATTTTAATAAGAGACAATATTGTAATTTTCCAGGTGTTTAATGATTCTGCTTTGCACACTATAACTTTATACACAAAAGGCAATAAGAACAAAGAAAGCAGACATTCTCCCATATTAAATAACATTATGAGATCTTTCTAATGCTGAAAACAATTATATTCTAAATTGAATAGGGGATTTATTATGAAATTAGTAACTGATCTAAAGAACTACCAAGGTCCTAATAATCTGGATTTCATTAGAAGCAATGAATACTTCATTTTGAAGCATTTGGAAATGAAATTAGGTAACATGAGCTACCTGAATTTGAAGCACAAACAACTGGCATAAAGACAACTCCATGTGCTGAAATCATAGGTACTCTTTGGAATTTTCATCAAACTAACAGAAAATTCTTTTTCAGGTCAATTATTACACTTAAATTTTTATCATCTTTCCGAAGGGGAATAACTATCTGTGAATATTCACAAATACATCACATCCCTGCATCATCTGGATCCTTTGAACAAAGGCATTTACAATCAATTCAAGAATATTTGATATAAGAGGATATTATAAGAAATAAAAGTTTAGAGATTTCTCTCTCTATTGAGATGTCCCAGGAGTGGTAGGTTTACTATGTTCCAGTGTAAAACTAAGTTCTCTCTCTCTCTCTCTCTCTCTCTCTCTCTCTCTCTCTCTCTCTCAAGTACTTGAGAAATTACTAGCAACTATATATATAATTGAAGTTTCCTAATTCTGGGGTTTCTCTCCTGAAATTTATTCTATTGTATACATAGGTACAATGCAAGTTTTAGCACATAACCCTGTAAGAAATGCAACACAGAGAACTGGTGCAGTAACAATAACTTTCCTGATTCTTCTGATGTGGGTAATAAGCTGTCATTGTCTCTAAGATATCTTTTTGTTTATATATGTGTATTATATATTTGTGTAAATATAATATACATAGATAAACATTATTGAGTAGCTATAGTTATATAGCTAGCAAGTAGGGTAAAAGCTTACATGTTTTGAAATTTTTGATTATTTTATTGAGATACAAATGACATAAACTAAAGCAATAATGTTGTGTGGACTTTGATGGATATTTAGACATATATACACATAGAACCATCTCCCCAATAGTGGAGGTATTCTATATTATAGTACAGAATTTTTTCATCACCCAAGATAGTTCTCTTTTGCTCATTCCCAATCTCTTTTCCATCCTCAAACAGAAACAATCATTGATATGTTTTTTATATACCTAGGAGTTGGAGTGATCTTTACTGAAGTTTGCATGAATAAAATTACACAACTAACTCATAATAATATTTTTTGAGATCCAGCCATGCCTTGTAACAGTAATGCATCCTTTTTAATTGCTGATTATCATTATGGTATATTAATAATCTTCAAAGTGCTTATGTATCCTGCTATTGAGAGACATATGAGATGTATTCCAATTTGGTGCTATTATGATAAAGCTTCTATCATCCTTAGTTTGCAAATCTTTGTGTAGAAACACATTTTATTTTTCTTGAATAAATACATAGAAATGTCATGACCAAGTTTCATGGCAAGTATGATATTAAATTTAGAAAATACTACTGACTGTTTTTGAAATTGGTTGTATCATTTAACATCCAATAAATACTACATGTGAGTTCCACTTGCTTTATATCATCTCTAAACTTGTCAATCTTCTTAATTTATACATTCTAATGGATTTAATACAGACATTTCATGTGCTAGACATTTGTCAATTTGCAGTAGGCATCCATTATACTATATTCCTGTCCCCTCTCACCACCACCACCACCAACAACACTAAATGTCATAAATAGAGTTGGAAATTTAAGATGGCTCCACAAAAAGTTCTTGTAAGTAGATTTCTCAATACAGTCTAGGGCTTTTAAGTGAGATTGATTCTCACCCAACATAAAAAGTGTCAAGAGAGTGGAGAGTATTTTTTTCTAAGTTGGTACAGGTGAACAAGTGGGCTTGGGTAACAGTTGAATTTTATGTTCTTTTGCATCTTACCAGATTCATGAATATAGAGAAGCTGCAACATTAATAGTTATGGTACTGAAGACAACAGTCCATTCCTGATCTCTAAGTTACAACTATATTGGCAATCTATGATTCATTTCTATATCTATACAATATATAGGTAAAAGTTTTAAATGTGGATTTTCCAGTATTTAGAAGTCCTTTGCTTTACATCTCAGTGAGAATTAATTAATATCATTATTATTTTATCACTGTAATAATTTGTTAACAAAGATCTGTTGGTAATACATTAGAGATGTTAACAATTTTGAGAATTCATTATATGCTAGGGTCTATGATAGTTAATTTAACATTTATTATAAGACTAAGTCAGTCACAGCCAGTCATTATTGTGTCAACTTAATTCTATTTGAATCACCTGCTGCTGTGTATCAGAAAAAGATTTAAACCTATAGATGTAGGTATAAAACAAAATCCATATAGTTGGATTTCATTTCTACCATGTTGCATTTCTGACAAAAAATTGTCTCTAATTATTTACCTCATTGGGAAAATATATGTGCACTATCCAAAATGTTTGATATTCATGTGCAAACTTATCCACATCCACCTTCCTTTCTTCTTTTAATGGTTATAATGGAAATGATAGCTTTCTCCTACTTAAGAATTATTCGATAGTTATACGAGATTAGTTAAAACTAAAAACACTCCAAACTAAAAAATGAAATACAATTTATGAGTTTTTGTTTATATATATGATTTTTTGTATACACACACATACATATATATATATATATATATATATATATATATATATATATATATATATATACTGTCTATATTTTTCTGGAAATGGTGGTACATGCCTATAATCCTAGTGCTTGAGAATCTGAAACAGAAGGATGTCAGGTTTAAGGCCAGTCTCAACAACTTAGTGAGGCCCTGCTTCAAAATAAACAATAAGATAGTGTTGGAAGTGTAACTCAGAGTTAGAATGCCCTTGGGTCTTAGTACCACACACACATACACACATATGCATTTATGGTATAAAACGAAACTGTTTTCATATGTGTATACATTTTGGAATGGCTATATCAGAATAAGTAAAAAAAAATCATTACTTCACATACTATGTTTTTATGATAAGAATACTTAAAATCCACTTTTAGCAATTTCAGGTTTATAAATAATCTTTGTATTTTTTAACTTTGTCAAGCCTCTTTTGTAACTTTTTTATTGGTCCAATGTAGTCATACATCTTCATGGGATACAAGAAATAACAATAATCTGCATGTTGTACAGCAGTTTCTTTGAATTTATTCTTCCTGTGTGACTGAAATTATGTAACTTTTAAGAACATCTTCCTAATCCCGCCTGCTCTAGTCCTTGGTAGCTTCTATCTTACTTTTTATGTATTTTTATTTATCTAAATTTTGGTACTGGGGATTGAACCCAGGAACCTTCTAACTCCAAGCTACACCCTTGACCCTTTTTATTTTTTATTTTGAAACAGGGTCTTGCTATTATATTTCTTATGTCTTGCTAAGTTGTGAAGGTTGGATGTGAACCTGCAATTCTCCTGTCTTGGCTACCTATATACTGGGATTACAGGAGTACACCACCGCATGTGACACTCTACACCACTGCATGTTGCACTCTATTTTCCTTTCTGCTTCTATAAGTTCAACTTTTTAAAATTAAACATATAAGGGAAATGATAATGTACATCTTTCTGGGTTGGATTATTTCACTTAATATCCTCCAAATTCATCCATATGATCATATGTATAAATTTTTTCTTCTCTTTTAAGTCTTAGTGGCATTCTATTGTGTATATATTCCTCATATTTTAACCATTCATCCTTTGATGAGCACTTAGGTTGATTCCATATCTTGGTTATTGTGAATAGTGCTGTAAGTGTGGCAGTGAAGTATGCCTTTCTTTGACATACCAATTTCACTTCTATTTTATATACCCAGTAGTGGGATTGCTAAATCATGGATTAGCTGTATTATTAGTTTTAAATTTTTGACAAACCTCCATATTGCTGTTTGTTCCTTTATTTTTCTATGTGGTACTGGTAATTGAACCTAGAGTCATTCTACCTCGGTGTTACACCTCCAGCCCATTTTAAGTTTTGTTTTGAAACAGAGTCTTGCTAGGTTTCTGAGGCTGGTCTTGAACCTTATGATCTTCCTGTCTCAGACTCACAAGTACTGAAATTACAGCATGCACTAACACACTTGGGTTGAATATTTATTGTGTGAAGTTTAGATGTAAGACTTCCAAGACTGGCCAGAAGATGTCATACCATTATTGGGACTCAGATTCCTCAATCCTGCTACTTCATCAGCTCATGCACATATAGCTTTGAAGATACAGTTGAAGTTAGCTGCTCAAGCTAAAGTTATCTAGTCTATATCCTAACAGCATTAAAAAGGGAGGGATAAGAAATAAAACATGTTTCTTTCTCAGTATAAAGACATATACTAAAAATTACACAGACATGTCTGCTTAGAGCCTCCTGGCCATAAATTAGCTACAACTACCTATAATGGGAGGATAAAGAAATATAATAGCTTTGTGGTGTTGTTGTTGTTACTTCTGGAAGGTGTATGTCCATCTAAAATCAAGATATGTTAAGTATAAAATGTTGTCAATTGTATCTTAGAAATAATCTATAACATCCACACTCCATCTCTGTTCTAGATTCCATCTCACCTCCTAAGAGACTCATTCCAGAAAATTTGTACAAACACATCATGAACTCTGAAGTTTTTAATGACCTACATCATATTTTTTCTTCAGGTTCAATTTCTGCCAACATCATTTTAAACTCTCTCTCTCACTATCCTTTCAAATCTCAAGATACCCAATAATGTGCTTGTTTCTGTAAATTCTTTCATGTGTTAGAATATCTCTAAACATTTAATTAAATAAGCAGGAACACTAGCAATGATATGAAGTAAGACATATTCCAGAGATTCAATTCTTCACCAAAGTGGGAGGTGGGAAGAAATCTATCAAGGTAATGTTTTCGATTCTGAGGCTGAGCCAGAAGAAGTACAAGTCATCTGTGCCATTAGAGAGGCCAGCTGAGCATAAGGAGTGGAATAAGAAACAAACCACAGGGTGGACTGGAATCTACATCTGTCCCAGACTATTCTAAAAGTTGAATTCTAGGACCGACTTGCAGGAGAAGCTGGTTCCCTTCAGGATGGATTTGCTCATATGCCTAACCCGAGCTGAGAACTCAAATAAACTTGTAAAAGACAATTCAGCTAAAGAGAAAGTAGCTACAGGACAGCAAATTGACAAATGCCACTTGCAAATATTCTTGCAGTCATCCACAATCTGGGTGTAGTGGCGCGCACTTGTAATCCCAGCACTTGGGAGGCTGAGACAGGAGAATCACACAGATTTAAAGCCAGCCTCAGCTACTTAGTGAGGCTCTCAGCAACTGAGTGAGACCCTGTTTCCTAATAAAGTATAAAATAGGTCTGGGAGTATAGCCCAGAGGTAGAAATGCCCGGGTTCCACCTCCAGTACCACAAAACAAACAAACAAACAAACAAACAAATAAAATAAATAAATTAAAAATTAAAAAGTACAAGACATTGCATGTTTGTAAAGAAATGTGTAAATTTTTTTTCTTTTTATTTTTTTTTTATTGGTGCACTGTATTCATACATCAAAGTAGTATACATACTTTTGTAGACATACATGCACACTTTTCCCAGTCAGCCCCCACCCAATCCCCACCCCATTCTTTCCCTATCCCTCCCTCCCATGCTTGGCTTAGTAGTTGACATCTAGTATTATGGCAATTTATCTAAAATTAAAAATTATAATCTCACATAACAGTTTCATTTGTCTGATACCAAGCTTTTAATGACTTAAAGATAACATTTCAATATTTCTTTTTGCTTTCTTTCTTACCAGAGAATATTTTTTTCTATTTTTTAGGTGAAACTATCATATATTTATATATTTATTTTTCAGAAAAAAAATCTATCCTAATATGGAATATGGACTCTAGTTACCCAAAACAATCTTGAAAAAGAACAAAGCTAGAAGATATATATTTTCTGATTTCAAACCATATAAAGCTACAATAATTGAAACAGTGTAGTACTATTCTAAAGGCAGATATATAAACCATTGGAGTTAAATAAAAGCCTAGAGCTAAATTCTTCCCTATATTGTCAAGTTATTTTTGACAAGGTTTCCACGAACATTTGGTGGTGGAAATATTAATCTTTTAACTAAATATTGTTAAAAAATAATAATTACATGGAAAAGAATAAAATGGGACCCTTACCTAATCCCATATACAAATATTAACTCAAAATAGATAATAGACCTAAATATAAATCTTAAGACTATAAACTTTTAGGAGAAAATCTGGGTCATTAAACCTCACAACATTAAAATTGGCAGTGATTTCTTGGTTATGATTTCAATGGCACAGGCAACAGAAGAGTATACAAAATCCCTAAAAAAAAAAAAATTGTATATCCCAAGATAATGTAAACAGAGTTAACAGTTACTAATAGAATGGGATAAAATATTTCCAATTGCTATATCTGAAGGTATATTAATATTCCAACTAGAAATCCTAAAAATTAACAACAATAAAGGCAAACAATACCCTTTAGAGATAGGTAAAAGACTAACATAAATAATGAATCTCCACAGATAACCAATCTTAGTTGTCTGTTGGATGGAAAATCTTGTTTCTCTGGTTCTGGTGTGTGTTACCTATTTCTTCTTTGTAGTTAATCTCTTTGAGTATTTTCTCTAGTGCTGGTTTTGAAGACATAAATTCCTTCAGTTTCTGTTTGTCATGGAAGCTTCTTATTTCTCCATCTAATTTGATAGAAAGTTTTGCTGGGTAGGAAATTTTTGGCTGGAAGTTGTTTTTTTTTCAGAATTGGGAATATGTTACTCCAAGCCCTTCTGGCTCTCATAACTCGGTTTGGGAAGTCTGGAGTGATTCTAATTGGTTTGCCTCTGAATGTCACTTGGCCCTTTGCTTTTGTTGCCTTTAAGATTCTCTGCTTGGCTTCCACATTGGTCATTTTGACAATTATGTGGCGTGGGGATCCTCTTCCCCAATCCTGTCTAAAGGGAGTTCTATAAGTTTCCTGGACCTGCGTATCGACCTCTTGCTCTATGTCTGGAAAATTTTCTGCTATTACTTCCTTGAAGAGATTGTTGATCCCTTTTGTTTCACTTTCTTTTCCCTCCTCTATTCCAATTATTCTTAGGTTAGCTCTCTTGAAATGGGCCCATATTTCTTCAATATCAGATTCCTGCTGTCGGATATTTTTTTTCTAAATTAGAAACTATGCATTCATTTTTGGATTGCTCATCTTCTAAGAGTGAGATTCTGTTCTCCATGTGTTCTAATCGGTTGTTTGTGCTTTGAATTGAGGCCTTTACTTCATTAATTGCATCCTTTATCTCTTTTTGGCTCCCTCTGAGTTCTTTTCGAATCACCTCTATTATTTCTACAGTTATTTTCCTGATTTGATCTTCTAGAAATCTCTGATTTTCAGTTTTATCGGCTTCTGATGTTGTGGGGTTTTGGTCATTTATTGCTCCAGTATCATTCCTCTTTCCCATGATTTCGGATGTTTGTGCCTTCTCTGGGTTCTTCCCTTGGGTCACTATGACTTCACTTAAGGTGTTCTGGATCTCGAGTCAGTAGTATCTCAGACCCCACTACTCCTTTACTGGGTTTTATCACAGAGTCTCCGACCCAGAGAGTCGATGGAGGCTGCTTTAGACTGTGGGGGGGTGCCAGGTTGCACGTTCTCCTATGGTGTGATATCTCTGCCACCGCCCCTCCTTCACTGGGTCAAGTCCCAGGGAGTACAGTACTGGGATTTCTCCTCTGTGGCCCGCAATTTGACTCACTGTTCTTGAGTATGCAGATGTAGCTGTACTGGCATCGCTGAATTCGGTGCTGCTGCCACCGGTGGCAATATGGCACCGCTGCTATGCCCTCAGCTGTGGGGCTGGCGTTTTTCTTCTTGGTTTTGATTTCCACTCTGAATCCCTGCAGCGTGTGCTGAGCTCGGCCACTGGGAGCTTTAGATGCTCTCTGCGCGGAGAAACCCTGCCTGGCTGTTCCGCAGTGGCTCACCTCAGCTTGCTGTAGCCGTCCCGTGAATTCGCCAGTGCCGCCGGCAGTATGGCGCTGCTGCCGCGTCTGCCATGTCCTCGGGCGTGAGGCTGGTGTATCTCCTCTGTGGCTCTGTTCTCAGTCTGCTTTCTCTCTGGAGCTTGGTGATTTTTTGTTTCACTGGTGATGGTGTTTTCTGGCTATGAAAGGCGCTGATTTTGTGGTAATGGAGATTTGATGTTAGCGGGGCTCTTAAGCCCCGCTTTTCTCGGTCGCCATCTTCCCGGAAGTCAAAATGTATAAATTTGATAGAAAAATAATTATATCAGTGTGTGAACTTGATTTTATTACAAAATGTCTCCTAATAATGTTCTGGTAGAAGAATAAATGTGTACAGTGTCTTCAAAAGACATTTTAAAAATTTCCACGGGGACACTAATCATTAATAGTGAATTCAAATGACAAATTAATTAGTAAATTTTCTCTTGACTGAAATAAAAATGAATTAAGGAAGAGTTGTACTATTCAGTAAAAATATATACATGCAAGGAACAATATGGTCAAGAGCATGAGACACTGCTGCCATTCTGAAGCAGAAGACTATGAAAGAACAAGAAGCTGCATAGTAAAGCCACAGAGGAAAAGAAAGATTCAAGTCAGTTTGCAGAAGATTCCCTTCATGATAGAGCTAATGCAAATAATAGGAAGGGAAATTGAGTTGATATTGTAAGTGAAATAAGTAAAATGAACATGGCAGCATAATAACAATTTTGATTTGGGATAATGGACTATCAGAAGCTTTATACAGAGGATCCGTAGACTCTTTTGTAAAAGGTGAGAAGTTCCTCTTCTCAGGACAAGTCTTAAGATAGAACAATTATAGGCCAGAATGCATTTCAAAGGACTGTTTTCCAGTGTGCTAGGTGAAAGGATGCTAAGAAGATTTTTGCAAATATAATTTTCTAAGTTTTTTTCAGTAAGTTTTCCCAAAATGGCTATATTTTAACATATTATGTTGATTATGATATACAAAGAACATTTCGCATTGGTATTCTCAACAGTGAACTTAATTCCTAAGATGTTATAGGCCCTGCATTTTTCTCTGCATGCCATGGTCATTTTTAGCTGACATTTCAATTACCCATTAGCCAAGTGGAGAAGAACAAAGATAGCAAATACAATTACCAACACTGGTGACTAATTAATTAACTCATGGTTCCTTCAATTTTATTAGTTTCTTTTGTAATATTGTCCCATTATTATCTGGGGTATTATTTATCTACTTCTTTCCATTTCTCTCTTGTTATAAGTTAATTATTGGTAACTTAAAAAGTATCAGAATGGAGTATTTATGGGGTAAAAAGAACTTGAAATGTATTGTAAATATCATCTTTAAAGACAATTTACTAAAATGTAACTCAACAGCATTTTTATTTATTCTTCAGGAAAATAACACTGTTATTTTTATTTATTCTGATATTTTCTCTACAAAATGAAAAACTGAAACTTTCAAGTTTAAAAAAAGAGTACAGAATTGTTTAAATATGGTTTATATGCTATCTCACATAAAATGTTTTTGGGAATTATATAATTTATTTCATCAAATTATCTTATTTTTATTATTTGAATATTTAACTCTACTTTATGGTCTCCATACACACATATTTTTCTTCTCAAACAATTGTATTAAAAAGTCTAAAATGGGGCCGGGCGTGGTGGCGCACGCTTGTAATCCCCGCGCTTGGGAGGCAGAGACAGGAGGATCGCGCAGGTTTGAAGCCAGGAGCGTGTGCTGGCTTAAGAGACCCTGTTTCCAAATAAAAATATAAAATAGGTGTCTGGGAGTGTAGCCCGGAGGTAGAAGGGCTTCCAGGAACCCCAGTACCATAAAAAAAGTCCAAAATGGAAACCAAAATGGTGTACTGCCAAAGATCTTTAAATGTTTGCTACACAGATATTCATCTCCCTCTACATATATCTACAAAATAAATGTCTCTTAGATGCTATGAAGTATTTTCACTTTAAAAAATCTATTCATTATTTCATTTATTTAGTATAGATAAACATGCCAAGATAACCACCAAGCAAAATCAGTGCTTACTCTTTTTCATGATACTTGGCCCTCTATTAGCTTTTTGACTCATACTTATAATAAAAGGGGGGGGGGGAAATGTGAGAATATAAAAGGTATACTGATTGCCTAAAAATGTATTCTCAGAGATATTGCCAATGCACCTGCTATTTTTTCTTTAAAAGGTTTCGGTACTTCATTAAACTTAATTTCATAAGTGCAATGATTTGTTAGGTTCAGAAATGTAAAATCATACCCAGTACTAAATTTAAAATATATCTGTAATTTAATTTTTCTGAAAAATGTGTTTTAATATTTTCTGATTTTTATTTCTGAAGTTGTTTAATGTAAGAAAGCATGAGTTGATTTTAAATATTATGTATTAAAGTTAATATACAAAGACCTTCTCTTTTTAAACTCTTCTTACATCAAAAGTAAAAACTTTCAGATTTTATCTTCTGACTATATATCAAGCAATGTATCTTAGGTTACTTTGAAATAACCCTGTCATAGACATAGCAAGGAATTAATATTAAGATGAGCTTTCATCTTTGAAATATGAACTAATATTTTTAATAAAATAAATTGGGTAACATTTATTATACTTGACAAAATACTCAGGTAGGCATCAGTTAGTGATGTCTCAGATAGTGATGTAGGTAATATCTTTTAAATATATGAGTCCCTAGTGAATTCTTGGGATTTGGCACTGTTTGTATCATTAGTTTTGTCTCTGCCTCTGAAAAGTGACCAAAAAAAAATGTTTACCACTTCATTTAAAGAGCTTTCAGCCAATTGAAATCCAGTGATAGACTAATAGTATTTATTAACTAACATTATGCATGTTGTTAATGTTACAAAAAACCCAAAATATTTTATAATTCTTAAAGGAAACTATTATTCTAAAAATCTGTGATAGTTTCTAAAATAGAAATGAAATAAAATATTTAAGCATCTTTTGTATATTTCTAAAGTATACATCACTTTTGAAGCTTGATGTATAAAAATTATTTTCCATCATTCTTCTCCATCCCCATAAGAAAGTAATAATACAGAAGTTCTAGACAATAACACAGTTGTTCTCAATATCACAGAAGATCTTCTAGTCAGCCTATGAACTACTCTGCAAGTATATACTGTTAAGAAAAATTTGTAAGTGAGAAACCCCAAATCTGAGATTTTCAGAGAAGAATAGATATATAAAATATTAAATTAGAAACACAACCTTTGAGGGTTTTATCTTTTGTTGCTGCTATTTATATTGTTGTTAACACGTTGCTTAATATGCTAAAGATTCATATATCAATGGAAAAAAATGAAGAGTCTAAGAAGAGAACCTATAAAATGGGAGGAAATCTATGTCAGTTACTCCTCTGATAGAGGACTAATATCTATAATATACAAAAAACTTAAAATCACACATACACACACACAACCATAACCCAATAAAAAATGAGCAATTCAACTTAATTGAATAGACATTTCTCAAAAGAAAAAATACAGATGACCAATATAGATTTTTTTTTAAAGTTTCACATCTAACTCTAGTTAGAATGGCAATCATCAAAAATACAAAAAAAAAATTCTGGTGAGAAGGTGGAAATAAGGAACTCCTATATACTATTCATAGGTGTATAAATTAGAACAAACACTTTGAAGATCAGTATGAAAGTTTCTCAAAAGGCTAGTAATAGAACCACAATATGACCCAGATACACCACTGCTTAGTATCTTTCCAAAAGAAATTAAGTTAAAATATTATAGTGACACATATTTATAGCAGCACAGTTCACGATAGCCAAGTTATGAGAGCAATGTAGGTGTCTGTCAACAGATGAATGGATAAAGAAAATGTAGTATATAAATTCAATAAAATTTTACTTAGCCATAAACTAGAAAATTGTGTGATTTTCAGGGAAATGGATGAAACTAGAGAATAGTATGCTAAGTGAGATCACTAAGTCTCATAAAGTTAGGGATTACGTATTTTCTCTTATATGTGGAAGCTATAGAGAAAACAGGAAACAAAAATGACTTTGGATAAGCGAGACCAGAGACCAGTACAATAGTGAATAAAGGTTGGGGAAGGAAGTGGAAAAGGAGAAAGGAGCGTTGATGAAGGAAACAGTTCAAATAATGCTATGTTCATATATGAAGGTATCACTGCAAATCTCACTAACATGTTGAGGGGGGTAGTAGGATGGGATCCAGAGAGAATAACATCAAGTGCTATGTGAATGCATGTATCACATTGAACATCACTATGATGTAAAATTATAATGTACCAATAAAACTATTCTAATCATTTATATTATTAAGAGGTTGTTAATAAAAGAAATAAACACATTTTTCCAAGAGAGAGAGAAATGCCAGGAATTTCATTGCTGTATACAGAGTAGAAGTACTACTTCTATTCTGTTGCTTCTATTCTATAAATCTAAATTCTATTCTATAACTATAGATTTGGTTGCCACATAATTTAGGAAAGCTTAAAGTACAAAGTAGAAATTCAAAGAAAAAAGTTAGGAACTTAGAAATAGAACAGAAGTTGAGATAACAAGATCACACATTTAGCTGAAAAGAATGAACCAAATAAATGAGGCTGGCTTAGTTGGTGCTGTATTAGTTTGACTTATAGATTGATTTTGCACGCCACTCTTCTAGTGGTTTATCTCTTATAAAACTGCAGTATACTTTATCTGTTGTTGACTGTCTATGCAATATTGGCATTACTATGCTACCTTTACAAAATAGTCTAATAACCTTGAAAACTTTCTTTCCTCTTGATGAGAGTGATAAGAAAAAAGCTTTCCTATTACCCTGACTGTTTACTGAAGGCCACAGAACACAAGATACATTGCCTCTCTTGCTAAACCAAAAGAGCCTTAAAAGGATTTCCAACCTACAGGAAAACCTTAGAGTAACAAACATGAAATTAAAAGAATCCATAGTTACTTTACAAGGCCAAATTTTAATGCACTAAGTGAAAAAGGAATAAACCTAAGGGGAGAAAGCAAACTAGCCCAGAGAGAAAATAGCCATATCATATAAATGCGGTAATTAGATTTGATTGGTGAAATGCTTTGAATTTGAAAAGTGCTACATATTTTATTATGCTATGTAAGTGATCACTGTAACCAGAGACCAAATTAACTTTCCTGAAAGTTCTCTGCTTACCACTCAAATTAAATCTGTAACAGTGGATGCCAAAGTTGCTAAACATATCCAAATGCTTTGTTCTCTCTGCATGTCAACCAGAGAATTTTGAAAACTCACCTGGAATGCCAAAAGAAATGACCCTTGTTTATCAGAAGCCTTTTTTCTAGAAACTTACAGAAAGTCACGTCTTTCTTCTGGACCAAAATGCTTTAACCACTAGAAAGCTTCTTGAAGCCAGGATCATGTTGAGTACAGCTGAGTAGTACCTAATAATGCCGCCAATAATGCACCTTACAGGATGAAAATGATTTTTCTGGATGAATGAACAAATAAATTTTATGTTTTATGTGACAAAGCATAGTGATGAGAAAGGTATATGTTAATCAGTAAAATCGATACTTTCCCTTTCATACTGCCTTAATTAGACAATAAAAAAATCACCCAGATCAGCTTTCCCAAGTTGACTTTTAGAATATCTACCTGGTAGACCATGTCTCACTCTCAAGTCATGTGTTTCAAGTGTTCATAATTATATCAGTCCATATCCTGACAAGTAGTGGTGTGAACAATTAAAATTCCAACACAAAGTGAAGTTTTTACTAGACTGGCCCTCTTTTAAATAAATAGGGAAATTCAGATTGGGGAAATCCATTAATATGTTCAGAATTTTGAACCCAGGGTAAATAGTCTATAATACTCCCTATTTTCTTATAAAAATTGTCCTGGCATCTGTAGTGCTACAATAAAAATCCAATCTCATTGGAAAGAAAAATATGCAAGCAACAATGGAATGATAAATATCAATAAAATATCAAGTAACAATGGGAAGTAGTAAAAGATCATGAAAAGCTTAATCAAGAAAATAAAACATTATAGCCGGGCATGATGGCGCACGCTTGTAATCCCCGCGCTTGGGAGGCAGAGACAGGAGGATCGCGCAGGTTTGAAGCCAGCCGCACAGGCTGGCTTAGGAGACCCTGTTTCCAAATAAAAATGTAAAAATAGGTCTGGGAGTGTAGCCCGGAGGTAGAAGGGCTTCCAGGAACCCCAGTACCACAAAAAAAGAAAATAAAATATTATTAATAAAAATTAATAAGATTTAGTAGAGCTAGAATAAGAGTGAGTGTATTCTGTGCAATTCAAATAGTCTTAAAAAAAATCTGTGTTTGCGTTATTCTTCATGCATCTGGGATTGCCTTGTTTCATTTCAGAAACCAAACATTTTCTATTCCTGCATCTCCTAAGATGACATCCAACCACATAAAAAACCAGCCTTCTTTTCTTTGTTTTATTGATTGGTGCATTGTAGTTATACATCTTAATGGAGTACAGGATGATATAGACATACCCACATGCACACATCACTCATCTAGCCCTTCACCAATTTCTACCTCATTTTCTCCCCCCTCCATTTTTCTCATGTTCAGCTTAGTGATTGGCTTTTATCAGCCTTCTTCTCTTGATACCTACTTGTTCTAAAGAGCTTTAAATTTTTTCAGCCTTTTTACTTTAAACTATTATTTTAAAGTTAAATAGAATGTGAGAGGTAATCCCAACTAAACTGTTTATTATAAGGAAGAAGAAATGCCAAGAGATGAAAATTGACTTTCTCCAATTTACATAGTAGTTAATGACAACTCATGTTTAGAATGTAGGTGATCTAAAATCCATTCCAGTGGAAACATGTAGTATGAGCTGTCCAGAAGTCAGCCCTTACTATCTATCTCCCTAAGTAAACAAAACTGCGCTGTCTTGTAACATTTCCCCTCATACTAATTATGACTGTTGGTATGAAATTATGAAAAAATGAGCAATATCATGATTACATGGTACATACCAATCACTTAACATTATTCCTTTTCTAGGTGTCTATCACATACTGTTTAATCAGAACTTGAGAACAAAGCATAACTGCCAAGAGGCTTTCCAGAGCTTTCCATTTCAGTTCTGATGTGATTTCATTTTCTCTATCATTTCTTTATATTAACGTTGGAGATTGATAATTTAGGTTTACCATCTCTTTATTTTTTCCCTTTTTGAGGAAGAAATAGTTATATTACTTAATTAAACATGTCTGTCTTATTTTTCCATGTGATTTCCCAAAGACTTTTTCTCTTCAGCTTAGACTATAATTTTTAAATATGCATATATATGTATATATGTATACTCAAAGTTTGCATAATTTTCATTTTATTTCCTACCTTTGCTTTTCTTATTAATTTGCATTCTCTTCACTTCTGTAATATTTCTATTTTTCTCTGTACCTGAATCAAATTACTATGTGAATTTAAGCAGAAAATGAAATATTTGTCTAAGAGTCTCCACTGAATAGCTTTCATTCCTATTCATATGTACAAAGGCATGCCACATTAATTACAAAAGCAATTGGAGATTGTATTTCTATACTATAGCTGCATAAGTCCGTCAAGGCATGCCCTTGTTCAACAAAGGAACAACCCTTGTTCAACAATTTAAATTCACAGAATTTAAGGTGAAATACCAGTACATTTTAGTAAGTGATCAAAGAAAAGAGACATTCATCACAAACTAACAAAAATCATGTACCATTTTCTACTTAAAATTTCTGGGGCAATATTTAAGAACTTTCATTATCTGTATTAATTTCTTTTGAAGGTTTTGGGAAGCATAGGAAACAGAGACTTTATAAAAGGGGTAGCCAGGCATAGTAGCACACACCTGTAATCTCAGTACTTGGGAGGCTGAGATAGATTGCAGGTTCAAGACCAGTTTCAGTAACTTAATGAAACTCTCAGCAAGTAGTGAGACCCTGTTTCAAGTGGAGAGGAAGCCAGGGGAATACCTACCAAGAGCTGTGTGAATGTATGTCACTATCAGTAGAAACTACATTATGATATGAGACTATAATGCATCAATAAACATTTAAAAAATGGCTAGGAGTATAGCTTAAAAGTAGAAAGCAACTGGATTCAATTACCAGTACAACAAAAAGTGAAGGAGTAGAAATAGCTTTATGGTATAGCTAAGATAGTAAGATACACACACACACACACACACACACACACACACACACACACACCACTAAAATATAAGGAGAGCTAATTTTTTTGCTGTTATTTGGCAATGCTAGATTGAGCTCAAGGCCATTATACCTCTGAGCTACATAGTCAGCTCTTTTGCATTCTTAGTTTTTTGAAACAGGGTCTTACTAAGTTTCAGAGGGTCTCACTTAAAGAAGCTGAGGCTGGCTACAAACCTGCAATCCTCCTGTTTCAGCCTCCTAAGTACTGGGATTACAAGTGTGTGACACTTGTAATTTTAGCCCAGCCGGCTAAAAATTTTTCAATCCCATCTTTACTCAGTACTTAGTGACAATAGTTTGAGAGTGACTAAGTGGTCAAGAGAAACTCTCCTGGGCCTTGCTTTCCTGTTTCAATATCAATCAAATTTGCTAATGTTTTATCTGTAATTCTTATACCAAAATCTTAGAAATTTAAAAAAATATGTGACACTTATTTTGAAGTAATACTTATGAAATCTGAATTTGTTTAACCTGATTCATATTTACACAAATTTTCTGGTATTTACTTATAGTAATTTCAATGAATATTTACAAATTTCCTGACAGAAATTTCACATGTCATCAGTTCTTGCTGTTGGCATTATATAATAAAAAATAAATTTTTTATACTTTTCTAAAATTCAAAGACATGTGAATTTCAAAACATTTTACAAGGATTTGAGGTGTATATTAATATTTTAATTTATGTATACTTTTTAAGTCATTTTTTACTTAAATGATTCTCTAAAGTCTTACAAATATTTTATGTCATGTATGTTTCAAACTAAAAACTGAGATGCAAGATAGTTCAGTAGCCTCTCCAGAACTACAAAGCCAGAAAGAGCCAGGCCTTGAACTCAGGACTGAATGAAAATCCAAACATTTATTGCAATTCATTGAGTGGCTAGTATTTAATACCCACTATACCTACAGTTTTCTCTGTATTCCATAGTCTGATTAATTATCTAGACTTGTTTATTTAGCTCTTGGAAAACAAAATTGTCCACGGATTTTGAAAGAAAGTTTATAATTTTGGTAAGCATCAGTGAATATTAAATGTGCACTTAAATATCTTGGGTAAAAGTGGCTTGGTGTCGTTTCATTATGCAAATGTTGACTTTTGCACTGTCTACCACTCAAGCAACTTGACCACATACTAAAGCCTACCAAATTCTTTATATATACTTCTAATAATTTTAGTTATGAAACATGAAACTAAATTTTAAAACACAATAGGTTTCCCTTTCTGACATAAATATATGAACAATTTTAGAAAAGTTCTATGTAAGCTGGGTGCAGTGCTGCATGCTTGGAATCCCAGTATTTGGAAGTCTGAGACAAGAGGATTGCAGGTTTATGGCCAGCCTCAGCTACTTAGTGAGGCTTTCCACGACTTTATGAGACCTTGTTTCAAAATGAAGAATAAAAAATAGGAGTGGGGGCATGGATCAAAGGTAGAATATGCCCTGGGTCAATCCCTAGTATCACAAACACAAAAAGAAGTTTTATGTAGTTTGTAAGTATACTATGTTTCTACCTAAGATAGTCATTGCATTTCCAAGTATTCATTTTTTTGGATCCTATAAAGTTTGGTTTGGGTTTTATTGGTTTTGTTTATATTTTATTTATAAATGAAAAATAGAGTATATATGTTATACAATTTTGTGTAACAGCCAAAAAATAACACGCTCTATTTTCAATAGCAAGTTGATCAATACACTAAGACAAAATAGTCCTCTAGTACAATCCTTCACCAAACATTTGTGGTATTTCCCACACTCTCTGTTTCACAAGAATGTAAAGCAGTGACGATGGCTCTCAACATCACAGAATTGCTGCACCCAAGTCTCTCTGAGATCATGCACCCCTAGTAACCTCACAGAGTTCTGAAAAGAGATATGGTATGATTAGCCACAAAAAAAAGTTACCACGTTACCAAGCCTTTGAGTGACATAAAAATACCAACCAAGAATGTTTTCAAATAAAAACAATTGTGTTCTAAACTCAAACTACTGACTGGAAGGGAAGGGTAGGTTAAAACACTAAGAATAAATATTGGTAGGGAAAATAGAGATGCACAAGGTCTAAATACTCCATAATATTACGAACTAGGACTTAGAAAATTACAATCTTGTAGGCAGAAGAAAATGTTGAATGTGGGACACAGCATATCTCAGTAGCTGTGGCAAACAAAAATCAACTATCAAGAAGGCAGAACTTTGACAAGAAAAACAAAGCAGCAGAGACATTTATAAATTCAAACAAAAAAAGGGAACCACAGCAGAAGAATATCCAATACTTAGATCTCGAGATGCACAGCAAAAAGCCCAAGCATGCAACTTACCTCATATGGTAGCCAATGCCATCTCAGACTGCTATCCCAAACCACAATTGCTGGCTCCACAGCCCCAAGAAATTCTGGCAAGTAAACCAAGGTCTTGAAGGGCAGAAAGTGGCAACAGAGCTCCAACATCTTAAGCTATGAACACCATGCTTCAGGGATGGAGAAAAAGAAGCAAAAGCCTGTGCACTTATCAGAATTTGGCACACACAGCAATGCACTGTGCCCTCCAGAGACCCAGGCCTGCAGGACAGAAAGACAACTGCACTCCTCAGTGGATGACAGCCCAAAGCAGGCACAGAGACCCTGCCAGTCTGCAATTTGGCAGCCCAACCTGGAGAAAATTCCTAAAAACACAGGAAAGCCACATAATTCTCAGGGTGTAGTAACAGCACAGGGTCACATGGAGTCACTCCAAGATTACACTAGGCATCCTACACAAGTATGGGTAGGGAGGTGCAGGCCCAGGTCTGGAAGGCACAAAGCTCAGGGCCAGAAGGTGCAGAGCCAAGGGCCTGAAAGTGCAGAGCTGAGTGTCTGAAAATGCAAAGCAAAGGGCCAGAGATTTCAGAGCTCAGGGCTGGAGAGCATGGAGTCCAGGGTCAGAGAGTGCAGAGCCCAGGGCCAAAAATGCAAACCAAGAGACAGAAAATACAGAATCTTACACCTATGTGGAATGGATTTATAGTGACACCCGCCACCCTGACACCTGAACACAAAGTGGTCATAGGTGAGAGAGGGTTGCAAAAACTCATAGAGTGGTTCAAAAGGTGGCAATAGGTTATGGAAAAATGAGAGCTATTGGAACGTACTCTAGAATATACTTCAGTGAACAGACATTATAAGGGCCCTTTATACATAAATTAGCAGTACTGCTCTTCTGTTTGTTTGATTTTTTGTCTTTGATTTGTTTTTATAATTGTTAGTTTTTGTTGCTTTTTTATTTTATGCATTTTTGCTCCCTCCCTTATTCCTTTTACAAGCTTTTTCTCTCTATCTTCTCTCTCTATCTTATCTACTCTCTTCTCTCAAAACTTCATTTTTCTCTTACTCTGTCTCCTTGTTTTATACTTAAACTATTTTATCTTCATAACAAAATACTCTATACTAACTACAAGAATCTATGATACCACCATCTTTCATTCTCAGTCAGACACTACCTAATTATACTTAAATTCTTACTCACCTTAATCATATTCTTTACTTTACCCAATTCCATCTCCCCAGCTCCTTCCACCTCAACTAACCCTCACCATTAAAAAAAAAAAGTACTTCCAAGTCCATGAATCTGCTGACACCTATAAATCACTACTGCTAAGGTTGGACACACAGGTTACCCACAGACTCACACATAAAAAGAAAGAAGATGCCAAGACAACAGAAACACAAACCTGAGAATTCTGAAAATATGAGAATGAGGAACAGTGAGGAATTAAGGAAAATCATGAATACTAGCCTATTAGAAATACAAGAATAATTTCAAATCCTGTTCTTCAATATAATGAAAGGCCTCATAGTAAGCATACAGGAAAAAAGAGGAAATTGAAACATTAAGAAAGAATCAAAAAGTGGCCTGGAATAAAATGAAAGTTTCAATAAATAAAATGAGGACAACACAATTAAAAATTTCTGGAATATTAAATGAAATGAAAGACAAAATATCACTATTAGAAAACAGCTCATTCAAAACTGAAAACACAGTAGACAGTATACAGAATGTTACAACAACAGAACATAAAATTTCAACAACTATGAGACAATATGAAATATCCTGAAATATGGATAAAAGGTATTGAAAAAGTAACAGAGGCACAGACCAAGGGTATCCATAATCTTTTCAGAGAAATAATTTCAGATGATTTTTCCAAACATGGAAAGAGACTTGAACATCCACGTACAAGAGACATACAAAACTGTTAAGAAAAGATCAAAGAAGGGCCTCCCCATGCCATGTAATATTCAAAATGACCAATATAGAGGCTAAGTAAAAAAACTTATAAGCAATAAGAACAAAAGAATGGATGAAATTAAGGGGAAAAACAATAAAAATCACTCCAGACTTTTACAACCCAAGTCATAAATGCCAGGAGAGACTGGTATGATGCAATCCAGCCTCTGAAAGAAAATAACTTCCAACCAAAACTGTAATGTCCAGCAAGGTTATTATTCAAAATGGATGGAGAAATAAAAGTGTTTCAAGATAAGCAAAATCTCAAAAAAATATGAATACTAAGCCAGCACTAGAGAAAATACTTAAATAAATTACAAAGAAGAAAAAAGAAGCCAATGTTAGAATCAGAGAAGAGATAAATTCAATCAGTGGGGCAACTAAGCAAAAAAGAAATAACATTATTACAAACAGAATATAGGACATAAAATAACAGGAAACAAAAATCATTTCTCAATAATAACATTGAACATCAAAAGACTTAACTCTCCAGTTAAAAGAAATAGACTGGCAATGTGGATTTAAAAACATAATCCAAATATATATTACTTGTTAAAAATGCACCTTACAGCCAAATATATTCATAGGATTAAAATGAAAGGATTAAAAAAGACATAGAATGCTAATAAAGACTAAAAATGAGCAGGGGTAGGTAGCAACACTGATATCCAGTAAAGTAGACTTTAAGCTAAAATACATCAGAAGTGAGAAAGCAGGTAACTTTCTTTATTAAAAGGAACAATTAGGCAAGAAGATATTCAGCATGAATAATGATAGTAAATGTTTATTTCCCTAATGTGGTTGCACCCAATCTTGTGAATCTATCCCTTCAGGACATCAAACTTCAAATAAACCCAAATATAATAATATTGGGGGAGTTTAACATACCACTCACACCACTAGATTTATCTTCAAGGAAAAAACTGAGTAAAGACTCCAGAACTAAAGAAAACTATAAACCAAATAGACCTATTAGGTATATAAAGAAATTTTCTACAAGAAACAGCAGAATACACATTCTTCTCAGCTCCCCTTGGAACCTTCTCCAAAACAGATGACATCCTGGGCCACAAAACAAGGACCAGCAAATTCAAAAGATGTAATATAATTTTCTGTATCTTTTCAGATCACAATGGAATGAAAGTAGAAATCAATAAAAGGAAGACTAAAAGAAACTATTTTAATACATGGAGATTGAATGATACACTATTGAATGAGGAGTGGGTGAGATCAGAAATAAGAGGAGAAAATAAGTAAATTCCTGAAATTAAATGAAAATAGAGACACAACATACCAAAGAGAGAGTTGTCATGTAAACAACCTAATGATATATCTCAAGGACCTAGAAAAATAGCTAGTCTAATCCCAAAGCCAGCAAAAGGCAGTAATAATTAAAATCAGAACAGAAATAAATGAAATAAACAGGACTTCCGGGAAGATGGCGATGGAGTAAAGTGGCACTTACAAGTCCCGCTAACAATCGAACTCTATTACCACAAAACCAGCTCCTTTCAGAGCCAGAAAACACCACCAGCAAAGAAATAAAAACGGTAAATACAAGGGACAGAGAAAAAGGGCTGGAAAAACAAGACACCAGAAAAAAAAACAGCCCGAAGTTCCACGCCTGCCGCGGTGCAGAGCGGCCGGGGCAGCCGGAGCAGCCAGAGCCGCAGCGTGGAGCAGTTGGAGCCGCGGCGCAAAGAGGCCCTGAGTGGCCAGAGCAGCCAGAGCCGCAGCACGGATTGGCCGGAGCCGCGGCGCAGAGTGGCTGGAGCCACAGAGCGGAGCGGCTGGAGCAGCCGGAGCGGAGTGGCCAGAGCAGCCGAGCAGAGCGGCCAGAGCAGCCGGAGCGGAGCGGCCAGAACAGCCGGAGCAGCCAGAGCCTCGTCGCAGAATGGCCAGAGCAGCCGGAGTGGCCAGACCCGCGGTGCGGAGCGGCCAGAGACGTGGTGCAGAGCGGCCGGAGCGGCGTGGCCTACATCTCCCCTAGCAGCACCAGGCTCCAGAGAGGAGGGAGACTCCAAACAGAGCTCAAATCCAGAGAGGAGGTACTCTGGCCTAGCGGCCTAGAATGCAGAAGCAGCGTCTTACTGCTGGCGACAGCTGCAAGTTCACTGAATGGCCCTAGACCAATCCACTCAACCAGCCACCAGGCGCCTGAGAGGAGGGTGGACAGCGAGCCAAGGTGAGCTGCTGCTGAATAGCTGGACAGCAGTCAGTAGTTTCTCCGATGCAAAAAGCATCTAAAGCTCCCAAGGGCCTGGATCTGCACACCCCGCAGGGACTCAGCGGAGCTCAAATCCAGAGAAGAACTACACCAACCTCACAGCTGAGGACATGAGAGCAGCATCTTACTGCCAGCAGCAACAGCGAGTTCACTGGACGGCTGAAGACCAACTACTCAACCAGCCACCAGGCTCCAGAGAGGAGGGGTGGACAGCGAGCCGAGGTGAGCAGATGCTGAACAGCTGGTCGGCAGTCAGCAGTTTTGTTGGTGCAGGGAACATCTAAAGCTCCCAAGGGCCGGGCACAGCACACCTGGCAGGGACTCAGAGCGGAGCTCAAAACCAGAGAAGAAATATGCCGCATCACGGCCGAGGGGTGGCAGTGGTGCCATATTGCCAGTGGCGGCAGCAGCGAATCCACCGAGTTCACTACAGCTCCATCAGTGCACTCAACAACCGTGAGTCAAATTGTGGCCCCTAGGGGAGAAATCCCAGTACTGCACTCCCAGGGACTTGCGCAGATAGTCTCCCTGGGTCGGAGATTTTAGCAGTGCAGCCCAGTGGGGGAGTGGCAGTGGCAGAGATATCATACCATAGTCAAAACTCTCTGCTGGAGAATGCCCAACTTGGCACCCCCCACAGTCTAAGCAGCCTTAATTGACTCCCTGGGTCTGAGACTTTGTGATACAACCCAGTAAAGGAGTAGTGGTGACTGAGATACCACAGACTCGAGATCCATCTTAAGTGAACTCGTAGTGACTCAGGGAAGAACCCAGAGAAGGCACAAACTTCCAAATTCATGGGAAAGAGAAATAACAATGGAGCAGTGAATGCCAACAACCCCACAACATCAGAATCTGATAACACAGAAATCCAAAGATCTCTAGAAGATCAAATTAGAAAAATAACTTTGGAAATAATAGAGGACTTTCGAAAAGAATTTAGAGAGAGTCAAAAAGAGATAAAGGATGCAAGTAATGAAGTAAAGGCCTCAATTCAAAGTATAAACAACAGATTAGACCACATGGAGAATAGAATCTCGCTTCTTAAGATGATCATTCCAAAAATGAACACATAGTTTCTAATTTAGAAAAAAAAACAAAAACCTGACAGCAAGAATCTGACATTGAAGAAATATGGGCCCATTTCAAGAGAGCTATCCTAAGAATAATTGGAATAGAGCAGGGAAAAGAGGGTGAAACCAAAGGGATCAACAATCTCTTCAAGGAAGTAATAGCAGAAAATTTTCCAAACATAGAGCAAGAGGTCGATACACAGGTCCAGGAAACTTATAGAACTCCCTTTAGACAGGATCAGAGAAGAGGATCCCCATGCCACATAATTGTCAAAATGACTAATGTGGAAGCCAAGGAGAGAATCTTAAAGGCAACAAAAACAAAAGGCCACGTGACATACAGAGGCAAACCAATTAGAATCACTCCAGACTTCCCAAACCAAGTTATGAAAGCCAGAAGGACATGGAGTAACATATTCCAAACTCTGAAAGAAAACAACTTCCAGCCAAAAATGTCCTACCCAGCAAAACTATCCAGCAAATTAGATGGGGAAATAAGAAGCTTCCATGACAAATAGAAACTGAAGGAATTTATGTCTTCAAAACCAGCGTTAGAGAAAATACTCAAGGAAATTAACTGCAAAGAGGAAATGGGTAATACACACCAGAACCAAAGAAACAAGAATTCCCATCAAGCAGACAACTAAGCAAAGAAGAATAAACAGTATCTCAAACAGAAATAAGATCTTAACATGTTGGGAATTAAAAATTATCTCTCTATAATCACACTGAATGTAAACGGCCTCAACTCCCCAATAAAGAGACATAAAGTGGCAAAATGGATTAAAAGCCAGAATCCATCCATCTGCTGCTTACAAGAAACACACCTTACAAGTAAAGATAGGAACAAACTCAAGGTAAAGGGCTGGAGCAAGGTAATCCATGCTAATGGTACTTGAAGACAAGCAGGAGTAGCAACTATGATATCAGACAAGTTAGACTTCAAACCCAAACTTATTAGAAGAGACAAAGAAGGTCACATTTTACTGGTAAAAGGAATAGTCCAGCAAGAGGAAATAACAATAATCAACATCTATGCCCCAAACATAGGGGCAGCTACTTTCATAAATCAAAATCTTTGTGACATGAAGTCACACATAAATCCCAACACAATAATACTGGGAGACTTCAACACACCTCTCACAATACTAGACCGATCTTCCAGACAAAGGGTCAGTAAAGATGTCTCAGAACTAAAGAACACCATTAACCAAATGGACCTGTTGGACACATATAGAATATTTCACCCAACTACAGCAGAGTTTACATTTTTCTCAGCTGCTCATGGAACATTCTTCAAAATAGATCACATCCTGGGACACAAAATGAGCACTAGCAAATTTAAAAAATGTTACATACTTCCCTGCATCATTTCAGACCATAATGGAATGAAACTAGAAATCAACTATAAGAAGACCCAGAGAAACAACATAAACATGTGGAGACTGAACACCACACTTCTGAATGAAGAATGGGTCATAGAAGATATAAGAGGTGAAATCAAGAAATTTCTAGAAACAAATGAAAATAAAGAAACAACATATCAAAACCTCTGGGACACTTTGAAGGCAGTATTAAGAGGAAAATTTATAGCACTGAGTGCTCACATAAGAAAAACAGAATATCTTCAAATAAATAGCCTTACGACACACCTCAAAGCCCTTGAAAAGCAGGAGCAATTGAACCCCAAAGCCAGCAGAAGACAGGAAATTATTAAAATCAGAGCAGAAATTAACGAAATAGAGAATAAAAAAACAATACAGAAAATCAACAAAACCAAAAGCTGATTTCTTGAAAAAATTAACAAGATTGATAAACCACTAGCCAACCTAACTAAAAAATAGAATCAACCCAAATTATGAAGATAAGGGATGAAAAAGGAGACATTACTACTGACAGCGTAGAAATCCAGAGGATTATCAGAAACTACTTTGAAAAACTATACTCCAACAAAATGGAAAGTATGGAGGAAATCGACAACTTCCTAGATAAATACAACCTTCCTAAACTGAGTCAAGAAGATATAGAACACTTAAACCAACCAATAACAATCAAAGAGATTGAAACAGCAATAAAGAGCTTACCATCAAAGAAAAGCCCAGGACCAGATGGTTTCCCAAGTGAATTCTATAAAACTTTTATAGAAGAGCTAATCCCAATACTACTCAAACTATTTCAGGAAATAGAAAAAACCAGGACTCTCCCAAATACATTCTATGAAGCCAACATCACACTAATACCCAAACTGAATAAAGACAGTTCAAGGAAGGAAAACTATAGGCCTATATCTCTAATGAACTTGGATGCAAAACTATTAAACAAAATACTAGCAACACGCATTCAAAACCACATCAAGAAAATCATTCACCATGACCAGGTAGGGTTCATCCCAGGGATGCAAGGCTGGTTCAATATACGAAAATCAATCCATGTAATTCATCATATAAACAGAATCAAAGACAAAAACCACATGATCATCTGAATAGATGCTGAAAAAGCATTTGATAAAATTCAACATCCATTTATGATAAAAAACACTGCAGAGAATTGGAATAGAAGGAACATATCTCAACATTATTAAGGCAATCTACAATAAGCCCACTGCCAACATCATATTAAATGGGGAAAAACTTCAAGAATTCCCCCTAAAAACTGGAATGAGACAAGGATGTCCACTATCACCACTTCTCTTCAATATAGTACTAGAGACTCTAGCCAGAGCAATAAGGCAAGAAAAGGAAATCAAAGGAGTACAAATAGGAAAAGAAGAACTTAAGCTTTCACTATTTGCAGATGACATGATACTATATTTAGAAAATCCAATAAACTCAACCAAAAGGCTTATCAACTGATCAACAAATTCAGCAAAGTATCTGGAAATCAATCTTAAAAAATCAGAAGCTTTCCTGTACACCAACCATAAATCCACTGAAAAAGAAATTCAGAATACACTTCCACTCAGAATCTCCCACAAAGAAATAAAATACCTAGGAATAAACTTGACCAAGGAGGTAAAAGATCTCTACAAAGAAAATTATAAAACACTAAAAAAAGAAATTGAAGAAGATCTTAGAATATGGAAAGATCTTCCATGTTCATGGATTGGTAGAATAAATATCATTAAAATGGCCATCCTCCCAAAAGTGATCTACAGATTTAATGCAATGTCCATTAAACTACCAAGAGCATTCCTCACAGACATAGAAAAATCAGTCCTTAAATTTATCTGGAATAACAAAAAGCCCAGAATACCCAAGGTAGTTCTCAGCAACAAAAACCACGCAGGAAGAATCACAATACCTGATTTTAAACTATACTACAAAGCCATTGTAATAAAAACAGCATGGTACTGGCAAAAGAACAGATATATAGACCAATGGAGCAGAATAGAAGACCCAGAAACAAGTTCATACACTTTCAGCCAATTAATTTTTGACAAAGAGGCCAAAAACATACACTGGAAAAAAGATAGCTTCTTCAACAAATGGTGTTGGCAAAACTGGTTAACCATATGCAGAAAATTGGATGTTAATCCCACTTTTTCACCCTATACAAAAATCAACTCACGATGGATCAAAGACTTGGAAATTAAACTAGAGACTTTGAAGCTCCTTGAAGAGGGCATAGGTCCAACACTACAAAACATAGGCACAGACAAACATTTCCTCAACAAGACCCCAAAGGCACAACAAATTAAAAGGAGAATCAATATATGGGATTACATGAAACTGAAGAGCTTTTGTTCAGCAAAGGAAACTATCAAGAACCTCAATCGAGAGCCAACAGAATGGAGAAGATTTTTGCCACCTACACCACTGATAGAGGACTAATATCTAGAATATACAGAGAACTCAAGAAACTCAACACTAAGAAAACAAAGCATCCAATAACAAAATGGGCAAATGAACTAAATAGACACTTCACAAAAGAAGAAATTCAAATGGCCAATAAATGCATGAAAAAATGCTCAACATCACTGGCAATCAGAGAGATGCAAATCAGAACTACCCTGAGATTTCACCTAACTCCAACTAGAATGGCCATCATTCAAAACACAAACAACAACAGATGCTGGAGAGGATGTGGAGAAGTGGGAACTCTAAGACATTGTTGGTGGGATTACAAATTAGTGCAACCACTTTGGAAAACAGTATGGAGAATCCTCAGAAGAATGGGAACAAATCTACCATTTGATCCAGCAATACCACTGTTGAGTATCTACCCAAAAGAAAAGAAACCAAACTACCAAACTAATGCATGTGTATCTATGTTCATAGTTGCACAATTCACCATAGCCAAACTACGGAACCAGCCAAGATGTACATCAACAGATGAATGGATTACAAAACTCTGGGATATGTACACAATGGAATATTACTCAGCCATCAAAAAACCTCAATTACAGCATTTTCAGGGAAATGGATGGAACTGGAGGACATTATGCTAAGTGAGATTAGTCAGTCACAAAAATAAGAAATCAGATGCTTTCCCTAATATGTGAGAGTTAGGGAGAAAAGAGGAGCAAACAAGACAACCTAAAGGAGGAGAAAGGAGGGGAGAAGAGGAAAATCTCTAAAGCACACAATGTACTTAAACATATTGAAGTCAATCACTAAACCAAGCAAGGGAGGGAGGGAGGGGGAGGGAATAGGGTGGGATTTGGGTAGGGGTTAAATCAGCGATGAGTTCATGTTTGTACACACAATTTTTTTTACCCCAATAAGTTGTATGAATATAATGCACCAATAAAAATAATTTTTAAAAATAAATAAATAAAAATAAAATAAAGTAAAATAAAATAAAATGAGTATTCATGAAAGAAAAAAATAAAAAAATAAATGAAATAAACAATAAAAAATTCAAATGATCAACAAAACAAAAAAAACTGTTTCTTTGAAGAGATTAATAAGATTGACAAACCATTGGCCAACTTAAACAAAAGTAAGAATCAACTCAAATTATTAAAATCCGAAATGAAAAAGGAGACATCACCACAGACATTGGGGAAATTCAAAGGATTATGAGAAATTATTTTGAAAAATGCTGGGCATGGTGGTACACGCTTGTAATCCCTGCACTTGGGAGGTGGAGACATGAGGATCACTTAGGTTTGAAGTCAGCCTTGCTGGCTTAACAGACCTTGTTTCGAAATTTAAAAAAATAAAAAATAGTTCTGAAAGTATAACCCAGGGGTAGATAGTGGCGGTGGTGGCAGCAGCAGCTGTGTCAGCAGCAGCAGAGGCCAGTATTTGGGAGAGGCAGAGATCTGATCCAATCCACCTTGATCTTTTGAAGAAATCTCCCCAAAGGTAGAATGTTACCACCACGCATTCTCAGAAATTCTGGACAACATGCTGTATGGGAAAAGTATTTGGAAGAGAACTGAGATGGTGTTGGCAGCAGTGGTGGTGGTGGCAGCAGTGGTGGTGGTGGCCAGTATTTGGGAGAGGCATAGATCTGATCCAATCCACCTGGATCTTTTGAAGAAATCGCCCCAAAGGTAGAATGCTACCACGACACATGCTCATGAATTTGGGGCAACATGCTGTGTGAAAAAGGTGTTCGGAAGAGAACCAAGATGGCAGTGGCAGTGGCAGCAGTGGTCAATATTTGGGAGAGGCAGAGATCTGATCCAACCCACCTTGAACTTTCAAAGAAATAGCCCCAAAGGTAGACTGCTACCTCTGCGCATGCTCAAGAATTCGGGACAAAATGCTGTATGGGAAAAGTTTTGGGGAGAGAACTGAGATAGTGGAGGCAGCAGTGGTGGCGGCAACAGCAGAAGCTGCGGCCAGTATTTGAAGAGGCAGAGATCTGGCCCAGTCCACCTTGATCTTTTGAAGAAATTTCCCCAAAGGTAGAATGCTGCTGCTGCACATGCTTAGGAACTTGGGACAACATGCTGTGTGAAAAAGGTCCTCGGAAGAGAATCAAGATGGCGATGGCAATGGCAGCAGTGGCCAGTATTTGGGAGAAGCAGAGATCCAATCCAATCAACCTTAAAATTTTAAAGAAATCTCCCCAAAGGTAGACTGCCACTGCCACACATGATCAGGAATTCTGGAAAACATGCTGTGTGTGAAAGGTGTTCAGGAGAGAACCAAGATGGTGGTGGCAGCAGTGGTGGCAATGGTGGTAACTAGTATTTGGAGGGGCAGACAGATCCAGTCCAATCCACCCTGAACTTCTGAGAAAATCCACATTGGTTTCATTTCTGCAAAGAAAGGCTGGTTCAGCATAAGCAAAACAATACATGTTATTCACCACAGAAATAGAACTGACATCAAAATCCACATGATCATTTCAATAGATGTTGAAAAAACATTTGACAAAATCCAACACCCAATCATGTTCAAATCACTGCAGAAAATTGGAATGGAAGAAATGTATCTCAGCATAACTAAGGCATTGTAAAATAAACCCAAAGTCAATATCATATTGAATGTGTAAAAACTACAAGATTTCCCCCTAAAATCAGGAACAAGACAAGGATGCTCACTATCACTCCTTTTCAATATAATCCTTGTGACTCTTGCCACAGCAATAAGAGAAGGATATCAAATAATTCAAATAGAAAAAAGGAATTAAAATTATCCTTGTTTCAAACAACAACAGATGCTGGAGAGGATGTGGAGAAGTGGGAACTCTAAGACATTGTTGGTGGAATTACAAATTAGTGCAACCACTTTGGAAAACAGTATGGAGAATCCTCAGAAGAATGGGAACAAATCTACCATTTGATCCAGCAATACCACTGTTGGGTATCTACCCAAAAGAAAAGAAACCAAACTACCAAACTAATGCATGTGTATCTATGTTCATAGCTGCACAATTCACCATAGCCAAACTATGGAACCAGCCAAGATGTCCATGAACAGATGAATGGATTACAAAACTGTGGGATATGTACACAATGGAATTTTACTCAGCCATCAAAAAAAACTCAATTACATCATTTTCAGGGAAATGGATGGAACTGGAGGACATTATGCTAAGTGAGATTAGTCAGTCACAAAAAATAAGAAATCAGATGCTTTCCCTAATATGTGAGAGATAGGGAGAAATGGGTCATAGGAGGAACTCTTGAAAGAGGAAATCCTATAGAAGAGCAAACAAGACAATCTAAAGGAGGAGAACCGAGGGGGAAAGAGGAAAATCTCTAAAACACACAATGTACTTAAATATATCGAAGTCAATCACTAAACTGAGTAAGGGAGGGAGGGACGGGGAGGGAAAGGGGTGGGAATTGGGTAGGGGTTAAATCAGCGATGAGTGCATGTTTGTACACACAAGTTTTTACCCCAATATGTTGTATGAATATAATGCACCAATAAAAAAATTAAAAGAGAAAAAAAATTATCCTTGTTTGCAAATGACATGATTTTATATCTAGAAGTCCACAAACACCCAACCAAAAGATGACTGGAGCTGATTAACCAATTCAGCAAAGTGGCAGGATACAAAATCAACCAAAAGAAATCAGTTGCTTTTCACTATGTCAACAATGAATTCACAATGAAAGAAATAAAAGAAACAATTCCACCCACAATAACCACAAAAGCAATAAAATAACTAGGAGTAAACCTTACCAAAGACATAAAAGACCTATACAATGAAAATTATAAAATATTAAAGAAAGAAATTGGAGAAAACCTTGGGAGATGGAAAAATTTCCCTTGCTCATTGATACGAAGAATAAATATGATCAAAATGGTCATTCTGCCACAAGTGATGTACAGACTCAATGCAACAGTTGTTATAACAGCATGGTACTGGCACAATAACAGGCACACAGACCAATAGAACAGAATAGAAGATACAGAAACAAACCCACACATTTATAGTAAATTGATCTTTGACAAAGGGGCCAAATGTATATGCTGGAGAAAAGACAGCCTTTTCAACAAATAGTACTAGGAGAACTGGCTATCCATTTGTAGAAAGATGGAAGTAAATCCTTACCTCTCACCATACACAGGAATCAACTCAAGGTTAATTAAAGGCTGGTAAATCAGACCAGAGACTGCGAAGCTATTAGAGGAGGGCATAGGCTCAACAGTCCAACATATAGATACAGGTAGTAACTTTCTCAATAAGACTTCCAAAGTGCAGAAAATTAAACAAGAATTAACAAGTGGGGTGGCATCAAACTAAAAAGTTTCTGCTCATCAAAGGAATCCATCAAGAATCTAAAGAGAAAGCCTACAAAATGACAGAAGATCTTTAACAGCCACCAATCTGGTAGAGGGCTAATATACAGAATATACAAAAATATCCGAAGACTCTACACTAGCAAAACAAATAACCGAATTAAGAAATATGCAATTTAATTGAATAGACACTTCACAAAGGAAGAGATACAAATGGCCAATATATATATAAAAAATACTCAATATCACTAGCCATTAGGGAGATGCAAATCAAAGCTACTCTGAGATTCCATCTAACCCCGTCAGAGTGACAAGCATAAATAAGTCAAATAACAACAAATGCTGGCAAGGATGTGGGGAAATAGGAACTCTTTTACATTATTGGTAGGAGTGGGAATTTGTTCAGCCACTAGGGAGATCAGTGTGGAGATTCCTTAGAAAACTGGGAATGAATCCATCATATGATCTAGCTATACCACTCTTGGTTATCTTTCCAAAGGGGTTAAAATCAGAGAATTACAGCAACATATGCATACCCATGTTCATAGCAGCACAATTCACAATAGCCAAAATGTGGAACCAACCAAGATCTCCATCAACAGATGAATGGATTTCAAATGTATGGGAAATAAACACAATGGAATTTTACTCAGCAATAAAGAAGAACAAAATCACATCATTTTGAAGAAGATTTAAAGACCTGGAGAATATTATGTTAAGTGGGATTAGCCAAGCACAGAAAGAGAAGGGACATATGTTTTCTAATATGCTCAAGCTAGGGAGTATTAGGGATACCAGAGGGACTCCAGATAATCGAGGGGAAACCCCAGCAAAGCCAGAAAGGAAGGGGAGGGGAGGAAGAAGGCTGAGACGAATTAATGGAGGCACTACATTCAAATATGAGTATACATATGAATATAACACAGTTAACATGGACACTCAGTATTGGGAGAGAGGGAAAAGGGGAAGCGCAGGGGGCGGGCACCAAGTACTGTGAGAATATACACCATTTTCAACATGATCCATATTATGATGTGAAACTATAATGTACCAATAAAATAAAATAAAAATAAATTAAATATAAATAAGTGGAAAATTCCCCTTCTCTTTTCTTGAGGTTAGACCAGCATTCTTTCAGACCTTTGGCCTTTGGTCTTACACTAAATTAAGAAAATAACACCAGCTGGGCGTGGTAGCACACGCTTGTAATCCCCGCGCTTGGGAGGTGGAGACAGGAGGATCGCGCTGGTTCTGAGCCAGCCTCGCTGGCTTAAGAGACCCTGTTTCCACATAAAAAAGTTGAAAAATAGGTTTGGGAGTGTAGCCCATGGGAGTGTATCCTGGAGGTAGAAGGGCTTCCAGGAACCCCAGCACCACCATAAAAAAAATAAATAAATAACACCATTAGTACTGTGTGAATATATGCCATTGTCAACATGATCCACATTATGATGTGTGAATATAGTACGCAAATAAAAAAAAAGTTTTAATAAAATTCAAAAAAAGAAAATTAAAATCTTAAGGGTTCATATTAAAAATGACAATGACAAAAAGTTCAATTTCTAAGTATCTTATGTATTGTGAAAATAAATGATGTAATAAACCCAAAGGAAAAAAATAAAGTAATTAACCATTCATAAAATATTTTAATTGGTATATTAAATTCAAAGTTGTTTTATCACCCTGATTAGTTAGATTATTAGTCCATAACATATTCCTCAATAGATATGTAAACTCTAGAGAATAATCCATTTACAATTTTTGATTATTAAACTATTTGAATTCTATAAGCCATTCATTTTAGTACCATCTCTAAATACTTATTTTATTTTTTATTATTTTTCTTTGTGACTTGGTTTTCTGTTATTTTATTCTATTTTTTGTACTCATTTGTAAGTAAAGTATTCTATATCTATATATTTGAAGGCTGGCAAAACCAGGCATGATGGCACACACCTGTAATCCCAGACTTGAGAAGATGAGAGAGAAGAGTTACAGGTTTAAAGCTAGCCCCAGCAACTTAGTGATGCTTTCAGAAACTTGGTGAGATCTTGTTTTAAAATTCTCTGGTAGAATGCACTGGGTTCAAGCCTCAGTGCCAAAAACAAAGCAAAAACTCATAGTTGGCCAAGAAAATTTAATATGTATATTTAACTTAGCAAATTCTAAAGTTAATATCTTTATTCTCTTCCTGAATAAAAATACTTCAAATACATAAATTTCAATCATATTCTCCTTGCACCTACAATTTCTATTCAATGATGTTTCTTTTTTTTTTAACTCTACAAAAAATCCAGTCTTCTTATATTTTGTGTTGTTCAGAATGCATTTAGAGCTACCATCCTCAAACTAGTCTCTGGTCATGCTGCTTAATAGTCACATGTTTGTCTTAGAAATTTAGTTTCACACAAATCATATACACTAAGGTAGAATTTTTTTTTTCTATAAGAAAAACCACATCTAGATGCTAATCACAGAAAAATGGAGAATGGGTTTTGGGTAGCACCAGCAGCAGCTGTCCACTACAGATGGCCTGACAGGGGTCACAGAAGCCCCTCACTGCCAATTGTCTATGTTATGCCTGGCTGTAACCAGAGAGGCCTGTCACTTCTCGTTTTTAGCACCCAGGATGTCTGCATTTCAGGGGTTTCATAAGACGGGAAAATGGGACCATTTTGAAATGACTAAGTAGAAGTCATTTACGCAAGTAGTACTCTCATGACCACAGTCCCAATAGTTGCTAGAAAGTTAAAACAAATCGTAAAACAAAGAAATGATCTGGGAGAGATTTGCCAGGTCAGCCATTCCTATTGGTGTAAGATTGCTCAAATGGTTACTGCCACCGAAGAGGAAATAACAAGATTGTTCTTGACAAAATAACAGTACAATTATCTAGAAAACTATCCAACCTGGTAGCCCTGAAGCATCTCCTATAGTGAATGTCTTCATTGCGGCAGGCTATGGAGAAAGGGCAGTTTACCTCCCAAGGCTCTGAGCCTAGTTTCTCAGTGGGTATGTGCCTGTGGGGGCTTTCTTAGCAAGGCTTGCCTGAAGAAATAGGGTAATGTGATGCCAAATGTGCAGAAACACATATTCATTAGAGAAAAATAAAATTGTCTGAATTTTTTAAAATGGGAATTTACTGGAACTTTAAGATGTTTAGTCTTTGCCAGACACTGGCTTCTTACTGCACTACAGAGAAGCTATTAGTGAAATGATTTAAGCACTGGTGGGTAATGAAGGTTTTTGTTTCTATTAGCATGCGTCTAATTGCCTAGAGATCGTGGTACTTGAAATGATGGTGCTATATACTCAATGACCAAGAAAAGAGCAATAGAGACAGCACGGGCTGTTGGATTAAGAGCCCCCAAAGCTACACCACCCTTTAGCTGCTATGAGGAGAATGCTCAGCTGTTCTGTGCCCGAATTTCTCCATCTGTAGGAAGGCATAAATAACATACTGACAATAGCAATGTCAGACAGCAGATGTAGATATATTACATGGATATATATTTATTATTTATAGCGCCCTTATGTGACTATATCAAATATGAAAATTGAATAGGAAAAAATATATGCTGCTGAGTAACTTGGGCTAAGTATGAAAGCATGAAGCATGATTATTAGAGGGAATGAAACATTCCACTGCTGCAAGAGAAAAGAATTGAGAACATAAATTATGATCATCTTACAGACAAGGCTAGAATTAAAATGTCTCAAAATTTGTATCACTGAACTCTAAGGAGAACTGGCCATGGCGATAGTCTGAGTCAATGAATTCATCACTCCACATATACCCATTGCATGAAACACAAGCCTTTTTATCAAAGGGGGCTAGTTAGGCAATGGTCATTGCCTTTCTGGCTTCTGCAATTGCACTTTTTCATCTAATTCCTTCTTTTCTTTGATTGCTATTAATAGTTCTATTTCTCTGTCTGGACCTTACATGCTAAGGATTTTCCTAAGATCCCATTTTCAGGTAACTTCTCTTACTGAATTAGACACTTTCCTTGAGGCTGCCAGTCACAAAATTCTGAATCTAGCTCTATGCTAACAGCTATGAGGTGAGTCCTCCACATATGTTTTATCAGTTACCTACTTGAACCATAGCCCTAGAAGACTCAAAGGAAACTCCCACTCTACCCACATTCAGTGAATTTCATCAGTTATTCTCTTCTCTCACTCTTACTGCTAAATCCCTAATTTATTAAAAAGCAGTTTTCACTTGGTAAGTCAAATTATTTACCTGCATAGACATTCTCAGGGTCCTTAAATGTCATATTCTGTTTACACTTATACCCAGTCTTCTCCATTTCTGCTTCTACCCTCTTATAGAAAGACATACTTACCTCTGACTTAATTTACTGCTTTACCAAACTTCTTTCCATTCTACCTGTAAATAACTTCCTATTTTCCTAAGAGGAAAATGAATGCCATCATTTTTATAAATTCCTAATACCTTCCCAGTAATTACAGGAAAGACAAATCCAAGCATTTTATAAAGACATACTAGGCATCTCCATCAAATGCCCTACTCTGAGCATAGCACGTTTGTCCATGTCACCATAATTTTAATTCATGGTACACCAGCAATTTGATATGCCTTTTGCCCTACTTTCTCCTTGAGGAAAGCCTATCTACTGCTAAATATCCATGGTAAATGACATCTCCTCTTTGGTCTCTGGATGGTTGGCTTGCCCCAGCTGGATTTTCTTTTATGGTCATTGTTACCATGCTGCACTGTAAGCACCTGCTTGCTTCTCCCAGTGTCTCTTCTACTGTAAGATCCTCAATGGGAAGGATAGTATCGTGTGTGTGTGTGTGTGTGTGTGTGTGTGTGTGTGTGTGTGTGTTTGTATGTGCTACTGAGAATTGAACCCAGAGGCTTTGTATGTCTGAACTATAATTGTATTTCTAACTTGGAAACAGGGTCTCACTAGGTTGATGAAAATCTCACTACTTACTGAGGCTGTACTCAAATCTATGATCTTGCTGTCAAAGGCTCCCAATTACGTTTTTTTTTTTCAAAATGGCGACTGAGGGACACAGTACTCCTCAGTAGCTGAAGCAAATAAAACTTCAGATACTTAGAAAGCTGTGACTTAATCAACAAAATAAATACATACCAGGAACCAAAACAAATCCTGGTACCTCGGGGGAACTCTGAACTTGAAGAAGAAGAAGAACATAGACCCGACACCGGACCAGCTGCAAACGCTGATCGGCGGCCACGGGCTGCTTTCGCGGGCCCGCGGAGCTGCCTGCCCGATAGTTCCGCAGCAAGATAATCCAAGACTGAAAACAGCGAGCAGCTCCCACGTCAGAATTCTGTGTGCTCACCAGCGACTGGATCACAACAGCATAGAGACTCCCACGAATCCTGAACCAAGGAAGACAGGTACCTGCAGACGCCCAGGGAAGTGCAGACCCTAGCGTGCGCTGCACTCCAACCCCCCAGCACGCCCAAGCCTCAGACCCGAGCACTCCCCTCTGCACACCTCGTCTGCGCCCCGGTTCCCTGCTAGCAGTCATTGCCTGTCCCACTCTCTCCACTAAATTGGAGCCTACCTGGGTGTCTAACCCCCCCCCCGCCACCTTGCCAGAGACTGCCTTCAAGGCTGCGAAAGCCCTGTGTAAACCGGAAATCTCCTTGGGGCACCCCCAGTTTCTACATCCCGTGGGAGGCAGAGACCATTACTGGGCACCACGCACTGGATCCTTGAGCACCTATCCTGAACTCCTGGCCCACCGCTGGGTGTTCCCACCCTCCTGCTAGACAGAGGCTTAGTTCTAAGCGAGAACTCAGCTCAATACACCTTGGAAGAGCATACCAGCAGCAACAGACAGCTGCATCCACTCACTCCTGGGTCCAGTAAAAGCAGCACACCCAGCCTGCACTCTTGGAATAGGCAGAGCTCTGGCAGCAAGCGTAGGCACCCAGGAACCAGCACCCATTTGCCCAGGGTACATCTTGGGACCACACCGGCTAACCCAGCTGGAATTTCCAGAGACACAGGAAAATCCATCGGGCCACAATATCTGCACAGGACCTCAGGGGGAGGTTCTAATTATACCTTGGTCATGCTCCACCCATGTTGTAGGGAAGCACAGGCTGGAGTCTAGGGTGGTGAGTGCAGAGGTACTGACCACAGGTTAGAATTTCGCAGAACCTGCGAATTGTACAGAATCAAATAAAAGTGAAACCAGACATCCGGACACATAAACCTAAAGCAGCTAAAGGAGAGAAGGTGTCCAAACACCCAGAGTGACCTAAGAAGATAAAAAATAGAGTACAAAGAAAACTAAGAGACATTGGATGGTATTCTGAAAGTTACCAAAGCAATCAGATACGCACATATTATATAGACCTGACCCCATATGCGTAAATAAGGAGGACTGTTTATTTTACTTTTAATGTGGATGTTTTGTTTTATATTGCTTTTACAGTGCTTTTGTTTTGGTATGGTTATTGCTGTGTTATTTTTTTTTCTTTCAACCCACACTTCTCTTACTTTCACATGTTGTTTTATATATATATATATATATATATATATATATATTGGATAGTTTGCCTTATTTTTTTATTTCACACAGCTGCTAGTTCCTTTTATTTTATTCTTGTTCTTTTGTCCTCTTTCTTCCTCTTTCCTTCCTTTATTTTCATCCTCCTCCTTTGATTGGTCTTCCTCCCTTTTTCTTGGATTACATAATAGTCTTGGTATCTTGTGTGGATTTTTTTTTCTATTATTTTTTTATGTCTGTCTGCTCCTTCCATCACCCCTATTTACAAACCTTCCCACACTAACCCTACATACTTTTCTCCCCCAAAACTTTTCCACATAATATACCTCCTGGTCTAATACTCTAAGTATTTCTTACATTCATAATTACTCCATGAACGACAAGAGTCCTAGTAGTTAACTCTCTCTCATTCCTAGCAAGATTTCACCTTACCATACTTAAAGTCTTTCTCAACCTAAACATATCCTCTACCTAATCCGACTCCTTTACTAATCACCCCAGCTCCTCCCACATCACCCACCCTCAACACTGGAAAGGCTCTGCTCACTAGCTGATACCCCAACTCCTAATATTAAGATTTGACTAAGCATAATACTCACGATGGGTAGAAACCAGAAAAACAGGACAGAGAACGCTACAAATATGAGAACCAGGAATTATGAAGAGACAGCAGAAATCACGAATACTGACCTACTAGAAATGCAAGAAGGGGAGTTCAGAATCTTGTTGTTCAATATGATGAAAGGATTCAAAACAAGTATAGAGGAGGTTAAAGGTGAATTAGAAACACTAAAAAAGAATCAGAAAGAGGTTTGGAATGAAATGAAAGAGGCAATAAGTGAAATGAAGTCAGCAATTGAAAGAAACTCTGGAAGATTAGATGAAATGGAAAACAGAATATCAATATTAGAAGACAGTACATCCCAAACCGAAAACACAGTCAGCGATATACAGAAATCTTTACAGCAACAAAACCTAAACATCCAGCAATTATGGGATAATATGAAGCACCCTAATTTATGGATAATAGGCATTGAGGAAGGGATAGAGGTACAGACCAAGGGCATCTGTAATATCTTCAAGGAAATAATCTCAGAGAATTTCCCAAATATGGAAAGAGACTTCGATCTTCAAGTCCAGGAGGCATACAGAACTCCACTGAGACAAAACCAAAGAAAGACCACTCCACGCCGCATAATAACCAAAATGACCAATATAGAGGCTAAGGAAGGAATCTTAAAAGCAGCGAGAACAAAAGGACGGGTGACATATAGAGGCAAAACAATAAGAATCACCCCAGACTATACAACCCAGATCAGGAATGCTAGGAGAGACTGGTACGACGTGATTCAGACCCTGGAAGAAAATAACTTCCAGCCCAAACTAATCTATCCAGCAAAACTACTATTCAAGATCAATGGTGAATCCAAAATCTTTCATGATAAACAGAATCTCAAAAAATTCATGAATTCAAAGCCAACACTAGAGAAAATTCTTAAAGAAATAAACCATAAGGAAGAAAAAAGAAGCAGACTTCAGAATCAGAGAAGAGAGGAAGTTAATAAGTGGGCCACTTAAGTAAAGAAGAAAGATCACACCACCCAAGAGTAGACAGAACACAAAATGGCAGAAAACAAAAATCATATTTCAATAATATCTCTTAATGTCAAAGGACTTAACTCACCAATCAAAAGACATAGATTGGCAATGTGGATTAGGAAACATAATCCAAATATATGCTGTCTGCAAGAAACATACCTCACAGCCAAAGACATCCACAGGCTGAAGGTGAAAGGATGGAAAAAGATATACCATGCCACCAGTGACCAAAAAAGAACAGGGGTAGCAACCCTAATATCCAACAAAACATACTTTAAACTAAAACACATCAAAAGAGACAAATCAAGGCACCTCCTTTTACTAAAAGGAACACTATACCAAGAAGATATAATGATAGTAAATATTTATGCCCCAAATATGGGTGCAACCACATTTGTAAAACAAACCCTTCTGGACATAAGATCCCAAGTAGACCCAAATACAATAATTCTGGGAGACTTTAATACGCCTCTCACACCACTGGATCGATCTTCAAGGCAAAAGATGAGTAAGGACATTTTAGAACTAAAGGAAACCATAAACCAAATGGACCTAATAGACATTTTCAGAGTATTTCAACCAGGAACTACAGAATACACTTTCTTCTCAGCAGCCCATGGAACCTTCTCCAAAATTGATCACATCCTGGGACACAAAGAAAATACCAGCAAATTCAAAAAATGTAATATAATTCTTTGCATCTTTTCAGACCACAACGGAATAAAAGTAGAAATCAACAACAGGAAACTCGAAAGAAAGTATTCAAATTCATGGAGAATGAATGATACACTATTGAATGACGAATGGGTAAGAGCAGAAATTAGGGAAGAAATAAAGAAATTTATGGAAACAAACGAAAACAGAGACACAACCTACCAAAACCTATGGGACACCATGAAGGCAGTACTAAGAGGAAAGTTTATTGCATTGAGTGCCCACATAAAAAGGACGGAGAACCACCAAGTAAAGAACCTAATGACACAACTGAAGGATCTAGAAATTCTGCAACAGTCTATTCCCAAAGCCAGCAGAAGGCAAGAAATCATCAAAATTAGAGCAGAAATAAATAAAATAGAGAACAAAAAAACAATTCAAAGAATCAATAAAACAAAAAGTTGGTTCTTTGAAAAGATTAATAGAATTGATAAACCCCTGGCCAAACTAACCAAAAGAAAAAGAGAATCAACTCAAATCATCAAAATTAGAAATGAAAAAGGAGATATCACCACAGATAGTGAAGAAATTAAAAATATTATCAGAAACTACTTTAAAAATTTATACTCCAATAGTCTTGAACACCTGGAAGAAATTGATAGATTTCTAAGCACAGTTAACCTTCCTACACTTAGCCAAGAGGACATAGCAAGCCTAAACCAACCAATCACAACCAAAGAAATAGAAATGGCAATAAAAATTCTTCCACCAAAGAAAAGCCCAGGCCCAGATGGGTTCCCATCTGAATTCTACAAAACCTTCAGTGAACAACTAATACCAATACTTCATAACATGTTCCGGGAAATTGAAAGAGATGGAACTCTTCCAAATTCCTTCTATGAGGCCAGTATCACATTAATCCCCAAACCAAATAAAGATACCTCAAGAAAGGAAAACTATAGACCAATATCCTTAATGAACATAGATGCAAAAATTCTAAACAAAATACTAGCTATACGCATTCAAAACTATATCAAGAGAATAATACATCATGACCAAGTCGGTTTCATCCCAGAAAAACAAGGCTGGTTCAACTTATGCAAATCAATACATGTTATTCACCACATAAATAGAACCAAGAACAAAAACCACATCATCATAGCAATAGATGCTGAAAAAGCATTCGACAAAATCCAACACCCATTTATGTTAAAAACACTGCAAAAAATTGGGATAGAAGCAAAGTACTTCAACATCATTAAGGCAATATACTGCAAACCCAAAGCCAACATTATATTGAATGGGGAAAAACTGCAAGAATTTCCGCTACAGTCAGGAACAAGACAAGGATGCCCACTTTCACCACTCCTTTTCAATATAGTCCTTGAGACTCTTGCTGCAGCAATCAGACAAGAGAAGGAAATCAAAGGAATTCACATAGGAAGAGAGGAATTAAAATTATCCTTATTCGCAGATGACATGATCCTTTATCTGGAAGACCCAAAGAACTCAACCAAAAGACTTCTGGACCTGATTGACAAATTCAGCAAAGTCGCAGGTTACAAAATCAACCTAAAGAAATCAGTGGCTTTTCTTTATGCCAACAACAAATCCACAATGAAAGAAATAAAAACAAAAATTCCATTCACTATAACCTCAAAACCAATAAAATACCTAGGAATAAACCTAACCCAAGATGTAAAAGACCTCTACAACAAAAACTATAAAACATTAAAGAAAGAAATTGAAGAAGACCTTGGAAGATGGAAAGATCTCCCGTGCTCATGGATAGGCAGAATAAATATCATCAAAATGGCCATTCTGCCAAAACTGATCTATAGGTTCAATGCAATTCCCATTAAAATACCAGTGACATTCTTCAGAGACCTAGAAAAATCAATCATGAACTTCATATGGAGAAAGAAAAGACCTAGAATAGCCAAAGCAATTCTCAATAACAAGAAACACGCAGGAGGCATTACAATCCCAGACTTCAAACTATACTATAGAGCAATAGTAGTAAAAACAGCATGGTACTGGCACAAAAATAGATATACTGACCAGTGGATTAGAATAGAAGATACAGAAACAAACCCACACATCTTTAGTCAATTAATCTTTGACAAAGGGGCCAAACACATACGCTGGAGAAAAGACAGCCTTTTCAACAAGTGGTGCTGGGAGAACTGGCTAACCATTTGTAAAAAGATGAATCTAAACCCCTATATCTCACCAAACACAGTAATCAACTCAAGATGGATCAAAGACTTAGAAATTAGACCTGAGACTGTGAAGCTAGTAGAGGAAAGCATAGGTTCAACACTACAACATATTGGCACAGGCAGTAACTTTCTCAACAAAACCTCCAAAGCTCAGGAAATTAAACAAGAATAAACAAGTGGGATAACATCAAACTAAAAAGTTTCTTCTCATCAAAGGAAACTATCAATAACCTAAAGAGGAAGCCTACAGAATGGGAAAGGATCTTTACCAGCCACCATTCTGATAGGGGGCTAATATCCAGAGTATACAAAGAGCTCAAAAGACTCTACACTAGCAAAACAAACAACCCAATCAAGAAATGGGCAAATGAACTAAATAGACACTTCACAAAAGAAGAGATACAAAGGGCTAATAGATACATGAAAAGATGTTCTTCATCACTGGCCATCAGGGAGATGCAAATCAAAACTACACTGAGATTCCATCTAACCCCAGTCAGAGTAGCAAGCATAAAGAAATCAAATAACAACAAATGCTGGCGAGGATGTGGGGAAAGAGGAACTCTTTTACACTGTTGGTGGGAATTCAAACTAGTTCAACCACTATGGAGATCTGTGTGGAGATTCCTAAGAAAGGTGGGAATAGATCCACCATATGATCCAGCTATACCACTCCTGGGTATCTTTCCAAAGGAGTCGAATTCAGAGAACTACAGCAACATATGCATACCTATGTTCATAGCAGCACAATTTGTAATAGCCAAAATATGGAACCAACCCAGATCACCATCAACAGATGAATGGATAGCAAAACTGTGGGAAATACACACAATGGAATTCTATTCAGCCATAAAGAAGAACAAAATTATATCATTTGAAAGAAGATGGAAAGCCCTGGAGAACATTATGTTAAGTGAGATCAGCCAAGCACAGAAGAAGAAGATACATATGTTTCCTCTAATATGCCCAAACTAGGAAACACAAAGAATACCAGAGGGACTCCAGATATTGAAGGGGAAATACTAGCTAAGTTTGGATGGTAAGATAGGAGAGGAGGAAGGCCGATCTTGATTAATAAGGGTCTACACTTGAACATGTGTAAAATTATGAATAAGACATGGTTAACCTGGACAACCATTGGTGGGGGGGGAGGGAAAATGGGGGCAGGGGGGAGGGCACCAAATATAGTGTAAATGTATACTATTTATGTTCAATAAAAAATTGTTATAAAAAAAAGAAAGATACCTGAAAAAAAATTAATAACAAACTGTTTCTTAGTTAATAATAAAATAAGACCCTAGCACAACTTCTTGTCTGGATCAAAGGGTATATAAATTAATAATGTAAAATACTAAATACTGTATAAATGAAAGTTTTGGTGTGTGTGTGTGTGTGTGTGTGTGTGTGTGTTGAGAATTAAACCTAGAAGCACTCTAAAAAAAAAAAAAAAGGCTCCCAATTACTAGAATTACAAGTATGCACCACTACACCCAGCTTACTGTTATATTTATGTGCTCTTCATGGAACTTGTCATTGAGTATTTAGTTTATTAAATAAGATACAATAAAGTTTATCTAAGCATATTACCTAAAATTTTAAAAGTTTAAAAAAAGTCAGTTAACCTAAATTGATGTCTAAAATCACTAAGTATCTTGTTGATCTTAAAAAAAAAAGTAACCTTTGTATTTCTCTCCGCCTTGATTTCCCATCTATCAAAAGAAGTTTAACTAGTATCTTCTCAGGTTTTTCTAAGTACTTTTATTCTTTAAATACATAATTCCGTGTTTTAAGGTTGAGGATTTATGTAAAAATAAGTGCCTGTAATTTTTCATACTGGGGTTTGAACCTCGGTACATTCTAGCTCCAATTTACAATCCCAGCCCCTTTTATTTTAATTTTTTAAATTTTGAAATAGGGTCCATTTTGAAATGACACTCACTAAGTTGATTAAAGTCTCAATAAGTTGCTGAGGCTGGCCTCAAACCTGCAATTCTCCTTAGCTTCCCAAGTACTGGAATTATAGGTGTGCACCATCATACCTGGCACAAAAAAATATTAAAAGAAAAGTTTTATAGAGAATTATACTCATTGGTGGGGAGTTTTAATACTTCAAAGATTTAATTCTCTCCAAAAATATTCATACATTTAATCAATCCTAAAACTATTTTATAATTTACATATTTTTATAAAATTATACAATTTACAAAATTATGTGAATTTTAAGATTTATTTGGTAATTAACACATAAAAATACATAAGTATATATATATATATATATATATATATATATATATATATATGAAAAGAAAAATAATCTTGAAAAAATAAAAACATTTTGGGAGGTAGCACAAAACTTCTCTTCTACACATTAAAATAGTTTATGAAGTTGTAATAATTTAAGCAATGGAATATTGACAAAGAAATAGAGTACCAGATTGCTAAAACAAAATATAAAACCCATAATTGACCTATAATTACATTAGAATTAATAACAGAATAGGATCCACTAAGCAGTTGTTAAAGATCCACTATTACTTGTTAATATATGTTGTTAAGAAAATTGATTATCCATAAGAAAAATAAATTATATGACTATAACATAATATACTAAAAATGTATTCCAGATAAACTAATGCCCTAAAAATGACAGGTGTTAAAGCTTTTAAATGATGAGAAAATAAAATGCCTTGCTCGCAGTCATACAATGCTTACCATTTCTTGGATACTGATCTAAGTGTTTTATAGACATAAATTCTATTAATGATTCCACTGTCCAGTAGGGAAGATAAATAATTATTTATCATTATTCAATTTACATAAAAGATAATTCTAGTACAGAGAAGTTAATAAACTTTTTGAAGGGTCACAGTTAATAAGGGACAGAATCAGAATTAAAAATCAAATACAGCCAGGCATGGTGGCACACACTTGTAATCCCAGCATTTGGGAGGCTGAGACCAGAGGATCGCAGTTTGTGGTCAGCCTCAGTTACTTAGTGAGGGCCTCTGCAACTCAGTGAGACCCTGTTTCAAGATAAAGAATAAAATATTGGGCAGGCGGTGTAGCTTGGAGGTCAAGTGCCTCTGGGTTCCATCCCCAGGCCTGCCAAAAAAAAAAAAAAAAAAAACATTCTTGCCTCAGAGTTTTAAGTTGTCTGCTAATCAAGAGAGATAACTTTCTGTAGTTGAAAAACACCTGAAATGCATTTGTAACAGGTAAAAAAGAGGTAAACATTTTTATCAAAACCTTTTTTTATTTTACAAGAAAGTCAACTTCATACTTTACAACAAACCACAGAGTAAGAGAAAATATTTGCCACATAGATGACCTGTAAATAATTGTTCTGATGATTATATAAATAAGAAAAGTATCAAAAAAGTAGTCACAGTATAATAAACTATGGATTCAGAAAATATCATTTAAATATATTATAAATAAATGAAAATTATCACTGATAACCAGTTAATTGAAAATTAAAATAAAGCGGTAATATTTTCATCATAGGACTGAGACAAATTTAAAAGTTGGCACGTCTCACTTTATCTGAGAATTAACATTGTTCAACAAATAAGAGAGCAATTAAGTGATATGTAGAAAAGTTGATGATGTTACTACTCTTTAAAAAATTATCTAGCAGCTGGGTGTGGTGGCGCACGCTTGTAATCCCTGCGCTTGGGAGGCGAAGACAGGAGGATCGTGCAGGTTCGAGCCAGCTGCGCTGGCTTAAGAGGCCCTGTTTCCAAATAAAAAAAGTATAAAATAGGTCTGGGAGGGTAGCCTGGAGGAAGAAGGGCTTCCAGGAATTCAGTACCACCAAAAAAAAAAATTATCTAGCAATTCCCTTTTATAATATCTACTTTTAGAGGTATTACTAGCTCAAAAAATGATGTAATAGAAAAATATCCAGAAAATCTTAAAATTTATCACATGAGAACTAGATAAATAAATGGTGGTATATACATAAAAAGAAATGAGGAAAATATAAGCTGGCAAAAAATAAACTTAAAATGATTTTTAAATAAAAATAAGAGTTATTCATTGATATAAAAACATAATACAATGTAAGTAATTTAAAAATTCCATGAAACAGTATTTCAAGTTTTTTATCCATTCATTTGTGAGCATTTTAAAATTATACATTTAAATAACTATATAATACAGATGCAAATCATAATATGATTGAAATAAAGAAAAAAAAAGTGAAAATGGGCATGGTAGCATACACCTGTATTCCCAGTACTTGGGAGGCTGAGACAAGAGGATTGCAGGTTCAAGGCCAGCCTCAACAATTTAGCAAGACCCTGTTTCAAAATAAAAAATAAAATAGGGCTTGAGTGTAGCCCAGATTTAGAGCACCTTGGATTTCATCATTACTATCACAAAATAAAATATAAATAAATAAAATAAATAAAAAAGAAAAGGAAAGTAGACAGGATGAGATTTGTCAGCTGTATCTACAACATAAACATATTTTAAAGATATTGTTTTTATATATTACTAACATCATTTTGAAAAGCATATTAAAATAAAGTGTTTTTAATTGTGCCACAAATAGTAGTATGAAGAGTTATAGGACTTTCAAGGACTTTCAAAGTTAAATCATAACAAACAGCTTGATGCAAATTATTTGAAATTTGAAAGAAGTAGGAAGCAGAAGGAGATGAAAGTTTTAAGGAAACATTTTCCTTGTATCTATCACAAGGAAGTGTTATTAAATTACATTTTAAGCTGCAGAAATGCTATTACAGATATAAAAGCAATCTGTGGTAACTGGAGGAGAAACGCATACCCACCAGCACTCTGATAAATGGCTGGGTTTCTGCCTTTTTATTTCTTATTCTTTGGAATAAAACATAAAAAAAACTGATAAGATGGTTTAATTAAAAGAAGTAGAAAAATAGCACTCTGGGAGATAGCCTAATAATACTGCTATTACTTCCATGTGTGCTCAGCTCTAGGACTTGCTGTCTATCTGCAAGAGAACAGCATATTGTAAAGAAAAAGTTCCTCTTTTCTCTGTTACTTTTAATCCCTGAAACAAAGAGTAGTGTTAAATTTCCTTTTCCATTCTAATTTTTGATATTTCTATTGGAAAGAATCATGTGTCTATTCTAATATAGATATCATGTATAATGCACTCATCAAGTGAACTACTGTCTACAACCTTAAAATATGAAACCTAATTGCATAATTTCATTGGAATCAATTTGTATTTAATTCATGTATAAAAACTAAAGGCATGCAATTTATTAGTGATAGTTACCCAAATAACCCTCAGCTTTCTCCGTGTATCTTTAAATTTTTCTCTTGATTGAGACCCATATCAGCTCTATGTTTCTTGGTTTATACATTATTACAGTCTTTCCTCTGAGAGGAGAAAGAGTGCCAATGAGTAGAGTAACAGTTTCAAATTCTTTTATAGAGTCCAGTATTTGGTCATAGAGCACAAAATGTAATTCTGGTTTAGGTACATTATATTCACTCCAAAATCCCTGGTGCTCAATGTTTATGAACACCTGAATTAAATTATGTTAACATAGCAGATACTTTATAATTTAAAAATATCACAGTGTGTGGATATATACTATCAATGTTTACATCTCATTAATTAATGTAGACTACCTGGTTATATAAGTACATATATATATATATATATATATATATATATATATATATATATATATACACACACACACACATTCATGTATTTTCATTTATCCAACGAATAATTTAGAAACTACTTATATTGTAAACTCAGTACTACACACACACACACACACACACACACATGTACACACAATTTCATTCCACACATACTTACATGTTTATGTGGTCCAATATAAATCATGGATAGAAAAAATAAGACAAACTAAATATAAAACTGTCACAACAAACAAAAAGGGCATTATATAATATAAAGAGGTTGGTCCATCAAGAGGCTGTAAAAATGTTGTTTGAGTCAGCATTTTTACAGCAACAATCTAAAAATCTGACCACATAAATTAAATAAATATTTATTTGTTCAAGATATAGTCTATATGAGGCCAGGGACTGTGGATCCTAGAGCATGGAAGCAGAAGGCAAAGAGAGGGAGAACACATTGCCTATGATCCTCACACCATGGAAGATGGAAAAAGAGAAATAACAAGGAGAGAAGGAACCATATAAAATCCCCAAGGCCACACCCTAAGGGGCCTCCAACCTCCAGCTGTAATAATAGCCCAGGCTACCACCTATATAAATACATTACAAGGGAGTACAACCCTCATGTCTCAACTATATGAACCTTAAATATTAATAAATGAGTTTTAGGGGATATTTTATGAGGATAAAATCCTGGCCCCTAAAGAACTCACGCCCAGCTCAGAATGTAAAATACATATAGTCTTCTCCTAGAGTTCTCACAGTTTAATAGTTCCAGCATTGCTGAAAAGACTCAAAATTCAAAGTCTCCTCTGTGATTCAAGGTGAACTCTTGTGAGCCCTTATAAAAGACAATGAAGATCAAAATAAAATGAAACTTACATGCTTCCAATATACTATAGCAGAGAGTAAACATGTGTATTCCAAAGGGTTGAAATAGGGCCATAGACAAAAGGAATGGGCTCAAAAGAGTAACAAAATCTATCAGAGCAAGCATCTGATCTTGGAGCTCCACTTCTGACACCCAGGAGCCCTGCAGCCCTGCCTATGGCCTGGATGATTACAATGGGTGACTTTCTGCCTCTTCCACCCTAGCTCCATGGCCTGCAGCTAGCATTCTTTCCTCACAGTCATTCTATGTTTCTGACATTTATAAATCTAGGGGTAGCGGGTATCTTGTAATCTTGGCTTTGCCCTCACTGCTTTACAAAGTACCCTATTTGGGCCTGTTTGCAGGGATTCCAACTCTGCCACATGTTATCTGGCTTCCCAGGATGATATCACAGATGAGAGCAGGTGTGCTTTCTTCAGAAAGAACCATGGTTTATCCTCCTTTTATTTGGATCATGTGCCTAATAGAACCTACATTCAGCTGCCTACACTTACGGTAAGACTTTTCTTTCAGTCTGCTATTACATAAGCCAATCATCCTATCAACACACCCAAAGTCACATAATCTTAGGTGTTTCTTGACTGAGTCAAGTTGACAAGCCAGACTAACCATCACACATGTATAAGTGTTTATGTACCTAACATCAGAGTAACTAAATATATCCAGCAAATACTAATAAATGTAAAGGTAGAGATGAATGAAGTAAAATAATAGTGCCTTAAATATATCACTTTTAGAAATATATAATTTAAACATAAAATAAGTAAGAAAATATTGTACTTGAACTACAAATTAAGCCAAATCAAATTAACAGACATACAGAGAATTTCATCCAGCCAATACACATTCTTTTTAACCTCACATGAAACTGTCCCAAGGACAGATAACATGTTATTTCACAAAATAATTCTTAACAAATATAAGAATAAATTATATCAAGTATCTCTCATGATTATATGGTGTGAAACCAGAAATAGAAAATAAAATTTTCAGAAAATTTACAAATATATTAAAATTAAACAAAATGCTCCTCAATAGCCTATTGTTAAAATTAGAGTAAATTTTAAAATAACTTGAAAAAATGAAAATAGAATGAAAATGTCAAAACTTATATGTTTAGCAAACACAGTTATAAGAAGAAAATTTAATGCAATAAATGCTAATAAAAACAGAAGAAACATCTCAAACAATCTAAAGTTACACTTAATTTAGAAGAACAAACGGCAGAAAGTTGATAGATTGAAATAATAAAAATTAGAGCATAAATAATATACAGAATGAAAAATCAACAAAATAAAAAATCAGTATACTGATTACTGTATACTCACAGTGAACTATGCAAAAAAGTCATAAAAACAATTTCATTTACAATAGCTACCCAATAAGAAAATATTTAGCAATAAATTTAACCAAGATCAGTACACTGAAAAGTATCAGATGTTCATCAAAGAAATTGAAAAAAACAGATAAATGGGAAAATATCCCATGTTCATGGATTAAGGAATAAAATTGTTAGAATGTGCAAACTACACAAAGCAATTTATAGATTTATAGCAAAACAATTTATAGATTCAAAGCAATCTTTACCATATTTCCAATTATATTTTTCACAAAAATAAAAAATTCAAAATTATATGTAAAATTAAGCTGATGTCTGTTTTGTGAGGGCTACAATCCCAGTTACTTGGTAGGCTGAGGAAAAAGGGTCATAAATTTAAGCCAACATAGGCAATATATAATAAGACCTTGTCTCAATATTAAAAAGAAGCCATATGCAATAAAACATGCCTTTAATTTCATGCTTGGATGAAACAGGAGGAAAACAGGTTTGAGGAGAGCCTTAGCAACTGAACAAGACCCTTAGCAACTTATTAATTCTTTTTCAAAATAAAAAGAACCAGGGGGTATATCTTAGAAGTTGAATGTTCCTGGGTTCAATCCCCAGCACGCAAAATAAAAAGGTAGAGTATCCCTCATTCTATCCCCAGTAGTGAAAAGAAGTAAAAAAGGTATATGTGTGTTGGGGGAAGTGTGAATGAGTGGGTATTATTACACAAAACCTGAAACTGTCAAAGCAATCTTGACCAGGAAGAATAAACTGGAAGTATCATACTATCTGACTCCAAAATCAACCACAAAGTTGTGATAATCAAAATAGCACATTACTGCATAAAAACAGACACATAAACCAATGAAAAGGGACAGAAGTCCCAGAAATACTCATGTTCAATTGATTTTGGACAAAGATGCCAAGAACACAGTGAAGAAGACAATCTCAAAATATTATGTTGAAAGCTGGGTGTGGTGGCGCACACTTGTAATTCCCATGCTTGGGATGCGGAAACAGAAGGATCAGACAGGTTTGAAGCCAGCCTCAACTATTTAATGAGGTTCTCAGAAATTTAGTGAGACCCTGTTTCCAAATAAAATATAAAATGGGTCTGGGAGTATAGCCTGGAGGTAGAAAGTCCCTGGATTCTACCCCCAGTATCACTAAAAAAAATTTTTTAATTAAAATAAATAAATAAATATCATGTTGAGAAAACTCGAACTGGATATCCTCATGCATAGACTGAAATTATCCCCTACTATATTTTCAAACACACAACTTGGAAGAGAAGAAAGATGGCAATCTAGAGTAGCAGCGCGTAAAAGTCCTGCTGACACTCAATCTCCATTGCCTCAAAAATAGCACTCTACAAAGCCAGATAATAATATCAGTAGAGGAACAAAAATGATAAACACAAGAGACAGAGAAAAAGAAGACTAGAAGACTGACCAGAGAAAATAAAAACCCTGTCTGCCATGCAGCAGCAGGTGCCGCCACCAGTGCAGTTTTCCCACATAACAACACCCTCCAAAGACAAAAAGGAAAACAAGGGTTTGAAGTGAGCAGCTGCAGATCCACGGGTTGTAAGACATCCTGTGTAAAGAGCTGCTACATCTTCCAGGAGCTGACCACACCCTCCAGGGACCCAGAGTAGAGCTCAACACCAGAATAGAAATCTGCCAGTTTTGTGGCCAGCCTAGGCAGTGCCATCATGCCAGCAGCAGCTGAGCTGACCAAGTTCCAGACCAGTGTGGACCAAAATTGTAAGTGAAGCTGTGTCCCACAGAATTTCCAGAAATGTGCCCCTAGGGACTCATGCAACCCTAGAAAACTTCCTGGGATGGAGATCTTGTGGTTCAACCCAGTGAAGGAGTAGTGGTAGCAGAGATTACCACACCCTCCAGACTCAGAGTTGTGCTCAATAACATTGAAATAGAAGTTGTGGTCCCCATGGGTAAACATGCAGCCAGGTGCCCCTAGGGACTCATACATCCTCAATAAACACCCCGGGTCTGAGACTTCCCAATACAGCCCAGAGAAAGCAGGAGAGGGGGCTGCTATTGGACATAACAGAAGCTCTGGCCAACTCAGGCTTTGATCAGTGGAAAGTGTGGGGGGGATGTCTAGCTTGACCCAACTAATAGAAGCTCTGGGATCACCACAGACCTCCCAATCATGGAAAATGGGGAGAAGTCAGACCATACCAGGCCTAGCTGTGGAGAACAGAGACTCCTACACTGAGTTTTGTCTCAGAGGCATACATTACAAATGGTGGCAAGGAAAGACTGAGACTCTAAACTGGCGAGAAGCATGGATGATGACCTACACTTAATACTTAACCCTGCTCCAATGATATCAGCCATCTTCATAGACAGAAAATCTCAGAAAACCAAACACACAGCAGAAAGTGTGCCAGTGGTACTTGGTATTTGCACAGGGAGAGTCTGCAGCAAACCTATCTGCTGAAGAGTCATTTATTTGTAGAATTGCATTACTTCATTGTTGAGGTTGTTTGGGTTTTTTGTTCTTTTTGTGTATTTGTGCATGTGTATGCCTGGTTGGTTTTTTGTTTGCTTGCTTCATGTTTTTTTGTTTAATTTAGTTTTGTTTTATGTTTTTAATCTATTCCAAAACACTCTCTTAAGCTTTTTCATTTGTATATACCAACTCTCTTCCCACTATTCCTTTCCTATCTTTTTTCTGCTTTTATCCATCCCTTGTCTTGCTTCAACTCCACTTCATATCATTATACCAAAAATTCTACATTGGTTACTAGAATATTACGTCATTCTTACTATCTCTAATCTATAGTATGTACTACTTTACCAAACTTATACTCTCATTCTACTCAATTCTATCTGAGATTTTACACTATTCTTCCATTTGCTCCAGCATTTCCCTCCTTCCTCAACCTTCATAGTTGAATAAAATACAAACTGTGATTGTATATACCAGCTGACAACTAGAGACTGAGAGAAATCTATCAAAAGCAACAGAGGCAAACTTGTGAAATCATGAAAAGGAGGAACAACAAGGGACCAAAGAGCTCCCACAACTCCACAAATACAGAACCTGATAATACAGAATTGCAGAGATCCCCAGAAGGTCAAATTAGTAATGTAACTGTAGAAATAATACAGAAATTTCAAAAAGAATTTAGAGAAAGTTTGAAAGAAATAAAGGATGCAATCATTGAAGTAAAGGCACCTATTCAAACTAAACGATCCCTTAGACCACATGTAGATTCTTGCTCCTAGAAGATGATTACTTCAAAAATGAACACATAGTTTATAACATAAAAAAAAACAATTCGACAGAAAGGTATGAGACATTGAATAAATATGGGCATATTTTTAAAAAGATAACCTTAGAATAAGTGGCATAAAGGAAGGAAAAGAAAGTGAAACTAAGGGACTCAACAATTTTTTCAAATAAGTAATAGCAGAAAAAATTTCAAACACAGAACAAGAGATTGACACACAGATCCAGGAAACTTATAGAACCCCCTTTAGACAATATCAAAGAAAAGATTCCCCACGACACATAATAGTAAAAAGGACCAATGTAGAAGCCAAGGAGAGAATCTTTTTTTGTGTTGTTGTTGTTGTTTTGTGAGTTTGGGGATGGAACCTAGGAGAATTTGACCTCTGAGCTACACCCTCTGCCCTATTTTTTATTCTTTATTTTGAAACAGGGTCTCATTAAGTTGCAGAGGGCCTCACTAAGTAGCTGAGGCTGTCCGCAAACCACAGTCCTCCAGTCCCAGACTCCCGAATGCTGGGATTACAAGCATGCGCCACCACTCCTGGCTCCAAAGAGAGAATCTTAAAGGGAAGAAAAACAAAAGATAAAGTGACATTCAGATGGAAACCAATTAAAATCTCTCCAGACTTCCCAAACCATGTCATGAAAGCCAGAAAGGCCTACAGTAATATATTCCAAACTCTGAAATAAAACAACTTGCAGCCAAAAATTTCCTACCCAGCAAAACTATTAAATTAGATGGAGAAATAAAAATCTTCCATGACAAATAGAAGCTGATGGAATTTATGCCTTCAAAACCAGCATTAGAGAAAATACTCAGAGATTAACTACAAAGAGGAAACAAGTGATACACACCAGAATCAGAAAAACAAGAATTTCCATCCAGAAGACAACTAAGAAGAGAAGAACAAACAGTATTTCAAACAGAAGTAAAATCTCAACATGTTAGGAGTTAAAAATCATCTCTCAATAATCACACTGAATATAAATGGCCTCAACTCCCGAATAAAAGGACATAAAATGGCAAAATGGATTAAAAAACAGAATCCACCTAAATTCTGCTTGCAATAAACACACCTTACAAATAAAGATAGAAACAAACTTAAGGTAAAGGGCTAGAGCAAGGTAAACCATGCCAATGGAACTTGAAGACAAGCAGGAGGTATAACTATGATATCAGATAAGTTAGACTTTGAGACCAAGCTTATTAGAAGAGACAAAGAAGGTCATTTTTAATGATAAAAGGAATAATCCAGCATGAGAAAATAAGGATAACCAACATGTATGCCCCAAACTTAGGTGCACCTACTTTTATAAAACCAACTCTTTGTGACATTAAGTCACATATAAATCCCAGTACAATAATACTGGGAGACTTCAACACACCTCTCATACCATTAGATCGACCTTCTAAACAAAAGTCAGTAAAGATACCTCAGACCTAAAGAACACCATTAATCAAACGGATCTGTTAGACATATATAGAATATTTCAGCCAACTACAGCAGAATTCACATTTTCATCAGCTGCTCATGGAACCTTCTCCAAAATAGATCACAATACTGTGCCACAAAGAGAGCACTAGCAAATTCAAAAAAATGTGACATACTTTCCTGTGTCTTTTCATACCATAATGGACAGAAATTAGAAATGAACTATAAGAACACTCAAAGAAACCACATAAATATGTGGAGACTGAACACCACAATTCTAAACGAAGAATGAGTCATAGAAGTAAGGGGTGAAATCAAGAAATTTCTAAACACAAAGAAAAATAGAGATACAACATATCAAAATATCTAGGATACACTGAAGGCAGTATTAAAAAGAAAATTTACAACATTGAGTGCTCATATTAAAAAAAAACAGAAAATCATTAAATAAATAATGACACACCTCAAAGCCCTTAAAAAACAGGGACAATCCAACCCCAAAGCCAGTAAAAAACAGGAAATTGTTAAAGTCAGAGCAGAAATAAACAAAGTAGAGAATAAGAAAACAATACAGAAAATCAACAAAACCCAAAGCTGGTTCCTCGAAAAAAATTAACAACATAGATAAACCACTAGCCAATTTAACTAAAAAAAGTGAATCAACCCAAAATTTGAAGATAAGTGATGAAAAAGAAGATATCACAACTAACAATGCATACATCCAGAGGATTATCAGAAATTACTTTGAAAAACTATAATCCAAAAAAATGAAAAATCTGGAGGAAATTGACAACTTTCTAGATAAATATAACCTTCCTAAACTAAGTCAAGAATACATAGAAAACAAACCAACCAATAGCAATCAAAGACATTGAAACAGCAATAAAGACCTTACCATCAAAGAAAAGCCCAGGACCAGATGGCTTCACAAGTAAACTTTATAAAACCTTTATAGAAGCCAGGCGTGGTGGTGCATGCCTGTAATCCCTGCACTTGGGAGGCGGAGACAGAAGGATTGCGCAGGTTCAAAGCCAGCTGGACTGGCTTAAGAGAGCCTGTTTTCAAATAAACAAAAGTATAAAAATAGGTCTAGGGGAGTAGCCCAGAGGTAGAAGGGTTTCCAGGATCCCCAGTACCACACACACACACACACACACACACACACACAAAAAAAAACCCTTTATAGAAGAGCTAATTCTGATAGTCTTCAATTTATTTCATGAAATAGAGAGAAATGGAATTCTCCCAAAAATGTTCTAAAAAGCCAACATCACATTAATACCCAAACCAAATAAAGTCAGTTCGAGGAAGAAAAATTACAGGCCAATATCTTTGGTGAACTTGGACACAAAACTGCTAAACAAAATACTAGCAATACACATTCAAAATCACATCAAGAAAATCATACACCATGACCAGGTAGACTTCATCCCAGGGATGCAAGGCTGGTTTAACATATGAAAATCAATCCATGTAATTCATCATATAAACAGAACCAAAGACAAAAATCACATGATCATTTCAATAGATGCTGAGAAAATTCAACATCCATTTATAATAAAAGCACTTCAGAGAATCACAATATTAGGAACATACCTCAACAGCATAAATCTACAATAAGTAGATTGCCCAACATCATATTAAATGGGGAAAAGCTTCGAAAATTCCGCCTAAAAAGAGGAACAAGACAAGGATGTCCATTATCATCACTTCTTTTCAATATAGTACTTAAGACCCTAGCCAGAACAATAAGGCAAGAAAAGGAAATCAAAGGACTTCAAATAGGAAAAGAAGAACTCAAACTTTCACTAGTTTCAGATGACATGATGCTTTACCTAGAGAACCCCAAAACCTCAACCAAAAGACTTATAGAGTTGTTAAACAAATTTAGCAGTGTCTGGATACAAAATCAATATTAAAAAATCAAGCCGGGCGTGGTGGTGCATGCTTGTAATTCCAGCATTCGGGAGGCTAAAACCGGAGGATCCGCAGTTCACGAACAGCCTCAGCTACTTAGTGAGGCAACTCAGTGAGACCCGGTTTCAAAATAAAGAATAAAAATTAGGGCATAGGGTGTAGCTCGGAGGTCAAATGCCCCTGGGTTCCATCCCCAGACACACACACACACAAAAAAAAAAAAAAAAAAAAAAAATCAAAAGCTTTTTTGTACACCCAACATAAATCCACTGAAAAAGAAATTCAGAAAACATTTCCACTCAGGATTTCACACAAAAAATAAAATACTTAGGAATAACCTTAACCAAGGAGGTAAAAGTTCTCTACAAAGAAAGTTATAAAACATTGAAAAAAGAAATCAAAGATCTTAGAAGATGGAAAGATCTTCCATGGTAATGGATAGGCAGAATAAATATCATGAAAATGGCCATACTTTCAAAAATGATCTACATATTCAATGCAATACCCACTAAATTACCAAGATCATTTCTCACAGACATAGAAAAATGAGTCTTTAATGCTGGGCGTGGTGGCCCACGCTTGTAATCCCCACGCTTGGGAGGTGGAGACAGGAGGATCATGCAGGTTTGAAGCCAGCCTAGCTGGCTTAAGAGATCCTGTTTTCAAATAAAAATATAAAAATAGGTCTGGAAGTGTAGCCTGGAGGTACAAGCACTTTCAGGAACCCCAGGACCACACACACAAAAAATAAAAAATAAAAAAAATCAGTCTTTAAATTAATTTGGAATAACAAAAGAACCAGATAGCCAAAGTAGTTTTCAGCAACAAAAGCCATGCAGGAGGAATCACAATACCTGACTTAAAACTCTATTACAAAGTCATTGTAATAAATACAGCATGGTACTGGCACAAAAGCAGACAAATAGACCAATGAAGGAGAATAGAAGTCTCACAAACAAATCCACATACTTACAGCCAATTGATATTTGACAATGGGGCCAAAAACATACACTGGAAGAATCTGTTCAACAAAGGGTGTTGGCAAAACTGATTAATAATATGCAGAAAAATGGAAATAAATCCCACTTTCTCACCCTGCACAAGAGTCAACTCAAGATGGATCAAAGACTTGGAAATTAGACCAGAGACCTTGAGGCTCCTTGAAAAGACCATAGTTTCAAAACTGCTACACATAGGCACAGATTAAAAAAAAAAAAAAAAAAAAAAAAAAAAAAAAAAAAAAAACCTTTCTCAATAAGATCCCAAAGGCACAACAAACAAAAAGGTGAATCAATATGTGAGACTGCATGAAATTGAAGAGTTTCTGCTCACCAAAGGGAACTGTCAAGAACCTCATTAAGAGCCAACAGAATGGAAAAAGATTTTTGCCACCTACCCCTCTGATAGAGGACTAATATCTAGAATATACAGAGAACTCAAGAAACTCAACACTACAAAAACAAATAATCCAATCAAAAATGGACAAGTGAACTAAATAGGCACTTCACAAAAGAAGAAATCCAAATGGCCAATAGATGCATTAAAAAATTCTCAACATAATTGGCAATCAGAGATGCAAATCAAAACTACCCTGATATTTCACCTAACTCCAACTAGAATGGCAGTCATTCATAACACAAACAACAACAAATGTTGTTGAGAATGTGGAGAAGTAGAAACCCTCAATCATTGTTGGTGGGTTTGCAAATTAGTGCAACCACTTTGGAAAATAGTATGGAGGATTCTCAGAAGAATGGAAACAAATTTACCAGTTGACCCAGCAATACTACTTCTGGTTCTCTACCCAAAAGAAAGGAAACCAAACTACCAAACTAATACATGCGTATCTATTCATAGCTGCACAATTCACCAGTGCAAAACTATGGAACCAGCCAAGATGTCCATCAACAGCTGAATGGATTACAAAACTGGGATATGTACACAATGGCATTTAATTCAGCCATAAAAATACACAATTACATCATTTTCAGGGAAATGATGGAACTGGAGGACATTAAGCTAAGCAAGATTAGTCAGTCACAAAAAAAGAAGAAATCAGATGCTTTCCCTAATATGTGAAAGCTAAGGAGAAATGGGTCATAGGAGGAACTCTAGGTGAAAAAGGAGATCCTATGGAGGATCAAATAAGGCAACCTAACTGAGGGGATGGGAGGGGTAAGAAGTAAACTCTCTAAAGCACATGATGTACTTAAACAAACATATAGATGTCAACCACTCAGCCAAGCATGGGAAGGAGGAATGGGGATGGAATGGGGCAGGGATTAACTAGGGGCTAACTGGGCAATGTGTGCATGTATCCCTACACATGTCTTTTATCCCATTATGATGTATGAATACAATGCACCAATAAAAAAAATACATACAACTAATGTGGAAGAAAGAGGTAAACATAAGATCTATACCTTTAAAACTACTAGAAAATATAGGCATAAAGTTCTACAGCTTTGGTCTGGGTAATATTTTTTTTTCAAATGAACCCCAAAGCACAGGCAACAAAAATAGAAATAGAGAAATGGGATGATATTAAATTGATTCTGCAAAGACAAGAGAACATCTGCAAAGACAAGGAAATAATCAACAAAATTAAGAGACAGCCTATAGAAGAAAATGTTCACAAACCACAAACTAATAAATGATTAATAAAGTGTATATAAATTAAACTCAGTAGTAAAAAAAGAAAAATGGAAGAAATGACTTACAAAAATTTGTAAAGGACCTAAACAGACAAATTTCAAAATAAGATACACAATGGGGTATGGTGGTGCATACTTGTAATCCGAGCATTTGGGAGGCTGAGACAAAAGGATTTCAGTTCACAGATAGCCTCAGCTACTTAGCAAGGCCCTCCATAACTTCGTGGAAGCCTGTTTCAAATATAAAAAGTAGGGAAGGGGGTGTAGCTCAGAGGTCAAATGCCCCTGGGTTCCATTGTCAAACATACACACACACACACACACACACACACACACACACACACACGACATACAAAAAGCCAATTACACTCAAAATCACTAATCATCAGGGAAATGTGAGCCAAATTTATAATGGGATATGATGTTAGAATGGATATTACCAAAAGATGAAAAGATAAGTACAGTTGAAATTTTGGAGAAAAGGGAATCCTTACACATTTTGGAAGAAATGTAAATTAATGCAGACATATGGAAAACAGTATGGAAGTTACTAAAAAAATTAAAAATAGAACTACCATATGATCTAGCAACCCTGCTACTGGTTATATATCTAAAAGCAGATAAATCAATATGTCAAAGAGATATGTGCATGCATGATAACTGTAGCATTATTCACAACAGTCAAGGTATAGGATCAACCTAAAAGTCCATCAGTTAATGAATGGATAAAGAAAATGTGGAGTATATACATAATAGAATACTATTTGCCCTTAAAGAAGAAAAACCTGTCATTTTGTGATAGCATAGATAAACCTGGAGTACGTTATGTTAACTGAATTAAGCCAGGCACAGAAGAAAGAAAACTGTACAATCTCACCTACATGTGGAATCTAACAATGTTGAACTCATAAAAGGGGAGTAATATAGCGATTACTAAGAGCTAAAACCAGAGAGATTTGGAGATATTGATTCAAATAGAACATTTTAGTTAGAAAAAATAAGTTAAAGAGATCTTTAAGTTACATCAAGATTGTAGTACTAATAATTTATTGCATACTTGAAAATCATTTGGAGAGTAGATCACTGCAGAAAGTAATGAGTATGTGAAGTAATGCATATTTTAATTAACACAATTTGGCCATTTTACAATGCATACTTATAACAGTACCATGCTGTAGATCATGACAACACAATTTTTATTTGCCAATAAAATAAATACAACATAGGTATGCATATGTTGCTGTAGTTCTCTGAATTCAACCCCGTTGGAAAGATACCCGGGAGTGGTATAGCTGGATCATATGGTGGATCTATTCCCACCTTTCTTAGGAATCTCCACACAGATCTCCATAGTGGCTGAACTAGTTTGCACTCCCACCAACAGTGTAAAAGAGTTCCTCTTTCCCCACATCCTCACCAGCATTTGTTGTTAATTGATTTCTTTATGCTTGCCACCCTGACTGGGATTAGATGGAATGTCAGTGTAGTTTTGATTTGCATCTTCCTGATGGCCAGTGATGTAGAACATCTTTTCATGTATCTATTGGCCCTTTGGAAGGTACATATGTTTCCTCTAATATGCCCAAACTAGGAAACGCAGAGGATACCAGTGGGACTCCAGATAATGGAGGGGAAATATCAGCAAAGTTTGAATGGAAAGATAGGAGAGGAGGAAGGCTGATCTTGATTAATGAGGGTCTACATCTGAATATGTGTAAAATTACGAATATGACATGGTTAACCTGGACAACCATTGGTGGGAGGGGGAAGGGGAAATGGGGGTGGGGGGGAGAGGGCACCAAATATAGTTTAAATATATACCATTTATGTTCAATAAAAATTTGTTTAAAAATTAAATAAATACAATAAGTAATTCAATGGAAATTAAGTAATGGCACATATTATAACATGGATATGCCTTTAAGGCTTAAGTAAGAAGGAGCTAGACAGAGAATCAAATGTAAGAGTTCATTTAAAATAAATGTCTAGAATAAACAAACCCAGAGAAACAAAAGCAGATTGGTGATTTCCAAGAGCTGGGGGCAGGGAGGAAATGAGAATGACTGCTTATAATCAGGACTTCCTTTTGGAGGGATGAGAATGTTCTATTATTAGACTGAGGCAATTGTGGCATAATATTAAGAATAGAATATGGCATTTTATTTTACATTGAGACTAAAAAAAATTTAATAACAGATGTTTAAAAAGATTTTAATCTTATTAAATGGTTTCATGTTTTCTAATAAGATTCTCTTTCCCAAAGAGACAAGTTGGAGAATATATACATATGAGCAGAAGTAGTAAAAGCTACTTGAATGTGGTTTTGTTTTGTACTGTATTTTAGACTCAAATTTTCTAAGCATAATATCTACCAAATGTCATCATTTGGCGTAGAACAGAGATTTTGTTCCTATATAATAATAAAAAAGAGCTACCTTCTCAGATTCTTACAAAAATGATGATAAAACCTCACAAGTTGAGTTTTATAAAATACTTGGGACAAAATTTTAGAAAATCATTATTTAAGAAGGCAGGAAAAAATTAAAGTTACTTTTTGGGATAAAACAATTAATTGTCAAAAGGTTTAATTTTCTTATTTTTTTCTTTTTCTTTCTACTTTCTTTCCTTGTTTTTTCGGTACTAGGGATGGAACCCAGGGGCATTCTATCTCTGAGCTACACCCCCTGCCCTATTTTCAATTCTCTATTTTGAAACATGGTCTCACTGAGTTGCAAAAGGCCTCACTAAGTAGCTGAGGCTTTTCATGAACACAGATCTTCCTGTCTCAGCCTCTCAAATGCTGGGATTACAAGCATTCATCCCCACCACACCTGGATGGGTTTTTTCTTTTCTTTTCTTTTCTTTTCTTTTCTTTTCTTTTCTTTTCTTTCTTTCTCTCTTTCTTTTTTCTCTTTCTTTCTTTCTTTCTTTCTTTCTTTCTTTCTTTCTTTCTTTCTTTCTTTCTTTTTGAAAGTAATATTAAGAAGAAAGTTACTGGGGCCAGGATGTAGCTCAGTGTCCAAGCGCTGGCTTTGGAAATGTGGCAATCTGGGTTCGAACCCTAGTCCCCCCCCCAAAAAAAATGACCCCCTGAAAGAAAAGAAAAAGTTACATATAAAATCATGATCAGCATGCTCAAATTTACATATACATTTTGTTGTAGTTTTCAACATGAAGATTTGATATAAACTTCAAAATGGCTATTATGACATACTTTAAAGATAGTACAGAGTCCAAATTAAAATACTCATTTCTGACCTGAATGCACATAAAATCTACGTGTTTTTACTGATAATTTTTAGAATTATATAAACATTTCATGACAAGAGAAAATTTCTATTTATCTAAATTTTCTGTTATCTTCAATAAGGCTTTCACCAGAGTTTTATAGAGTAATACTGTTGGGAATGCTTTTAATATTTTATTTTGTTCAACTAATTATCATCCCCCAAAAAGAAGTCTTTCATTTTCTTTAATTTTGTGGGCAGCTATATTATCTTATTATAAATTTTCATCAATCCTGGGAAATCCCAGGTGTGAATTACTTTATTCCTAGTAAATATAAAATTTGTTTTGACAACCTCTAAATATGTGAATTCCATAATCTGTTTATGTGATCATTTAAACTCTTCCTCTCAGTGGAAAACATCTCTCAATTGTGCATTAAAATTTCTCAGATACCAAGTAAAACCAGTCTTCAAGATTCCTAGAAACATTTTCAAGGATCTGAGGTTTTTGTCAGTGCTTTCTGGTTGAGAAAACAGACCCTAGTGAAATACCAGTGGATTGGGGTATTATTTATAAGAATGAACTCAAATCATCATACATGGTAACAGAATTTTTCATCCAAGCCCCCTTTCATTGAAAACTTCTTGTCAAAATATTCAGAAGTGCAGGTTCTATCATTTATTTTTCCACTTTCTCCAAAATATCTAGAACATTAGATCAATGTGATCAGCAAGGGATTTGCCCAAGAATCTTCTTTGACCTGATTTTGTAACTAACAACACAGCACACAATGTCATTAATCTCTTATCTGACAAGAAGAAATAATAACACCAATTTCTCAAAGCTATGATAAGGATTTTATTGTGAACAAGAGAACAGAGCTGAGATTTCTGGGTATCAGTGAGACACACTCAATTCAGAATGTTAAGAGAGTTTCTATTTCCCCACATCTTTGCCAGCATTTGTTGTTATTTAATTTCTTTATGCTTGTCACTCTGATTGGGGTTAGATGGAATCTCAGTGTAGTTATGATTTGCATCTCCCTAATGGCTATTGATGTTGAACATTTTTTATGTATCTATTGGCCATTTGTATATCTTCTTTTTTGAAGTGTCTATTCAATTAAGTAGCCTACTTCTTAATTGGGTTATTTGTATACCTACTGTAGAGTCTTTTGAGCTCTTTGTATAGTCTGTATATTAGCCCTCTATCAGAGTGGTGACTGGTAAAGACCTCACATTCTTTAGGTTTTCTCTTTAGATTCTTAATGGTTTCCTTTGATGAGCAGAAACTTTTTAGTTTGATGCCATCTCACTTGCTAATTCTTGTATTAATTTCCTACACTTTGGAGGTCTTGTTGAGAATGTTACTACCTGTGCCTATATGTTGGAGTGTTGAACCTATGCCCTCCTCTAATAGCTTCACAGTCTCTGGTCTAATTTTCAATTAGATAAATCTCTAGTTGATTCCTGTGTATGTTAGAGGTAATGATTTAGTTCCATCTTTCTACAAATAGACAGCCAGTTCTTTCACCACTAACTGTTGAAAAGGCTATCTTTTCTCCATTATATGAATTTGCCCCCTTTGTCAAAGAAGAATTGACTATAAGTCTGTAGATTTATTTCTGTATCTTCTATTCTATTCCATTTATTTCTGTATCTTCTATTCTATTCCATTTATTTCTGTATCTTCTATTCTATTCCTGTTGTGCCAATATGATGATGTTTTAACTACTACTGCTCTCAAGTCAGGGATTGTGGTGCCTCCTGCATGATTCTTATTGCTGAGAATTTCTTTGGGTACTCTGCATCTTTCTTTTCTCATATGAAATTCATCACTGATTTTTCTAGGTCTATAATAAATGTCATTGGTAATTTGAAGAAAATTGCATGGAATCTATAAATCACTTGTGGCAGAATGGGCATTTTGATGATATTTATTCTGCCTATCCATGAGCAAGAGAGATCTTTCCAACTTCCAAGGTCTTCTTTGATTTCTTTTTTTTAATGTTTTATAGTTTCAATTGCAGAGGTCTTTTATATCTTTAGTTAGGTTTATTCCTAAATATTTCATTGGTTTTGAGGTTATTGTAATTTTTTTATTTCTTTCATTGTGGATTCATTGTTGACATATAGAAAAGCAACTGATTCCTTTAGGTTGATTTTGTATCCTGCAACTTTGCTGAATTGGTTAATCAATTTCAGTAGTCTTTTGGTTGAGTTCTCTGAGTATTCTAGATATAAGATTATGTTGTCTGCAAATAAGAATAATTTTAACTAGTTCAGCTGCTATGGAGATCTGTGTGGATATTCCTTAGATAACTAAAAATGGATCTACCATGATTCAGCTATACCATTTCTGGGTATCTTTCCAAAGGGGTTGAAATTAGAGAACTACAGTAACATATGCATACCCATGTTCATAGCAGCATAATTCGCAGTAGTCCAAATATGGAACCAACCAATGTCTCCATTAACAATAGAATGGATTGCAAAATTATGAGAAATATACACAACGAAATTCTACTCTACAGTAAAAACAACAACAACAGCAACAACAACAACAACAAAACCATGTAATTTTCAAGAAGATGGAAAGACCTGGAGAATATTATGTTAAGTGAAATCAGCCAAGTTCAGAAAGAGAAGGGACGGCTGGGCGTGGTGGCGCACGCTTGTAATCCCCGCACTTGGGAGGAAGAGACAGGAGGATCGTGCAGGTTTGAAGCCAGCTGCGCTGGCTTAGGAGACCCTGTTTCCAAAAATAAAATAGGTCTGGGAAGATAGATGGGCTTCCAGGAACCCCAGTACCACCAAAATAAAAAAGAAAAAAAAAGAAGAAAGAGAAGGGACATACGTTTTCTCTAATATTCCCAAACTAGGGAGTATTAGGGATACCAGAGGGACTCCAGATAATGGAAGTGAAACCTCAGCAAAGCTAAAAAGAAAGGGTAGGGAATGAAGGTTGAGGTTGATTAATGGAGGAGCTACATTTGAATATGTGTAAAAGTGTGAACAGAGCATGGTTAACCTGGACACTCAGTGTTGGGGGGAGGGGAAGTAGAAGGGAGAGGGCATTAGGTACAACATGAATATATGCCATTGTCAATATTATCCACATTATTATGTAAGACTATAGTGTACCAATAAAAAAATCATAATGTTAAATAAGTGAATAAAACCATATTTAATTTTTCTTCTTTCAAATATCCTATGGCTTGTAATGAATGATTTGTTGTATGTCTAATCTCCCTTTGGTGGCAAATAAGGTCATGATGATTCTGACCTTATCATATCCCCATTGTTATCCAAAATCACTGACCTAAATGGCTAGTTACCTTGTTCTCTTGCAAATACTAATACTCTAAATATTATGAATTCCACCAAAATTCTTGCTTCTCTCCTCCCACCATCACTACCACCAAAAGCAACAACAAAACTAAAATTAAAAAATTGTTATTTTCTATCTCATCGACTCAAATCTATAACCTAAATATAATCTTGGAATCTCTTAAGTCCAATTATCAGTATTCCAGTATTTTTTCACCACATTCTAGTATTTTTTCACCAAATACATTTTGAATTATTTTGTTTATATTTCCCCTAGAAGCTAGGACATAGAGTGTTAACCCTTTTCCACTCTCTTCCTCTAATGATGCAAATTCTCTCATTTGGTCTCCTGCTTCCCTGTGCTGCTTATGTGCACTGTAAGTATCATTCCCACAGTTGACATAGTGTCTGTTATGACATGATTCCTAAGATAGAAGTAAGCTACTTTCTCCCAATGAAATTTGTATAGTATTTTTGACAGATGAAAGTAAACAATCTTAAATAATGCACATCCTTTCTTATTTATACAAAATCTTGGTATTGGTTAGTAGCACCTTTACTTTCTCTTTTGTCCCCCATGCAATCCATTCTCCACACAAAAGCCCTAAGTCATCTTTTAAAACCAGATATGAAATTTTGTTAATATATTGCTTAAAATATTTCCATGATTTCTCATTTATCTTGAATAAATTTCTAATTCTCTACCGTAGATAGCTTCTCATACCTGATAGAACTTTACCCTGTCCTATTTGGATGAGCTCATCTCAAACCTCCTCCAAATCCAGTCCAGCCAGGCTGGCCATTTTTTATTTTTCAGTACATGAAACACTTCAATGTTCATGCATATTCTATTTCTGTCTAAAATATTGTCTCTTATCTTAACATGGCTGTTCTCTTTATTCTTTTTTATCTTTGTTTAAATATTACCTCCTCACAAAGGCTATGAAGTGATAAGTAATTTAAAGAAGTATTCCATTCCCTTTCCAGTTAATTAATTAATTTATTTATTTCATGGTGTTTGCTTTAAGCTACATTTTTACTTTGTCATCTTTTAGCCCTTGGGTTCCAGTAACAAAATAATAACTCATATAATTAGGGTTGTTCCATAGTTATCTCCAAAAAGAAAAAAAAAGATTATTGGTATATAATTGACATTCACACATTTTACATACATACTCCATCCATTTTATTTTTTTATTTTTTGTTGATTGCTATGAATGGAGTTGTAGTGCCTCAAAATCCATATTTAGATGTCCTCACCCCAATGTGACTGCATTTGAAGTAGATACTTTAGTAGGTAAACTTAAACAAGGTCATAATAGTGGGTCCTCAACCTTATAGAACTGGTAGTCTTGTAAAAAAGTAAAAATTTCCACTCAGAAACATTCAGAGGAAAGGTCATCTAAGGATAGAGTGATAATCTGTAAGTACACATGGAAAACCCAACCCAGTTAAAATTGTTTTTCTAGATTTTTCAGCCTCTCAGAGTGCTAGAAAACAAACTTAAGTTGTTTAAGCTTCAGAGTCTGTGGTATTTTGTTATATCTGGATAAGGAGAGAAAGCAGTGACCAGTTCTAAGGACAGATGTGTAAGTCGTTTGTGAATAAAAATAGGGTTGTTATCTAATCCAAATTTTATTGGTATACTATAGTTTCATATCATAATCTGAATCATGTTGACAATGGTATATATCCACACAGTACTTGGTGCCTCCTTTTCCCTCCCTCCCAATACTGAGCGTCCAAGTTAACAATGTTATATTCACATGTGTATACATATTCAAATGTAGCTTTTCCATTAATTAACCTCAGCCTTCTTCTTCCCCTACCCCTCCTTTCTGGCTTTGCTGGAGTTTCCCCTCCATTATATGGAATCCCTCTTGTATCTCTAATACTCCCTATCTTAAGCATTTTAGAGAAAATATATATCCCTTCTCTTTCTGGGCTGGGCTGATCTCAATTAACATAATGTTCTCCAGGTCTTTTCATCTTCTTGCAAATGACATGATTTTGTTCTTCTTTATTGCTGAGTATATTTCCCATAACTTTGCAATCTATTCATCTGTTGATGGAGTCTTAGACTGGTTCTATAATTATCTTTTCCTATTCTATTATATGTATCTTATTAGGCCCAGAAAAAGCAAGAAAAATATGTTCTTTATTATACTATTTTGTTTTTATAAATATTAAATTATTGAGAACTATAACAATAATATACTAAAGAATGACATAAAAAATTGAATGAACTGCTGGACTATACAAAGTAGTAAAATTTAAATAGCTGTTCTCTACTCTCCACTCTTTAAAATGGTTTGTATTCTGAGGATTCAAGTTAAGTGCTTTTTTTTTTTCTTTTCAGGGATAATTAATCACCTTTTATAATCTCAAAAGTCCCTCACGTTTTTGTTTTTGTTTTTGTTTTTTGGTGGTACTGGGGTTCCTAGAAGCCCTTCTACCTCTGGGCTACACTCACAGACCAATTTTATACTATTTTTATTTGGAAACAGGGGCTCTTAAGCCAGCAAAGCTGGCTTCAAACCTGTGCGATCCTCCTGTCTCCACCTCCCAAGTGCGGGGATTGCAAAGTGTGTGCCACCATGCCCGGCTCACATATGTAGTATTTATGTAGTATTGATTTATGTAGTATTGATTCAATAATCCTGTTATGTTAACATTTGGATCTCTCTCCCTAAATTGTAAATTACTTTAGAATTAGGGCCTTAGGTCCCATTTCTCAAAGCTTCTAACAACAAAAAAATCCGCATAAAAGTAGTGCTGAGTAAAATTTTGTTGAACAAATAAGTAAATTAAAAAGCCGAGCGTGGTGACACACGCTTGTAATCCCCACACTTGGGAGGCAGAGACAGGAGGATCGCACAGGTTCAAAGCCAGCCTCGCTGGCTTAAGAGACCCTGTTTCCAAATAAAAATAAAAAATAGGTCTGGGAGTGCAGTCCCGAGGTTTCCATGAACCCCAGTACCACCAAAAAAAGTTAATAATTTATGAAGCACAGGGGAGTGGGAAAGAAATATCGATACAAAATATATATAATATTTGCTCAATTTGTGGTAGATTACAGGCCAAAACAACACCAAGATTAGAATTCTTGAGATAAAGTTGGGAACTCAGGATATAAATGACTACAAAACTGTGTGTATTTGCATATATATGAGAGCATGTATGTATAAATATTGCTATAATGTGTATGTATGTATGTATAGAGTGTGCCACAGTATAATTAATTTTAGAATAAAACAGGTAGGAAATGATGCAGGATAGTTCTCTGGTGACTGTGAACCAACCTAGCTCTTCCCCTTTCTCACTTGTATTTCTCAAGAATAGATGTCAATTGTGCTGGAAACACAAGAACCTGAAATAAGGGGAACTAGATGCAATACTTGACATCTATGCTAGTCTCCTCTAGAAATATGAGGGTTTTTTGGGCTTTAGTCCAACAACCCATATTCCTCAGAGTCTAAAACCCAGGGTAGCATGCTTAATGGGTTCCCTTACACTTAGTTGAGACTTTATGTGTGCCTCAATCTTGGAAATTTTTCTCATTCTTGGGGGACTGGTTTATTCTAAATTCTAGGCTTCTGTCTTTCCTTGATGACAAACTTCAAATCAATTAAAACTACTCTGGGACAATTCAAGATGATGGTGGCATCCTTGGTCACAGTGATGACTATGGCCACTGAATAGGACATGCATTCCTCTGAGAAGCCCTGAAACCAGATTTTAGTTTAATATCTGATTGGGACAATTTAAGGAGACATTTCCAGCCATGACTTCCTTTATAGAATACAGGAGAGAGAGAGTAGATAATGGTAGAATTAGAAGCAAGATGACAATGAGGTGCCCACCACACAAGAAAAGTGATTTTTGGAAGAACATCCCAGAAGAGATTAGAGAAAAGACTGCTTTAGACGTGCATGCTGGGGAACTCTTAACAATATACCTTGTAAGAAAAATGAGCCAGGCATGTTGGAGGGAGCCCAACAGTGCAGGGCTGGAAGCCCAGCTGCACATCCTGAGGAACTCAGTGCACCTGGCTGCCATGCTCTTCTATGCTGCACTGAAGCCATGGTGCACTCGGAATAGCAGATCCTACTCTACGTGGTGAGGCTGTGGCCTCTGCTCTTGGAAGGGAGATAAAACTCATTGCTGCTGGGTGCTCCATCTCACAACCTCTTCAAAACATGCATACTGTCTTCTTTTATTAAAAATATTGAAGAGGGGGCAAGATGGTGATGGCGGCAGCCAGTATTCAGGAGAAGCAGACAAATCCTATCCAATCCACCTTGAAATTTTGAAAAAAATCTCTGTAAAGGTGGACTGCTCCTGGTGCACATGCTTAGGAATTCTAGAAAACATGCCATGTAAGGAAGGTGCTCAGAGAAGAACCAAGAGGACAGCAGTGGCGGCATGGGCGGTGGCGGCCAGTATTTGGAGAAGCAGAGATTTGATCCAATTCACCTTGAAATTTTGAAGAAATCACCCCAAAGGTAGACTGCTACTGCCACACATGCTCAGGAATTCTGGACAATATGCTGTGTGGGAAAGTTGTTTGGGAGAGAACTGAGAGGGTAGTAGTGGTGGTGGTGGCAGCAGCCAGTATTTGGGAAAGGCAGAGATCTGATCAATCCACCTTGATCTTTTGAGGAAAGCTCCCCAAAGGTAGAACGGTAACACTGCACATGGTTGGGAATTTGGGACAACATGCTGTTTAAGAAAGGTGCTCTGAAGAGAACTAACATGTCTGCAGCAGCGGCACTGATGTCCAATAATTGGGAAAAGAAGAGATCCAATCCAATCTACCCTAAACTTTTGAAGAAATCTCCCCAAAGGTAGACTGCTACTGCCACACATGCTGGGGAATTCTGGAAAACATAATATGTGGGAAAGGTGTTCATGAGAGAACCGAGATGGCGGTGGTGGCAGTGGCAGTGGTAGGAGGGACCAGTGTTTGGAGGGGCAGACAGATCCAGTCCAATCCACCTTGAACTTTTAAGGAAATCTCCCCAAACTATACTGCTTCTGCCCCACAGGCATGGGAATTCTGGACATGATAATTGGTAAAAGCATTTGGGGTATATCAAAGGGAGCCCTGAATAGCCAGGTTGGGCTGCCACACTGAGTGTTCTGGAAGACATCAGCCCTCATGGCCACTGCGCTCCTCTGCACAGTGTGGGAGACCAGGGTGCACTTGGAGCAGCAGAGCCTGCTCTCTGTATTGAAACTGTGGGCCTCTGCCTTCAGAGGTGAGACAAAATTCATTGCCACTAGGTATTTGAGCTCCCAGCTTTTGCAAAAAACATGTACTACTTTCTAATATTTAAAAAAAATGGAAGAAAAAGGAGACATTTGTAGATGACATACTCATAGTGACAGAGACCAGAGCCCACTGCACAGAGAGGTCAGTGGTGCTGGGGCCTCCAAGGCCAGGATAGGAGAATGCCGAGTGGTGAGGCTGGTGCTGGGGCCATTGAGGCTGTGATTGGAGCCTGCTGTACAGCAAGCCCAGTGCCAGGACCTTAGAGAGTGGGGTCGAAGACGCCTGCAATGCAGCATCCACAGGGAAATATCACAGAAAATAAAAAATCAGATGCTTTCCCTAATATGCAAAAACTAGGAAGAAATGGGTAATAGGAGGAAATCTAGTTGAAGAAAGGGCCCTATGGAGGAGCAATCAAGGGGATATATCAGAGGGAATGAGAGGAGGGAAGAAGGAATCTTTTTTTATATACAAATTTTTATTGAACATAAATGGTATACATTTAAACTATACTTGGTGCCCTCTCCCCCCTGCCCCCATTTTCCCTTCACCCCTCCCACCAATGACTGTCCAGGGTAACCATGCCATATTCATAATTTTACACATATTTGGATGTAGACCCTCATTAATCAAGTTCAGCCTTCCTCCTCTCCTATCTTTTCATTCAAACTTTGCTGGTATTTCCCCTCCATTATCTGGAGTCCCACTGGTATCCTCTATGTTCCCTACTTTGGGCATATTAGAGGAAACATATGTACCTTCTCCTTCTGTGCTTGGCTGATCTCACTTAATATTATGTTCTCCAGGACTTTCCATCTTCTTGCAAATGGTATGATTTTGTTCTTCTTTATGCCAGAATAAAATTGAAGGAATCTCTTTAAAGCACATGATGTACTTAAATATATCAAATTCAATCACTAAATCAAGCATGGGATTGAGGGTGGGGGAGGGAATTGGATGGAGATTGGATAAAGGCTAATTGGGTGATGTGTGCTGTATATCCTCACAAGTCTTGTATTCCATTGAGATGTTTGACTTCAGTGCACCAATAAAAATATATTAAAAAAATACTCTGGGTAACTTGTGTGGAGGGTGTTCTTTGGGGCTGAGATGAATTGGTAACAAATTAACAGCCAATCTGATTTATAAAATATTTTCTTGAATACTTTTATGTCCAATTTTTTGGGAAGCCACTTATCAATAATCTGATGAGATATATTTTCACATAATTTATTCTAATGATGAATATTATCTTAAAATATTTTGAACCAGCTGGGCGTGGTAGCACATGTTTGTAATCACCGCACTTGGGAGGTGGAGACAGGAGGATCCCACAGGTTCAGAGCCATCCACACTGGCTTAAGAGACCCTGTTTTCAAATAAAAAGTATATAAAAAATAGGTCTGGGAGTATAACCCAGAGGTAAAAAGGTTGTATATATTGAACCAGTGGTTAATGATTATATTTTTTCTCATATCATTTCCCTCATCTTAGCAGTACACTCACACACCTAACCAGCTGTATTAGCTTCCTTTTGGTGTTATAACAAATTGCCATGAACTTAGTTTCTTAAGACATAGATTTGTTATTTGTCAATTATGGAGATTGGAAATATAAAATGCATTCTTAGGGCTACATTGCTTGCTTCAAGGAGGAATCTATACCTTTTGGTTTTCCGCTTCTAGAGGCTACACACATCCATTGGCTCATGGCTCCCTGTCATCAATCCCATCACTTCCTTCTCTCTTCACATATTTCTCTTGCTCTTACAGCCCCTCCTCCCTGTTTCTGTCTCTTAAGTTTCTTTTTATTTATTTATTTTTAATTTTTTGTGTTACCGGGAATGGTACCCAGGGGCATTCTACCACCAAGCTATACCCCAAAACTATTTTTTATTCCTTATTTTAAAACAAGGCCACACTGAGTTGCAAATGGCCTCACTGAGTAGTAGCTGAGGCTCTCCACAAACAGTGATCCTCCTGTCTCAGCCTCCAAAATGCTGGGATTACAAACATGTGCCATCACACCCAGCCGAAGTCTTTTTATTACATTGAGCCCACCTAGATATTTCAAAATAACATTTTCATCTCAAGATACTTATTCATATAAACAAAGTCCCTTTTGTCATTTAAGAAAACATCTGCACAGATATCAAGTGTGGATATATGTCTGGCCATCTTTCAGGAGTCAGTATTTAGCCCACCACAAAAGCCACCATCTCATAATAGCAGAGGTCATAATTATGATTTTCTTGTTCATCTGTCAAAAAACAGTGAGGAAACTGTAGATCACTTTTGGAAGTATGGCCATTTTGATGATATTTATCCTGCCTATCCATGAACATGAAAGATCTATCCATCTTCTAAGGTCTTTCTCAATTTCTTTTTTTTATTTGTAGAGTTTTTTTAACCTTTTTGGTTAAGTTTATTCTTAAGTATTTTATTTTTGTGGGATATCCTGAGCAGAAATGTTTTCTAGATTTTTCGGTGGATTTATGGTTATATACAGAAAAGCTTCTGATTTTTTAAGATTGATTTTGTATCCAGACACTTTGGTGAATTTGTTGATCAGTTCTATAAGCCTTTTGGTTCAGTTTGTTGGGTCTTCTAATAGAGCATAATATAATCTGCAAATAGTGAATGTTTGAGTTATTCATTTTCTGTTTGTACTCCTTTGATTTTCTTTTCTTGCCTTATTGCTCTAGCTAAACTAAGTGGAGATAATGCATGTCATTGTCTTGTTCCTGTTTTTAGGAGCAATTCTCACAGTTTTTCCCCATTTAACATAATCTACAGATTCAATGCAATACCCATTAAATTACCAAGGTCACTCCTCACAGACATAGAAAAATCCATTCTTAAATTCATTTGGAACAACAAAAAACTCAGAATAGCTAAAGTAGTACTCAGCAACAAAAAACATGCAGGAAGAATCATAATACCTGACTTTAAACCATACTCCATACTACAAAGTCATAGTAATAAAAAACAACATAGTACTGGCACAAAAACAATACATAGAACAAGGAAACAGAATAGAAGAAATAATAGAAACAAATCCACACACTTACAACCAATTGATTTTTGACAAAGGGGCCAAAAACTTACAATGAAAAAAGATGCCCTGTTCAACAAATAGTGTTGGCAATACTTACTAGCCATATGCAGAAAAATGGAAATAAACTCTACTCTCCCACTCTCACAAGAATCAATTCAAGCTGGATAAAGAAATTAGACCAGAAATCTTGAGGCTCCTTGAAGACGACACAGGTCCAACACTGCAACACATGGGCACAGGTAAAACTTTCTCAATAAGACCCCAAATTCACAAGAAACTAAAAGGTGAATCAATATATGAGAGTGCACTAAACTAAAGAGCTTCTTTACATCAAAGGAAACTTATCAAGAACCTCAACCAAGAGCCAACAGAGTGGGAGATTTTTGCTACCTACTCCTCTGATAGAGAACTAATATCTAGAATACACAGAGAACTCAAGAAAATCAGAACTAAGAGAACAAATAACCTAATTAAAAAATGGGCAAATGAACTAAATAGACACTGCACCAAAGAAGAAATTCAAATGGCCAATAATTATATGAAAAAATGTTCAACATCATTAGCAGAGAGATGCAAATCAAAACTACCTTGAGATTTCACCTAACTCCAGCTAGAATGACATCATTCAAAACAAACAACAAATGCTGGTGAGGATGTGGAGCACTGGGAACTCTTATACATTTTTGGTGGGACTGCAAATTATTGCAACCACTTTGGAAAACAGTATGGAGGATCCTCAGAATAATGGAAACAAACTTACCATATGATCCAGCAATACCACTTCTGGGTACCCACCCAAAAGAATAGAAATAAAGCTACCAAACTAATGCATACATATCTATGTTCATAGCTGCACAATTCACAATTGCCAAACTGGAATCAGCCAAGATGTCCATTAATAGATGAATGGATTACAAAACTATGGGATATGTACACAATAAAATTTTACTCATCCATAAAGAAGAACAAATTTATGTCATTTACAGGGAAACGGATGAAAATGGAGAACATTATGGTAAGTGAGATTAGTCAGTCACAAAAAATAAGAAATCAGATGCTCTCCATAATATGCAGGAGCTAGGGAGAAAATGGGTCATATGAAAAACTCTGGATGAAGAAGGAGATACTATAGATGAGCAAATAAGGCGACCTAACTGAGGAGGATTGAAGGGGAGGGGAGGAAATTCCATAATATACATGATGTACATTAACAAACATATCAAATCCAATCACTAAGCCAAATATTAGAAGTAGGGAGTGGGGAGGAAATGGGGTGGGAATTGAGTAAGGGCTATTTAAATGATGTGTGCATGTATGTCATCTTGTACTCCATTAAGATGTATGACTACAATGCACTAATAAAAAACTAAAAGAAAAAAAAAGTGAGGAAGCCTAATTCCCATGATCTACAATGAGGACAGTTTAACATTTCTGTTATATTCTTTGTAAGAGATTGTGCTAAAAGTTTATAAAACATGAAAAAATTAAGAATTTAATCTTCAAATAATAAAAATATATTAATTTAAAATAAGTATATGCTACAGTTTCTCAGTCTATTCATGTGGCTATAATAAAAGATCTGTAACTGGTTAATTTTATAAAGAACACAACTTTATTTGTTACATTCTGGGAGCTGGTAAGTCCTGACAAGGTACAAATGGTTTTGGAGTTTTTCTGCTGTGTGTCTTCACATAACAGAGAGCAGGGCAAGAAGGACCACACTCCTTTCTTTCCTCCATTGCCCCACCCCTTTGGAGGGTACTGAAGATTAAACCCAGGGCCATTCTATCTCTGAGATATAGCCCTCCCCGTTTACTTTTCATTTTGAATGGGGTCTCACTAAGTTACTGAAGGTCTTGCTTAACTGCTGAGGCTGGCCTCAGTACCAGGCCTGACTTTAATGTAATGAAGTTTTCAAAAAGATTTTTTAAACATTCTCAAAAAATCCAATTGCAGTTTAATTGAGACAAAATTTGAGGAGGTGGCAAAGAAGAGGAAGTCAATGTGAGATGATGCATTTTTTTCTTTCTCTTTCTTTTCCTTTTGTTAATATATTCAATGTTGTTTGCATTTTTGCTCCTTTGTACATCTATATTCCACCCATATAAGGTATTCTAATTTTACCCTTTATAAGAATATTTGTGACAATAGGCCATAAGCCAAAACAGAAATTTTGCCTTCTTTACTTCTCCTTTTAAATATTTACATATGTCTCCTGCCCAAGACTCATTCTCTTCTCTTGACCCTTGGAGAGGCTACTTGAAGCCTATTAAAGTTTCAAGGGAAAAAGTTGAGCTTTACAACATACCTTTATTTTCTCTCTGTGTTCTTGATAATTCCTTTATATATGTTAAGTAATGGGGTGTTTATATTTTAAACTCAATTTTAATTTTTCTAAAGTCTAATTATTGTGAACATTGAGCTTCCTGAAAATATTTAAAAGGACTAAGAAACTAATCTTTGGAAAAGGACACAGGATTGCTTTGGACATAGCAGAGGGTGTTATATGGTTCTGGCTTATAAATTGGAAAAGATTTATGAAATTCCATGGAGATAGAATTGTTTCTGGCTAAGCACTTTATATAAGGGATTTTCACATTTTTTACTTTTTTATTGCAAGTAATGGAAGACATATCCCGTGAAGAATGCACATATGGGACTAAAACACTCTTATGTGCATGTCTGGGTGGTACTGGAACTCTTTCAGAATATGACTATGAACTGGTGAGGAAGGTCAAATATTAAAACCATTGTAAAAATGGATCTCTGGGCTATTTAACATGCACAGGAGGAAATGGCAGAGAAGATCTGGGTTAAGCCTGACACGATAGCAGGAACTGGTCCTCTGTCCAATTTTAGATTTCCTAATAGGAAATGTTAGAGCATGTAATTTCAAAGTTCTTTTGTAGGCCGAGATATTATATTGTAAACTGTCTTCAGAGCTAAATATGAAATATAGCTATTGAGGACACATATATAAGATATTTAAGGGAGAAGAGGGGATCACTCGGACTTTTTCCACTCTACATAGATATTTACTAATATAATTAATTCAAAAGGTATCTGTTGAAAGCCTACTGAAGAGATCTGCAATAGACACCAAGAGTAAGCCATGAGAATCAACATTCTCTACCCTGACTGGTTCAGTCAGCATTATCACTGCTGTAACCCAGAACAACTAACCACACAACTTAGAAGGAAGATTTATTTGCTGACAGATTTTGGAGATTTCAAGGTTCTTTCCATGTGAGGCTGGGGTGTGTAGATCTCAGGGAATTGGTAGGAAGCACAGAGTAGGAGAGAGCAAAGGCTCTGCTCTCATATCACATAGGCTGGAATCAAGAAAGCCAGCAAAGAGATTAAAAAATCTGAGCACAGTCCCTAAGGTCACATGCAGTAGGGACCCAACTTCTGCAGCCACATTCCACCTGCCTAGGTCACCACCTAATAAATTTATAATAAATTATAATGGATAGATTTATCCACAAATTAAACAATTATATCAAGTCTGAACATTAATACATGCGCTCTTTAGTGAACATTCTATATCTAACCGTAACACTGACCAATTTACCTGAGGCAAGAAAGAACAAAACTCAATGAGTGATGAATGGATGATCAGACACATGCATACATATATACATGCATGCATATATCCATACATACATACATACATGTATAAGGGATCTACACATTTTCTACTTTTTTATTGCAAGTAATGGAATACATATCCCGTGAAGAATGCACATACATAATGTTTACTAATATAATTACATAATCTGAAATACATAATGGGACTGAAACACTCTTATGTGCATGTCTGGGTAGTACTGAGACTCTTTCAGAATATGAAATATGTATTTCAGAATATGAAATACATAGATGAGAAGAAAATTTATGACATGCTTAAAATATATATGCACACACAGACACACACACGCACAATTACTACTCTGATTAAACCTCAAAACTCCAATAAATTGGCCCAAGTCCACCAATCAATACACTGTTCATATCAATACACTGAAGCATTGCTATATAATAACTTGTAGAGATCATGTCACTAGAACATGCTTTATTTTAGAATTTTCTATATTACTGTTATTCTGAGTTCCACTCCAAACAGTGTCTACAACATTATGCCAAATTACCCTGTAAATTCGATTTAGTAGCAAAAGGTAGCGTTTCTCATTAAGAGTCATATCTCACTTATAGACCTAATCTTTTATACTTTCTATGATGGCACAATAACCTAATTATCATTGTCCTTTGATTCCTCATCTCTGTAGCTCAAAATGACACTTTACTTTCTAGTCAAAAATAAAATTAGGTGGACAAAAATGTATTAACCCATAATAGGTCAAAAAACAAACAGCTGCCTTAACATTCACACAAACACATAAAAATTTCTTTTATAAATTGTCTTACCATGAAGGAGTCACTTGTTCTAATATTTTAGTTAACCAAAATTAGGTGAATACATTTGATTGAATAAAATATCTCAAAATCTCACATTAAATATGCCCAAATAAACTTTAAGACCAACTTTAAAAACAAGATGCTAAGATAATCTGTGACATCCAGGCATGGTAGCACAGGCTTTTAATCACAGCATTCGGGAGGATGAGCCAGGATTGTGGTTCGTGGACAGTCTCAGCTACTTAGTGAGGCTGTCTGCAACTTAGTGAGAACCTGCTTCAAAATAAAAAATAAAAATAGGGCAGGGATTGTAGCTTGGAGGCCGAATGCCCCTGGGTTCCATTGCCAGAACCCCTCCCCCCATAAAAAGAGAGAGAACTTGTGACAGAAATAAATGCCTTTTAAATTATCATGCTCAACTTGTGGTCCTTAACAGAGATATTTTAATTAGTGCTATGAAACTACTATAGTTTATTCTATTACTTCCACACCTCAAAATTTTCTCCTTCCTTTCCTCCTTCCTATTTTTGGTACTGGCAATTGAACCCAAGGGTGCTCTAGCTCTTAACTTTAGCCCCAGCACTTTTGAGCTTTTACTCTGAAGCAGGGTTTCACTACATTGTTGAGGGTTTCAGTCAATGCAGAGGCTGGCTTTGAACCTTTCATCCTCCTTTCTCAGCCTCCTAAGTATTGAGTTTACGGGCATACATCACCATGCCCAGCCACCTCAGAGTTTTTTTTTTTAAATAAAATTAGAATTCAATTCTATCCTTCATAAAAATATGTTTTTATTTTATGAAAACTTACAAGCTTATTAATAATATACAAAGTAAATGCCGACCCACAAAGCACTTTTCCAGAAAGCAGCAAAGGAAATAGTCACCTGAAAAGCCACATCATTTAATGGTACTTCTCTAAAAATGAAAAAGGACTCAATTTCCTGCTCAATAATCCTATTAGAGCCACCACTTTGAAAATTTATACCAAAATGCTCAGTTTGACTAATTTATCTCAAAAAGCACTTCTGCCCTGAAACCTTTCTTCACTTTTGGTCTTGAATTATCTTAAGAGCCAATCTCAACATCTAATATTAGAATACTGAGAGCTCCCCAATCACAAATCTGCCAGTCACTACTGAAGTTGTGAGCAGGATAAATGAAATGAAATATCGAATTCTCTTGTTTCTTTTAAGAAATATCATTACTAAAGGAAAGTAATGAATAACAGTATCATTACAATTGCCCATAAAGACTATGATTTGAATTAGTGAATTAAAAACTTATCAATTCATTCCCTTTTGAGGAATTTTTCAAAAATAAAAATTTACTGCATGATTTTACAGCTATATAAAATGGAGATTAATTATTTTACTCTTTTTGTTTCATTGACTACAGATCAGGTTAGTTTTTACTTGGGATGCTTTTACAGCCTGATCAGAGAATATGATATATTAGTAAATTCTAGAAAGCTAAGAAGGATTTGAGCTTTCTGAAACCACTAAGTAATTTGGGAAAGGAGAAACATCATGAGCTGGCCAAGCTGTTCTCTCTAGACCTGATTCTCAGAAGAGAAAAGCAACAGCAAAATTAAAATTGGAGTTAATGGATCATGTGCAGAGAGCAAACTCAGTTATGCTTTTATTTTGGCTCCACTTTAAAGGTACCAAAAGTAAATTTACCCAGACTGGCTCACATCTCAACCTGCAGAACTTTTAAATCTGCTTTCCTGGTGTGGGTTTAGGAAGAGAACAAAAAGAAACAAGTGAAATCTAAAATGTCAGGTATTTACTTTGTCTGTTCTTGTGATGCTCCTGTCCTGGGTCCTTTCCCCTTTATTTTCTCTTCTACTCTTTTCTTTTCTTTCTTTTTTGTGGTACTGGGTTCCTGGAAACCCTTCTACCTTCAGGCTTCACTCCCAGACCTACTTTATATTTTTACTTAGAAACAGGGTCTCTTGCCGGCGTGGTGGCGCACGCTTGTACTCCCCGCGCTTGGGAGGCAGAGACAGGAAGATTGCGCAGGTTCAAAGCCAGCCGTGCGCGCTGGCTTAGGAGACCCTGTTTCCAAATAAAAATGTAAAAATAGGTCTGGGAGTGTAGCCCAGAGGTAGAAGGGCTTCCAGGAACCCCAGTATCATCAAAAAAAAAAAAAAGAAAGAAAGAAAGAAAAAAAAAAGAAAAAAAGAAACAGGGTCTCTTAAGCCAGTGAGGCTGGCTTTGAACCAGCGCGATCCTCCTGTCTCTGCCTCCCAAGCGCAGGGATTGCAAGGGTGTGCCACCACATCCAGAGATACTTTCCCCTTTCTTTGCTGTAACTCTCCTTTCTAACCCAAACAGAGCCTTGCAAATGCCATCCTCCCAGTGCTGGAAGTGTAGAACAGCTGGCCACGAGTTCTCTTCCCTCAGCTGACCCAGTCTTGCCTCCCATGAACTAACTCATGCTTCTACCAAAAAATGAGAGTGCTCACTTTCCCAAAGAAATGTTTCCTTCTTTTTTAATTAGTTTTTATTGGTGCATTGTATTTATATATCATAATGAGGTAAAAAAAAAAAAAAACCAAACTTGTGTAGGCATAAATGCACATATCACCCAACCAGACCCCACCCAGTCCCCACCACACTCCCTCCCCATCCCTCCCTCCCATGCTTGGTTTAGTGGTTGACTTCGATATGAATAAGTACACCATATGCTTTAAACCATTTCCCTCTCCCCATCTCCCATCTCCACAGTTAGGTTGTCTTATTTGGTCCTCTATAGGATCTCTTTTTTCACCTGGAGTTCCTCCTATGACCCCATTCACCCTAGCTTTCACATATTAGGGAAAGCATCCATTTCCTTACTTTTTTGTGACTAATCTCACTTAGCATAATATCCTCAAGATCCATCCATTTCCCTGAAAATGCTGAAATTGTATTTTTTTTAGTGGCTGAGTAAAATTCCATTGTGTACATGTATCACAGTTTTGTAATCCATTCATCTGTTGATGGACATCTTGGCTGGTTCCACAGTTTGACTATAGTGAATTGTGCAGCTATGAACATAGATACACGGGCATTAGTTTAGTAGTTTGGTTTTCTTTCTTTTGGGGAGATACCTAGAAGTGGTATTCCTGGATCAAATGGTACATTTGTTCCCATTCTTCTGAGGATTCTCCATACTGTTTTCCAAAGTGGTTGCACTAATTTGCAATCCCACCAACAAAGTTTTATTTATTTTTTTGTTTTTGTTTTTGTTTTTAAAAATTTTATTTTATTGGTGCACTATATTCATACATCATAGTGGGATACAAACTTTTGTAGACATACATGCACACATCGCCCAGTCAGCCCCCACCCGATCCCCACCCCATTCTCTCCCCATCCCTCCTTCCCATGCTTGGCTTAGTGGTTGACATCTAGTATTATAGCAATTTATCCAAAATTAAAAATGATAATCTCACATAACAGTTTCATTTGTCTGATACCAAGCGTTTGATGATTTAAAGATAACATTTCAATATTTCTTTTTGCTTTCTTTCTTACCAGAGCATATTTTTTTCTGTTTTTTTAGGTGAAACTATCATATATTTATATATTTATTTTTCAGAAAAAAATCTATCCTAATATGGAATATGAATTCTAGATACCCAAAACGATCTTGAAAAAGAACAAAGCTAGCAGATATATATTTTCTGATTTCAAACCATATAAAGCTACAATAATTGAAACAGTGTAGTACTGTTTTAAGGCAGATATATAGACCATTGGAGTTAAATACAAGCCTAGAGCTAACTTCTTCCCTATATTGTCAAGTTATTTTTGATAAGGTTTCCACGAAGATTTGGTGGTGGAAATAATAATCTTTTAACTAAATATTGTTGAAAAATAATAATTACATGGAAAAGAATAAAATTGGACCCTTACCTAATCCCACATACAAGTATTAACTCAAACTAGATAAAAGACCTAAATATAAATCTTAAGACTATAAACATTTAGGAGAAAATCTGGGTCATAAAACCTCACAACATTGAAATTGGCAGTGATTTCTTGGATATGATTTCAATGGCACAGGCAACAGAAGAATATACAAACTCCCTAAAAAATAAAAGAAAATATTGTATATCCAAAGACAATGTAAACAGAGTTAAAAGTTACTAATAGAATTGGATAAAATATTTCCAAATGCTATATCTGAAGGTATATTAATATTCCAACTAGAAATCCTAAAAATTAACAACAATAAAGGCAAACAATACAATTTAGAGATAGGTAAAAGACTAACATAAATAATGAACCTCCACAGATAACCAATCTTAGTTGTCTGTTGGATGGAAACTCTTGTTTCTCTGGTTCTGGTGTGTGTTACCTATTTCTTCTTTGTAGTTAATCTCTTTGAGTATTTTCTCTAGCGCTGGTTTTGAAGACATAAATTCCTTCAGTTTCTGTTTGTCATGGAAGCTTCTTATTTCTCCATCTAATTTGATAGAAAGTTTTGCTGGATAGGAAATTTTTGGCTGGAAGTTGTTTTCTTTCAGAGTTTGGAATATGTTACTCCAAGCCCTTCTGGCTCTCATGACTTGGTTTGGGAAGTCTGGAGTGATTCTAATTGGTTTGCCTCTGAATGTCACTTGGCCCTTTGTTTTTGTTGCCTTTAAGATTCTCTGCTTGGCTTCCACATTGGTCATTTTGACAATTATATGGCATGGGGATCCTCTTCTCCGATCCGGTCTAAAGGGAGTTCTATAAGTTTCCTGGATCTGTGTATCAACCTCTTGCTCTATATTTGGAAAATTTTCTGCTATTACTTCCTTGAAGAGATTGTTGATCCCTTTGGTATCACTTTCTTTTCCCTCCTCTATTCCAATTATTCTTAGGTTAGCTCTCTTAAGATGGGCCCATATTTCTTCAATGTCAGATTCCTGCTGATGGATATTTTTTTCTAGATTAGAAACTATGCATTCATTTTTGGATTGCTCATCTTCTAAGAGCGAGATTCTGTTCTCCATGTGTTCTAATCGGTTGTTTGTACTTTGAATTGAGGCCTTTACTTCATTAATTGCATCCTTTATCTCTTTTTGGCTCTCTCTGAGTTCTTTTCGAAGCACCTCTATTATTTCTACAGTTATTTTCCTGATTTGATCTTCTAGAAATCTCTGATTTTCTATTTTATCAGGTTCTGATGTTGTGGGGTTGTGCACATTCATTACTCCAGTGTTATTCCTCTTTCCCATGATTTCGGAGGTTTGTGCCTTCTCTGGGTTCTTCCCTTGGGTCACTATGGCTTCACTTAAGGTGCTCTGGATCTCGAGTCTGTATTATCTCAGACCCCACTACTCCTTTACTGGGTTGTATCACAGAGTCTCCGACCCAGGGAGTCGATAGAGGCTGCTTTAAACTATGGGGGGTGCCAGGTTGCACGTTCTCCTATGGTGTGATATCTCTGCCACCACCACTCCCTCACTGGGTCAAGTCCCAGGAGGCACAATACTGGGATTTCTCCTCTGTGGCCCGCAATTTGACTCACTGTTCTTGAGTACGTAGATGTAGCTGTACTGGACTTGGTGAATTCACTGCTGCTGCCGCCGCCGGTGGCAATATGACGCCTCTGCCACGCCCTCGGCCATGAGGCTGGCGTATTTTTTCTTCTCTGGTTTTGACTTCCACTCTGATTCCCTGCAGCGTGTGCTGAGCTCAGCCACTGGGAGCTTTAAATGCTGTCTGCGCCGAAAGATCCCGCCTGGCTGTTCCGCATCGGCTCACCTCGGCTTGCTGTAGCCGTCCGCTGAGTTCGCCGCTGCCGCCGGCAGTATGGCGCTGCTGCCGCGTCCTCGGGCGCGTGTGTCTCCTCTGTGGCCCTGAGCTCTGTTCTCAGTCCGCTTTCTCTCTGGAGCCTGGTGTTTTTTTTTGTTTTTCTGGTGATGGTGTTTTCTGGCTATGAAAGGCGCATCTTTTTGTGGTAATGGAGATTGGTTGTTAGCGGGACTCTTAAGCCCCGCTTTTCTCGGTCGCCATCTTCCCGGAAGTCCCAACAAAGTTTTAGAGTTTCCTCTTCTCCACATCCTTGCCAGCATTTGTTGTTGTTCATGTTTTGAATGATTGCCATTCTAGTTGGACTTAGGTGAAATCTCAGGGTAGTTTTGATTTGCCAATAATGTTGAGCATTTTTTCATGAATTTATTTGCCATTTGAATTTTTTCTTTTGTGAAGTGTCTATTTAGTTCACTTGCCCATTTTTTGATTGGATGATTTGGGTTTTTTGTGTTGAGCTTCTTGAGTTCTCTATATATTCTAGATATTAGTCCTCTATCAGAGGGGTAGGTGGCAAAAATTTTCTCCAATTCTGTTGCCTCTCGATTGAGGTTCTTGACAGTTTCCTTTGCTGAACAGAAGCTCTTCAATTTCATGCAATCCCACACATTGATTCACCATTTGGTTTGTTGTACCTTTGGGGTCTTGTTGAGAAAGTTTTTTATCTCTGCCTATGTGTTGCCGTGTTGGACCTATGCCCTCTTCGAGGAGCCTTAAGCTCTCTGGTCTAATTTCCAAGTCTTTGATCCATCTTGAATTGACTCTTATGCAGGGTGAGAAACTGGGATTAATTTCCAATTTTCTGCATATGGTTAACCAGTTTTGCTAACACCATTTGTTGAAGAAGCTATCTTTCTTCCAGTGTATGCTTTTGGCCCCTTTGTCAAAAATCAATTGGCTGAAAGTGTGTAGACTTGTTTCTTGGTCTTCTATTCTGCTCCATTGTTCTATTTGTCTGTTTTTGTGCCAGTACCATGCTCTTTTTATTACAATGGCTTTGTAGTATAGTTTAAAGTCAGGTATTGTGATTCTTCCTGCATGGTTTTTATTGCTGAGAATTACTTTGGCTATTCTGGGCCTTTTGTTAGTCCAAATAAATTTAAGGACTGATTTTTTTATGTTTGTAAGGAATGATCTTGGTAGTTTAATGGGCATTGTGTTGAATCTATAGATCACTTTTGGAAGTATGGTCATTTTGATAATATTTATTCTGCCTATCCACGAGCATGGAAGATCTTTCCATTTTCTAAGATCTTCAATTTCTTTTTTCAATGTTTTATAATTTTCTTTGTAGAGATCTTTTACCTCCTCGGTTAAGTTTATTCCCAAGTACTTTATTTTTTTGTGGGTGATCTTGAGTGGAAGTGTTTTCTGAATTTCTTTTTCAGTGGGTTTATGGTTGCTGTACAGAAAACCTTCTGAGTTTTTAAGATTGATTTTTTATCCAGATACTGCTGAATTTGTTTATCAGTTCTATAAGCCTTTTGGATAACTTTATTGGGTTTTCTAAATATAGTCTCATGTCTTCTACAAATAGTGAAAGTTTGAGTTCTTCTTTCCCTATTTGTACTTTTTTGATTTCCTTCTATTGCCTTACTGCTCTGGCTAGAGTCTCAAGTACTGTATTGAAGAGAAGTGGTGATAATGGACATCTTTGTCTTGTTCCTGTTTTTAGGTGTAATTCTCCTTCCTTGAACTGTCTTTTTTTGATTTTGGTATTAATGTAATGTTGGCTTCATAGAATGTATTTGGGAGAATTTGTTTTTTTCTATTTCACAAAATAGATTGAGGAGTATTGTTATTGCTCTTCAATAAAGGTTTTATAGAATTCATTTGGGAAACCATCTGGTCCTGGGCTTTTCTTTGATGGTAGGCTCTTTATTGCTGTTCCAATCTCTTTGATTGGTATTGGTTGGTTTAAGTGTTCTATACCTTCTTGACTCAGTTTAGGAAGGTTGTATCTATCTAGAACATTGTCAATTTCCTCCAGATTTTCCATTTTGTTGGAGTATAGTTTTTCAATGTAGTGTCTGATAATCCTCTGGATTTCTACACTGTCAGTAGTAATATCTCCTTTTTTATCTCTTATCTTCATAATTTGGGTTGATTCTTTTTTTTAGTTAGGTTGGCTAGTGGTTTGTTGATCTTATTAATTTTTTTTAAGAAACCAGCTTTTGGTTTTGTTGCTTTTCTATATTGTTTTCTTATTCTCTACTTTGTTAATTTCTGCTCTGGTTTTAATAATTTCCTGTCTTCTACTGGCTTTGGGATTAGATTGTTCCTGTTTTCAAGGTCTTTGAGATGTGTCATTAGGTTATTTATTTCATGATTTTTTTGTCTCCTTTGTGAGCACTCAGTGCTATAAATTTTCCACATAATACTGCCTTCAAAGTGTCCCAGAGGTTTTGATATGTTGTGTCTTTATTTTCATTTGTTTCTAGAAATTTCTTGATTTCACCTCTTACATCTTCTATGACCCATTCTTCATTCAGAAGTGTGATGTTCAGCCTCCACATGTTCATGTGGTTTCTTTGGGTCTTTTTATAGTTGATTTCTAATTTTATTCCATTATGATCTGAAAAGACACAGGGAAGTATGTCACATTTTTCAAATTTGCTAGTGCTCATTTTGTGTCCCAGAATGTGATCAATTTTGGAGAAAGTTCCATGAGCAGCTGAGAAAAAGGTGTACTCTGCTGTAGTTGGATGAAATATTCTATATGTGTCTAACAGGTCCATTTGATTAATGGTGTTCTTTAGTTCTGAGGCATCTCTACTGACCTTTTGTCTAGATGATCTGTCTAATGGTGGGAAAAGTGTGTTGAAGTCTCCCAGTATTATTTTATTGGGATTTATGTGTAGTTTAATGTCAAAGAGTGTTTGTTTTATGAAAGTAGTTGCACCTATCTTTGGGACATAAGTGTTGATTATTGTTATTTCCTCTTATTGGATTTTTCCTTTTACCAGTAAGAAATGGCTGTCTTTGTCTATTCTAATTAGCTTGGGCTTGAAGTCTAGCTTGTCTGATAGTTACTACTCCTGCTTGCCTTAGAGTTCTGTTGGCATGGAGTACCTTGCTCCATCCCTTTAAGTTTGTTTCTATCTTTACTTGTAAGGTGTGTTTCTTGCAAGCAGCAGATAGATGGGTTCTGTTTTTTAATCCATTTTGCCACTTTATTTCTTTTTATTGGGGAATTGAGGCCATTTACATTTAGTGTGATTATTGAAAGATGATTTTTAATTCCTAACATGTTAAGATTTTATTTCTGTTTGAAAGACTGTTTGTTCTTTTTTGTTTAGTTGTCTGCTGGACAAAAATTCTTGTTTCTATGGTTCTGGCATGTATTACTTATTTCTTCCTTGGAGTTAATCTCTTTGAGTATTTTCTCTAGTGCTGGTTTTGAAGACATAAATTTCTTCAGCTTCTGCTTGTCATGGAAGAATTTTATTTCCCCATCTAATTTGAGAGATAGTTTTGCTGGGTAGGAAATTTTTGGCTTGAAGTTGTTTTCTTTCTGAGTTTGGAATGTATTACTCCAGGCCCTTCTGGCTTTCATGACTTGGTTTGGGAAGTCTGGAGTGATTCTAATTCATTCACCTCTAAATGTCACTTGGTCTTTTATTTTTGTTGCCTTTAAGATTTTCTCTTTGGCTTCTACTTTGGTCATTTTGACCATTATGTAGCGTGGGGAACCTTTCCTCAGATTTTGTCAAAAGGGAGTTCTATACATTTCCTGAACCTGTGTATCCACCTACTGCTCTATGTTTGGAAAATTTTCTATTATTTCTTTGAAGAGATTGTTAATCCCTTTTGTTTCATCTTCTTTTCCCTCCTATATGCTGATAATTCTGAGGTTAGCTCTCTTAAGATAGACCCATTATTTCTTCAATGTCCAATTCCTGTTGAAGAATTGTTTTTTCTATGTTATGAACTATGCGTTCATTCTTGGAGTGATCATCTTCTAGTAGTGAGATTCTATTCTCTATGTGGTCTAATCTATTGTTTATAGTTTGAATTGATGTCTTTACTTCAATGATTGCATCTTTTTAATTCTTTCAGACTTTCTCTAAATTCTTTTCTAGAATCCTGAATTATTTCTACAGTTATGTTCCTGATTTGGTCTTCTGGAAATCTCTGCATTTCTGTGTTATCATTTCTGTTATTGTGGAGTTGTGGGAGTTCAGTGCTCTGTTGTTGTTACTCTTTCCCATGATTTCAGAAGTTTGTACCTGTTGCCTTTGGTAGATTTCTTTCAGGCTCTAGGTGTCAGCTGGTATATTCAAAGGCAAGTTGTGATCAACAGTGAAGGTTGAGTAAGGAGGGAAGAAAGGGACTAAATAGAAGAATAGAGTGAGGTCTGATAGGGTCGAATAGTATGAGTATATGAGTTTGTTAAAGTAATATATACTAGAGATTAGATATAGTCCCAATGTAGTAGAATTCTAGTAACCATTGTATAGTTTGTGGTATTGTGAAATGAACTGGATTCAATACATGACTAGGGAGAAATAAAAAGAAGAAAAAGAAGAAAAATGATAGATGAGAGAGAGGGTAGAGTGGGTTTGTACAAGGGAAGAAGCTTGGGAGAGGATTTGGTATGGGGGTTAAAAAACAACAAAAACAAATACAGCAAAACAAATATCATAAAAACAAAACAAAAGACCCACAAAGCCCTTCCAAAAATGAAAAAGCAAAAAAAAAAAAAAAGAACCAATCAGATATACATACATACATACAAAAACAGAGCGAAAAACCCCAAACAATCCCACCAATAAATTGATGCAACACTACAAACAAATTCAGCAGTCTCTCTCTGTGTAGATACCGATTGCTATGGTGACCTTTCCCTATGTGAGTCTGGTTCTCTAAGTCTTTTCAGTCTATACAGATGGATGATATCAATGGGGGTTGGTATTAATAGAGTGAAGGTCACCCTCCACACTTTCCACAGACTTGGAGCCTAGGTCTTTCCCTGCCTCTGTTGGCAGTGTATGCCTCTGAAACCAAACTGAATGTAGGGGTCTCAGTTCTACATAGCTCGGGATGGGCTATTCTGAGCTTTCCCTGAGCCCCACAATTGGAATGTCTGTGGTGTTCCCGGCAATCCTGCTCCTTGGGTTTAGAGTTAAGCATAAGATCCCCCCTACACTTTCCACTGGTCTGAGGCTGTCAGTCTGAGCTTCTGATATGATCAACAGCAGATCTCACTCCCACCTTCTCTGAGTTCTTCTCCAATTTACCAGAACTTTACTTATTGTGCTCTGGATCTCTGGGGGATATGGCTATCTCCGCTGCCGCTGCTCCTTTCCTGAGTTGTATTGCAAGGCCTCAGACCAAGGGAGTTTCCCGCAGCTGCGCAAGACTCTGAGGTCACTGGGCTGAGGCTTTCCTTCAGGGAACTGCAATAAGGGTGCAGCAATTTCTGCCACCCCTATTCCTGCATTGCCTTGAACCTCAAGAACTCAGACCCAGAGAGTTTATCAAAGCTGGTTGAGTCCCTGTGGATGCAATGCTGGGATTTCTCCTGTAGGGGCCACCATTTCACTTATGATTGCATTGGCGCTCTGCTGGTGCTTTTGCTGGAGCCTTTGTGGGCATGGTTAACTCCATGGCTTTCCAGAAATATGGTATCTCTGCCACACCCTCAGTAGTAGGGCTGGTGTATCTTCCTTCTGGTTTGAGCTCCGCTCTGAATTCCTGGAGACGTTGATGGGCTCAATCACTGAAAATTTTAGCTTGTTTTTGCACTGAAAGAACTGCTGAATACATCCACCTGGACTGCTTCTGGTCACTTCAGCTCCTTATCCTCCTTGGAGTCTGATTCTGTGAGTCAGTCACAGTGGCTTTGGCAGGGCAGCACCCACTGTGGCAAGCCGCTTTTTTTTCCCTGCTTCTCAGATTATTCTAGTCTTCCTTTTCTTTGTCTCTTTAATTTATAGCTTTTATTTCTCTATTGATAGTAGTTTCTGACTCTGTAGGGCATTATTTTTGCCACTATAGAGATGGAGGGTCAGCAGTGTTGATAGAAGCTGCTTTACTAGGTCACCATCTTCCAAATGTTTCCTTATTTAAAACCTTAATCCACACACTATTTCCTCTGTCTGAAAAGTCTCTCATCAGTTCCCATCTGTATTCAGAAAGTTTCTGTATAGTGCCAACACCTTCCAAGAGGCCTCCCTATGTCCCTCATCTCAGCATTAATTCACTTATCCCTACTCCTGGCATCCATTCCTTTACATTATTCCTTTTGTTCCATGTTAAGCATCTTATTCTTATTACAATTAATTTTATGCCTTCCTACCTGAGTAGTATACAGAACTTGAGATAAAAAAATTAAAGGTATGTGCTTCTATTCAGTACACTAATTAGAAAAGTGCTGCCTTTGCCTTCCCACAGTAGGTTCTCATATCAGTTGTATTAATTAAATCTTGTCCAAAGTTATCTCCTCTGGGAAATATACCAACTGACAATTAAATGACAGGAAATACTATGATTGTAGATTGTAAATTTGTGATGAATTTTTGGATAGGAAAGGGTATAAGTACCATCATTTACTTAGATTAACTACAATTTCCAGAAACATTATTAGTTCTTTCCTGCTTGGTTCCTTCTGAGACTGAACCAGACAAATTTTCTATGTGATACATTTGTTAAACAGTGTGTCTGAACACAGTCTGTCTGACATTGATAAACTGTTTGAAATTTTGCATTAAAATGAGGAAGAAATCACAGAGTGTGTGACTATTGCACTTTAAAATGTTACTCAGCACTGATTGCATGAGAAAGTTTTTTATGGTAGCTAAGGGGATAAAGGTTTGTGTGCTTGTGGTAAATAGATGGAGAGAGAGAGAGAGAAGGCAGAAGATAGATGAAGATTATATCTAGTCAGTGCTGACAGAATGACTTACTTTCACTTCCTTCAAGCACAGGCAATATCCTTTCATTTTTCATTGGCTGGAAAATATGTCAACTAAAATTTTCCTTTATTTATCTTCTTATTTTCTCAGTATCTGCCTCATTTATAAGGATAGATATTATTCGAATTGCACCCTTTCTCCATGTAAAGGAAATATGCATACTTTCTTCATAAAGTACAATTGCCATAATTCAGAATCTAAGAATCCAAAATACATATATTTGAATTTTCTAAGAATTTCATATTTATTTATTTGTTTATTTATTTATTTATTTATTTATTTATGGAGATTGGGCCCAGGAGCATTCTACCTTCAAGCTGCACTCCCAGTCTTTTTATTTTTTGTTTGGAAACAGGGTCTTTCTAAGTTGCTTAGGGTCTTACTAAATCGCTGAAATTGACCTTGAACCTTAGATTCTCCTGTCTCAGTCTCCCAAATTTCGGGATTATAGGCATGTACCAGTACACTTGATTAGTATTTCACTATTGACAAATAATACAGAACAAGTAACTCAGTTTCAAGATTTAATAAACAACACAAAGTTCTCTACATTTCGGAATATCAATGAGTACATTAGTGATAGTTGTATATACCATAAGATTTCATTCACCATGATTACTCTTTTTTTTTTTTAAGTTTTTCTATTTTTTGAAACAGGGTCTCACTGAGTTGTGAAGGGCCACACTAAGTAGCTGAGCTTGTCAGCAAACTGTGATCCTCTGGTCTCCACCTCCTGAATGCTAGGCTTACAAGCATGAGCCACCATGCCCAACCTCACTGTGATTACTCTTAAGAGCTATAGAAACTTGTAATTAATTGGAAGAAAATTATTGAGGCCAAGTTACATCTTTTTACTTATTTCCCTGGGAACACTGGCTTCCACATTTTCAAGGGTTCCTTTTAAAAAACTATCAATATTTAACATTCACTTTGTTGAACATTATAAATAGAAATTATAATAAACAGCTCCATCTTTCCAATCATGCTTATAAAGCTATTTTCTTTCAGCATTTCTGTGTTGAGTTCCTCTGTAGTTTACCTTCTACTGCTCAGTAATCTGTTTATACAATTACTCCTCAATTTGCCACCATTAGATAATTTGTATGGATTTTCAACTAGGGTATGTGAAAATTTATTTTTCTGAAAATTTATTTTATTGTCTATGGTCTATATTGATATGGTCCTCCAAAATTTACATATTAAATCATAAACCTTACAGTGATGGTATTAAGATGTGAGGATTTTAGTAAGTGACAAGAGCCAAAGAAGGACATAGCATTCACCCCTTCCAGCGCGAGGATGAATCAAGGCCCATCTTTGAAGCAGAGAGTAATCCCTCACTGAGAAGGTAGAAAGGAAATAGGCAGATAGGGAAAAGGCCTTGGTAGAAAAAAGTTAATTTCCTGAGTTTCCTGAGGGGCAACAAATGCCTGAAATTCCAAAGGCTCAGAGATAAGAAGGCCAGAGCTTCACAAACCCATCCTGAGTTTCCTAATCAACAAACCCACCAAGCAAGTCTGGCATTCCTGAAAGGAGACACTTCAAAGGACTTGCAAATGCCCTATGCAAATTCTCCTTGGAATCCCAAAAGTCACTCTAACCAGAAACTGACTTGTAAGCAGTCAGGCAAGGCCAGTCAGATGGCAAAAGGGGGACTTTCCCGCTCAGGACCCCCTCCCCTTTTGGGGAGCTGTTCTCTCTCTCGCAGGTCATGTTGGCCCTGAGAGAAGGCAGAGTGCATTTGAGGGCACGTGGCTTTGGCGACTCTCGAGTAGTGACCTGAAGGCCTCTGCTGGACATCATGGCTGGTCAGGCCCCTAGGGGTGACCTGTACCTCTTTTCTGGCAGATCGCGTGGACTCTGGGAGAAAATAGTTTGCAACTGATGGGCACTTGGCTTGGGCAACACTCGGGTAGTGACCCTGAAGGCAGCTACTGGACCCCGGAGTTCCGACCGCCCCTATAGGGTGTTCAGCCACTTTTCTCTATTCCCTTCTGGCAGATCGCGTGGACTCTGGAAGAAAGCAGCCTGCACCTGAAGACAATTCGGCTTGGGCTACTCTCAAATATTGTCCTGAAGCAGCTGCTGGACCCAGAGTCCCATCCCCTTTGGGGGTGTTCAGCCACCCTTGCCCCATTCCCTGATGCTTCCAATAAACCTTTTACTCCCCTTCCTGAGGTCTGCGGGTGTCATTCTTCGCTAACCGTAGAAAAGAACTCGCCGGGTTTTCTCTCAAGAAACCCCCGTTTCATCACCAGACATTGTATCTGTTGGCATCATGATCTTGAACTTCTCAACTCCCAGAACTATAAAAAACTGCATTTGCATAATTTGTAAAGCATCTAGCTTATTTTTCTATATTAGCTCAAATGAACTAAAATACTACCTTTCCTTAATTTTTCTTGTTAAATCATTATTTTATTACTTATAACTTCATTGTGTATATTATAATAAAAGGCAGTTCAATCTTTATTTTCTTGTTCCATCATCCATGAACTATATCCTGTGATTTCTCAGTTTACAATATATGAAGTATAACAATCAAAATTTAGAATTTTTAAGGAAGGTCATCAAATTATCTTTTTTAATAAGAAGGGGCTAGCTCTCAATCCTCTCCTTCTCAGAATTCCTCCTTAAGAAAATACTAAGCCTGGAAGATGCCAGATTTGTTAGTCTTAAAATGCAAGTTTACAAGCCTTCTGATCTCTAGAACTCTAAAGATAATGCTTTGAGATGAAGTTTGAAATCTCTCACAAGTCGTAGAGGAGACAATCACAAGGCAAAAGGAATAAGCTTTAAATTGTTCTCCTTCTAGTTTTGTGAACAGATTTATATGGAATTCTGCCCAGAATATAAAGATATCCCATGCTGCAGTTCCCTGCATATAAATCTCTGCTATGTTCTTACTAATAAATGTGTGTGTTTTTTTCCTGTACTGCTACAAGAGGCTGATTAAGGAAATTGTCTTTTGTTAACAGAATTTTTTTATTTACCCAATGGTCACTAGAACTAGGACTCTTTCTTTTCTATTTTATACTTTCTATAACTTTAATTTTCTATATTTTCATGGCCAATAAAATTCATAGTTTTAAAATTTTAAATATTCCATGCATTGCCTATAGGTTGAATTAAGTTAAATGTCAACCAAACAATGCATAAATTGTTATGGATATGTAAATATTATTTATGCCAAAGTTAAGTACTGATGATGTTTTTCCTCCCCTTTAGATTCTAAAAACAGTTTTGTGCCACCTAAATAAGAATTTTTCCAGCATCAAGATTAAAACAGGGAGCTGGGCGTGGTGGCTCACACTTGTAATCCCAGCATTCAGGAGGCTGAGACCAGATGATTGTGGTTCACAGACAGCCTCAGCTACTTAGTGAAGCCCTCTGCAACTCAATGAGACTTGGTTTCAAAATAAATAATAAGAAATAGGTCAGAGGGTGTAGCTTGGAGGTTGAATGCTCTTGGGCAAAAAGATTAAAACAATTCTCCTTCAAGCTTATATCATTCCTTAGATTAGATATACATTTTTATATAGTTTTGAGACAGTGTCTTATATTTTTCTTTTGAGAAAGTGAGCATAAAATAGCCCTAATGTCTACAAATTACAACTTTTTCTATCTAGTGCTTAAAATGTGTTTTATTTTCAAAGGCATAGTCTTGGAGTTCATTCAATCATTAAATTCCATATCAAATTTTTAAGAAGAGACCTGCTATATGGCTATTATATTGTGGTGACTGAATCAATTTCACCAATTCTTTTAAAATATTTATTCTTTTAATTAATTGACTAGTTAATTATTAAGTATTAATAATTAATACTTTAGGTGCTAGGGATTAAACCCAGGAGCATTATACCTCTAAGCCATATCTATAGCCCTATTTTATTTCTTGTTCTGAAACAGAGCTCACTAAGTTGGTAAGGCTGCCTTTTACCTGCAATCCTCCTGTCTTAGCCTCCCAAGTGCTAGAATTACAGGTGTATGCCACCATGCCTAGCTTCATTTAATCATTTTTTAAATATCCTTTACCTTCTAATTACCACAACTCTAACTTCACCCAATATCCAATCGTGCTGCTCCTAGACCACATCTACACATAGACTTGCTTCAATTTTAAATGTCTACATGTAGACTTCTGGGAAGATGGCGACGGAGGAAAGCGGCACTTACAAGTCCCGCTAACAATCCAACTCTACTACCACAAAACCAGCGCCTTTCAGAGCCAGAAAACACCACCAGCAAAGAAATAAAAACGGTAAATACAAGGGACAGAGAAAAAGGGCTGGAAAAACAAGACACCGGAAAAAAAACAGCCCGAAGTGCCACGCCCACGTGGCGCGGAGCGGCCAGAGCAGCCGGAGTGGTCAGAGCTGCAGCGCGGATTGGCCGGAGCGGCGGCGCGGAGTGGCCGGAGCCGCGGAGCAGAGCGGCTGGAGCAGCCAGAGCGGAGCAGCCAGAACAGCCGGAGCAGCCAGAGCCACGCCGCATGGCCGGAGTGGCCAGACCCGCAGTGCAGAACAGCCAGAGCCGCGGTGCAGAGTGGCCGGAGCAGCCAGAGCGGCCAGAGCCGTCATGTGGAGCAGCCAGAGCCACGGCACAGAGAGGCCGGAGCGGCGTGGCCTACATCTCCCCTAGCAGCACAAGGCTCCAGAGAGGAGGGAGACTCAAAACAGAGCTCAAATCCAGAGAGGAGGTACTCTGGCCTCATGGCCTAGGATGCAGAAGCAGCGTCTTACTGCTGGCGGCAGCGGCGAGTTCACCGGACGGCCCTAGACCAACCCACTCAACCAGCCACAGGTGCCTGAGAGGAGGGGTGGACAGCGAGCCGAGGTGAGCAGGTGCTGAACAGCCAGGCGGCAGCAGCAGACTCTCCCAAATACATTCTATGAAGCCAACATCACACTAATACAAAAACCGAATAATGATAGTTCAAGGAAGGAAAACCACAGGCCTATATCTCTGATTAACTTGGATGCAAAACTATTAAACAAAATACTAACAACACGCATTCAAAACCACATCAAGAAAATCATTCACCATGACCAGGTAGGGTTCATCCCAGGGATGCAAGGCTGGTTCAATATATGAAAATCAATCCATGTAATTCATCATATAAACAGAATCAAAGACAAAAACCACATGATCATCTCAATAGATGCTGAAAAAGCATTTGATAAAATTCAACATCCATTTATGATAAAAACACTGCAGAGAATTGGAATAGAAGGAACATATCTCAACATTATTAAGGCAATCTACAATAAGCCCACTGCCAACATCATATTAAATGGGGAAAAACTTCAAGAATTCCCCCTAAAAACTGGAACGAGACAAGGATGTCCACTATCACCACTTCTCTTCAATATAGTACAAGAGACTCTAGCCAGAGCAATAAGGCAAGAAAAGGAAATCAAAGGAGTACAAATAGGAAAAGAAGAACTTAAGCTTTCACTATTTGCAGATGACATGATACTATATTTAGAAAACCCAACAAACTCAACCAAAAGGCTTATAGAACTGATCAACAAATTCAGCAAAGTATCTGGATACAAAATCAATCTTAAAAAATCAGAAGCTTTCCTGTACACCAACCATAAATCCACTGAAAAAGAAATTCAGAAAACACTTCCACTCAGGATCTCCCACAAAAAAATAAAATACCTAGGAATAAACTTGACCAAGGAGGTAAAAGATCTCTACAAAGAAAATTATAAAACACTGAAAATAGAAATCGAAGAAGATCTTAGAAGATGGAAAGATCTTCCATGTTCATGGATTGGCAGAATAAATATCATTAAAATGGCCATCCTCCCAAAAGTGATCTACAGATTTAATGCAATGCCCATTAAACTACCAAGATCATTCCTCACAGACATAGAAAAATCGGTCCTTAAATTTATCTGGAATAACAAAGAGCCCAGAATAGCCAAGGTAGTTCTCAGCAACAAAAACCACGCAGGAGGAATCACAATACCTGACTTTAAACTATACTACAAAGCCATTGTAATAAAAACAGCATGGTACTGGCAAAAAAAACAGATATATAGACCAATGGAGCAGAATAGAAGACCCAGAAACAAGTCCACACACTTTCAGCCAATTGATTTTTGACAAAGAGGCCAAAAACATACACTGGAAAAAAGATAGCCTCTTCAACAAATGGTGTTGGCAAAACTGGTTAACCATATGCAGAAAATTGGATGTTAATCCCACTTTTTCACCCTGTACAAAAGTCAACTCACGATGGATCAAAGACTTGGAAATTAAACCAGAGACTTTGAAGCTCCTTGAAGAGGGCATAGGTCCAACACTACAACACATAGGCACAGACAAACATTTCCTCAACAAGACCCCAAAGGCACAACAAATTAAAAGGAGAATCAATACATGGGATTGCATGAAACTGAAGAGCTTCTGTTCAGCAAAGGAAACTATCAAGAACCTCAATCGAGAGCCAAAAGAATGGGAGAAGATTTTTGCCACCTACACCACTGATAGAGGACTAATATCTAGAATATACAGAGAACTCAAGAAACTCAACACTAAGAAAACAAAGCATCCAATAACAAAATGGGCAAATGAACTAAATAGACACTTCACAAAAGAAGAAATTCAAATGGCCAATAAATGCATGAAAAAATGCTCAACATCACTGGCAATCAGAGAGATGCAAATCAAAACTACCCTGAGATTTCACCTAACTCCAACTAGAATGGCCATCATTCAAAACACAAACAACAACAGATGCTGGAGAGGATGTGGAGAAGTGGGAACTCTAAGACATTGTTGGTGGGATTGCAAATTAGTGCAACCACTTTGGAAAACAGTATGGAGAATCCTCAGAAGAATGGGAACAAATCTACCATTTGATCCAGCAATACCACTGTTGGGTATCTACCCAAAAGAAAAGAAACCAAACTACCAAACTAATGCATGTGTATCTATGTTCATAGTTGCACAATTCACCATAGCCAAACTATGGAACCAGCCAAGATGTCCATCAACAGATGAATGGATTACAAAACTGTGGGATATGTACACAATGGAATTTTACTCAGCCATCAAAAAAAAACTCAATTACATCATTTTCAGGGAAATGGATGGAAGTGGAGGACATTATGCTAAGTGAGATTAGTCAGGCACAAAAAATAAGAAATCAGATGCTTTCCCTAATATGTGAGAGTTAGGGAGAAAAGAGGAGCAAACAAGACAACCTAAAGGAGGAGAAATGAGGGGGGAAGAGGAAAATCTCTAAAGTTCACAATGTACTTAAACATATCGAAGTCAATCACTAAGCCAAGCAAGGGAAGGAGGGATGGGGAGGGAGTGGGGTGGGATTTGGGTAGGGGTTAAATCAGCGATGAGTACATGTTTGTACACACAAGTTTTTTACCCCAATAAGTTGTATGAATATAATGCACCAATAAAAAAAATAAAAAAAAATTAAATGTCTACATGTCAATATCCTATCTCTCACCATATAACCATTGCCTCTGGTTTCCCAGGTCTCAGGTTCCTTTCTGCCCTCTACAGTTGTACTTAAATCTCATCATAACCCCTAATCTTCTCAATGATGGATTTTTAAACTTTTATTTTTACTTTTTATTTATTTTTCCTGTTCATCATTTTAGCAGCCATATCACTCAGGTTAATTTATTACACTTTTTTATTGTTTTACTCCAATCATCCCCTGACAACTCACATTTCTAAAGAAATATAGAGCACTGGTGGAGCCAAGTACAATGTACAATGCTATGCATACTGCTTCTACTACAAATCAATAGTCTTCACGCTAAGGCCTTTAACACTGTTTGAGATTTCAAGTATTCCTAGACACATTCTTTTCCCTCGGTGGTGGTAATTGTGTAGTTTTTGCTGCTCATTATCATTCTCATCATGTTGATCAGTTGATATGCTTCCCACTTCATAGGGAGAATGAAGAACACACAAAATATATTCCCTCAGCTATATTTAACATACCCAAACCCACTTCCCTTGATTGCCTTCTTCTTTGACATTGTCAAGAAAAGAAAGTGATGGTTTTCACCCATGAAATAAGGACCATATTATTTTAGCTTATGGACTTAAATGAGGGGTGACTATGGTACATAATCAAAGCTTAAAACAAAGAAATTATACAGGTAATGATTTGTTATAACTAGATAAGAAAAACAAAATAAAATGAAGCTAATAAGTGTTCACATGTTCAGCATTTGTTCGTTTCAGGCACTATTTTATTAGACACCCATAAAGTAAAAGAGATAGTTATTTGATTTTTACACTAATCTTTTAGATTAGGATAGGAAGTATAATGTATAGCAAATTTAAGTAGTTTACTCAAGTTCACACAGCTTACAAACTATGACCTTAGAATATAAATCTGAGCATTATGGATTAAATTTCTTTGCAACTAATCAGCATGATATATTGCATTCTCATCTAAGAAATTTCCACATACTAAAACATTTTTTAAAATTATTCTATCTATATCTTGCTTTACAAGGAAAATAGAAAACCCCATATTTTATAAGGAGTAAAATCTATACAAAGATGTAACTAATGCTGCTTTTTAAAGTAAATGCATGAATGTGCCTTTATTATTTTAAAAATAAGAACCAATGGCCAGGTGTGGTGGTGCATGTTTGTAATCCCCGTGCTTGGGAGGCTGAGATAGGAGGATCGCACAGTTTCAAAGCCAGCCTCAGCTACTGAGTGAAGCTCTCAGCAACTTAGTGAGACCCTGTTTCCAAATAAAATATAAAATAGGTCTGGGAGTATAGCCCAGAGGTAGAAAAGTCCCTGGGTTCCACCACCAGTATCACACACACAAAAAGAACCTAGAGCATGAATCACCTAGTTATTTTTGCAAATTGATCACATAAAATATTTTGAAGTACCTATAGATCCTCTAAGATCTTTCTTTTGAGATTTAGAACTACACTGCAAGCAGAGGCCCTGTAACACCCTGTTATTTGAAAATTGCCAAGTGTTTTTTTTGTTTTGTTTTGTTTTGTTTTTAAGCAAGATATTTGTTCCTAAAAATGCAACTTTGCTACTTGGAAAATGTAGGCAACTAATTTTTCTGAATAAAAATTATCATTTTAAATAATAAAAGCAACTTTTAGAATACACAGTCATTCTAAATATGAATTCTAATTATATTACCTGGCTTAGCAAATTAAACTGCAGAATGTCCAGTTAAATCTGAATATCTAATAACTAATAAAAATGTTGGCATTAGTATGCCACGTGTTACATAAAAATAAAATTACTTGATTACCTACAATTCAAACTTAAGTATGGTATAATTTATCTAGCAACCTTACACCTATCATTCTTAAGATATTATATATTCAATTAACATTTGAAATTTCAATTTGTATTTTAATTCGTTTATTCAATAGAAAATATGCATCAAATTTTTAAGTTTTTCTTCTTAATAGTACCCTGAAACTTTAGTACTGTAGAATTATGCCAAAGCACAATTATAATGAATCTTCAACAAATTCTTGCCTCCCCAGATAAACTTCACATGCAATAAATGCAGAATTAAATTATCAGTTCAAAGATACTATAAATTTCTGTGTATTGTGATAAAATGTAAGCAATAGAGTTTTAAATTGATCAAAAGTTTAAAATAAATATTTTCTTTTACTCGAGTGAATTTATATACTTTTGTTGGGTAGCTATGTACATAAATTCATTTATAAAAGTATTAGGTACTTTGGACAATAATAATTATATAAATGCTTACTAGACATAATAGGAATAAGCAGTAAACTTGCAATCATTACATTTGTAAAATTCACAAAAATTAAAAACTCACCAAAATTACCTTTTATATTAAGGAGGGAAGGAGGTTAGCAGCATAGGATGCAGACAGAAGTATACTAAGAGACATGTGGATACATGTTTTTTTCACACTGAACCTCATTATGCTGTATAATTGTAATGCATTAGTAAAAGTATTTAAAAGATTATTTTATAATAATCATTCATTCTACAGCTTACAAATTGATTAAGCATTTACAGATTAGTTTTATAATTACCTAGCACTTTTCTTATTTTGGATAATTAGCTAACACTGGGACTTTTTCTATTTTAGATTTAAATTATTTTATCAATTTTTTAAATACTAAGTAAAAGATAATCCTTTACTAATCTCAAAAAATAAATATTTGAATGGTCCAAACACCTTCAGGAAACTGCTTGTATTTCAAAATATGAAAATATATTTTCTAATCAAACCGAGGTCAAGGTATACAAGAAAAACTCATGCCCCCAAAATAGTGACTTAAAAAGTGTTGTAACAAAGAAAATATCTTTATGTCGTAAGGAGAGCTGATAAATTCATTTAAAAAAGAAACAGTATATTAGCAGATTTTGAAAGAGTGGCTAGGAGTGAGGCAACTTCTGAGCAGCCTTAAAATCTTCATTATACTGGATAAATTCTCCCTCTCCTCCAACACTAAAAAAAAAAAATAGTGTTTTACCCACCTACTTCACACTGTGTTGAGAATTATTATTATAACTATTAGAGTTATTATTTTAAAATCTTAGACAATTACTTTTAAAAAACCTTAGTGGGATTTAATTGACTTTTTTCAACTGGCCTCATCTTTAAATGCATGATGTACATTCATAAACATATCAAAGTCAATCAGTAAGCCAAACATGAGAAGGAGGGAGGGGAAGAAAATGGGGTAGGAATTGTGGAAAGGCTGAATAAGTGAGGTATGCAGGTATGCCTCTACCATCTTACACTTCATTAAGATGTATGACTGCAATGCACCAATAAAAAATAAAACAAAATAAAAAATACTGCCAAAATATACTAGATGCAAGAAATTGAAAACAAATACCTTTACATTATTTATAATTATCTACATGGATCTATATTGAGTCAGTACAAGTATTCTCCTGAATAATTAACTGCATTTATTTACTTGTAAAGGATTGGAGGAGGCTCATGCAGGACTCTGGGTCCTGGGGAAGAGAGATTGGAATTTTCTACTATAGTGAAATTAGCATAAAACACAGAGGTGTTCTTGACAGACTTGGAACCCAAAACACTAATTATGCTGTAAAACACTGTAAAAAAAACACTGTAAAAAAAAAAAAAAGTAAAACAGTGGCCCTGAAAGAGAATTCAGCATGAGACAGGAAGGAGCATGAATACATAACTGAAGCCTATAGAAGGGTGGTCTGAGAGATAGAGAGGAGTGATTCTTTCAGATATTGTACCTACAGCTGGAACTCAGAGCCACATGAACCCAACACACCATCAGTGGGTGCACACCCTGGCTGGGTGTGTGAAGTGAAGGAACTTTGGAATGTTTTGGAGTCTAGATAATTCTGCCAGGAGATTCTCCCAGAAATGAGACAAGGGGAAAGGGGAAATTTTTAAAAAAGGAGAATTTTATTTTTTTTAATTTATGGAACAAATTTTGACCACAAATCTTCTGCGGGTAACAAGAATTCAAAGTACAGTTCAGAGTAACCCAGCCCTCTAGCCAATGTTCAAGATTTATTGGTACTTCTGTCAATAAGTCTCCAGTGTAAGGGGCATTTGGGCATCCTGGGAGCAAAGGGCACCAGGAGCAGAATGGCTGGGACCTCCACCTTTGGGTACAGACCATCAAAATAACATCCAGGAAGGATCAGTGTTCTGAATTATTTCATGGACACACACAAATACACACACACACACATACACACACACACACACACACACACACACACACACACACACACTCCCTTCAGAACTTCCAGAAATTATCACAAAGGAATAAGATTTCTAAGTGAGCATGTAAGACTTAAACCATTAGATATCTATGTTAATATAATATACTCTTATACTGATGAAGTCTATAACATTCAACATACACATATCTGTTTTGATGTTAGCAAGGTATCACCAATATATCCTTTATTTCAATAAATGGTACCCTGTCCATCTAATTATCCAAACTGGAAATTTTGGAGGCTCCTTGATACTTCTTTTTTTCTCATGCTTTATACCATTCTAAGTCCCATAAGTTCTACTTAAGTATCTCAAACTCTATCCTCTTTTCTATAATCCCACTTTGTCAATATTCACATTGAAGTCATCATCCTCTCTAGCATAGATGGTCATGAAAGCCAGCTCATTTGCTTTGTACCATGTCTTCTTGTTTCTAAACAATCCTTTTTCTTCTGTTATATTGCATTAATCTTATTTTTAAAATTTTTATTGGTGCATTATAGTCATATATCTTACACATCACCCAATTAGCCCTTAGCTGATCCTCATTCAATTCCCTCCCCATCTCTCCTTCCCATGCTTGGCTTAGGGATTGACTTTGATGTGTTCGTTTAAGTACATCATGTGCTTTAGAGAGTTTTCCTCTTCCCCCCTCCAATTTCCTCAGTTAGTGTACTAGTATTGGGAAGAGATTTTAAAATGTATTAATGTATCAGTATTGGGAAAGATTTCCAATTTTTAAAATATATCATTTGTACTAGAAAAACCTGGATTAGTAGGAAGGAGGGACTTGTAATTTAAATTTCTAAAGAGAAGGAAGAAAGCCGGAGCCAGGGATGGGAGGAAATCCCAGATCCCTGAGAAACAATTTCACACATCTTGGAGGATGGAACAAGAGGTGTAGAGGGCTGTGTTTGGAGGCAGGACAGCCCCCCTTCTGGGACAAATCCAGTTGGAGACAGCAGAAAACTGGGCTAGAGATAGGGTTAGAGATGTCTACAGATCAAAGGGCCTGCCACAGAATTGGTTTGGATAAAAACACTCAGTATACTGGAGTTCTTTGGTATTTTCATGCGAATTGCCCCCCCCCTCCCCGTGCGCGCCTCTCTCTCTCTCTCTCTCTCTCTCTCTCTCTCTCTCTCTCTCTCTCTCTCTCTCTCTCTCTCGGACACAGGGCTGTCACTATCTCCTGTATATCTATCTTTTTAATAAACTTCTTTGAATCTTCAGCAACTGTCCAAGCTATGAATATTTATTCTTAGCATAGGACAAGAATCCACGGTTTTTCTGTTTTTCTGTTTGTGTCGTTGTGGTGGAGGAATTACTTCTCCCCTCACACACCGAACATATTTCACTGCAACAGTTAGGTCACCTTATTTGCTCCTCTATAGAATCTCCTTCTTCATCTAGAGTTCCTTCTGTTACCTATTTCTCCATAGCCTTCACATATTAGGGAAATCATCTGATTTCTTCTTTTTTTACAGGGAAATGGATGGAACAGGAGAACATTATACTAAGTGAGATTAGTCTATTAAACTTTTTAAAAGGAATTTTAATCATGACTGCCCCTTACATAAAATTAGTTTATAATTTTTCACTCTTCTTATGATAAAAGTTAAAATCTTTACACTAGCATCTTCACAGGTTATGAGAAAGTCTTACTGACCACACAGGAAAGAAAAAACCTCATTATTCCATACTCTCTCAAAATTTGTTTCTCTCCCTGTGTCTGCATCAAAACAATAATGAAACATTTTTGTCATCATATATGTGGTTATTTGTCATTATTTTAGGTCTATCTGCCCTACCAAATTTTAAGCTACTCATAAACTTAGTCTCGACCTGTATTTTTCCCAACTACATTTCCAGTATCTATGACAATGCTTATATTTATGTAATATAATAGAAATATTATATAAATTAAAATGTATGAATATTTGTAAATACCCCTTTAGTACCTATTACAATAAAAAATTTCTCCCACCCAATACTTTTACTCAGCAGCAGGGAAAAAAAGTTTTATTAAATCGATTTTTTTAAATTTTGAAGTAGATCTCATATCCTTTCTAGGAAAATTCATTTGAATATTCACACCTTCTTCTCCTGCCAATATGTTTCAAAATCACACACTGAAAAAATTTTGAGAACAGCTGGCTAGCATATTTCTATATTTTTTACTTACATAGGAAATAAGAAAAGTCATGAAGATCAGGCCTATGTATTTGTCTTCTCAAAGAAGAAAACTCAAATAACTAACCCTTTTGGCTGAGTTTGCTTGAAGGAAACACATGATAATTTCTAGAAAATCTCTTCTCAAGGTTAGATGCTGTTAGGAGACCTGGGTTTCTTATCCATTGTTTAGTAAACAAGCCCAAACTGAAGCTGTGGAGAAGTCATTCAAGTTGGTAGAAATTGACAACCATTTCAAAACATTAAGTTTGTAGACAAGGGAGGAGGAGAATGATGAGCCTTTATGTGAAGTTTAATTACTAATACCTATTTTCAATTCCTTCAGTGTTACTGCTAATCAGGGCCACTTAAAAGACAAGACAAACCAAGAAAAAATACACCATTTAAGTAACACATTGAAGATTTAGTAAAATCTAATTACAAAGAAAGTCGCAAAAGAATTTCAACAATATTGAGAATAATAATAAAACAAATGGTTGCCATCTTAATGACACTATTTGAAGAGATGTAAACAAATAAAATATCTAAAATAGGAAAGCAGTGATATCTGACACCTTAGACTACCTAGCATAAAATTATATGCTAACTTATATCACCAGGTTAATATAAATCATCTCAAACTGCTAACATTAAGATAGCAGTTTTATTAGGTTCTAGGGCTGCCATAGCGAAGTACCAGTTATTGAATGGCTTAAACAAAAGAAATTTATCTTTTTACAGTTTTAGAATCTAAAAATCTAAGATAAAAGTGGTAACAAGGTTAATTTCTTTGATGGCCTCTCTTCTCAGGTCGTGCGTGGCCATCTTCAATTGTCTGCACATCATCATCACTCAGTGTCTATCTTCCAGTCTCCTTTTCTTAAGAGGACATCAGTCATAGTAGATTAGAGCCCACTCATACCACCTCATTTTACCTTAATATATTAATTATATCTGTATGTAACTTTTCTTTCCATAGTTCTGGCTACTCAGAGTGAACAGGAGTCCAAAAATACTATATAAAAATGCCCCAAATAAGCAATTCATAAATTTTAAGTTGTGAATGCATAGTATTCTGAATATCATGATAAAACCTCAGGCCAAACTGCTCTATCTCACCTATTATGTGACTCCCTTTTCCCAACATATCCATGCAGTATATGCTACCTCCCTGGTAGTCACTTAGTAGCCATCTTGGTGATAAGGTCAACTGTTGTGATATCACAAGTGTCCAAATAAACCTTATGAAATGGCCTAACATACCTCACAGTGCTTATACCTTATCATGTAGGCATTCTAGTATCTCATATAATCCCATGAAAATGAAGGGTGAATACAGAATAGAATGTTTTGAGCATATGAGAGGCCACATTCACATACCTTTCATTTTAGTATATTGTTATAATTATTCTATTTTATTATCATCATTGTTAATCTATTACTATAACAGATTTAAAAAGTAAACTTTGTCATAAGTATGTAAGCATAGAGAAATATATATATTTCAGTACTGCCAGCAGTTCCAGGTATCTACTGGGGGTCTTGGAATGTATCCCCCATGGATAAGAGAGGTGGCTATTGTGCCTTTTTAAAATTCCTATCTTTAAATTCCTTAACTGAGGGTTAAGACTTCAACATGAATTTTTGAGAGACAATTCAGCCCATGATAATATGTCTGTTAAGAAAATGAGAAATAAGAAGGAAGGATGAAGGGAAGGAAGGAAGGAAGGAAGGAAGGAAGGAAGGAAGGAAGGAAAAAAGAAAGGCAAAGATCTTATATTTTTCTTCTACTTGTTTTATTTTTATTTTTGGTAATAAAAATTGAACCCAGAAACATTATACTATGAGCTACAACCCCTACCATATTGTCTTTTTAAAGATTTTACAACAGAGTCTTGCTAAGTTTGAGTCTAGCCTCAAACCTGTGATCCTCCTGTCTCAGTCTCCCAAGTACTGAGATTACAACCATACACTACCACACCAGACCACTAGACTTACTTTCTAATTTTTAAGACATAATGTACATATTATAAAATAACTTTAAAATGTAGAATTATGTTTCATAAAATGATGTGTGGGGGACACTGGGGATTGAACTCAGGGACATTCTACCTCTTAGCTACACCTCCAACTCTATTTTATTTTTTATTTGGAAACATGGTCTCACTAGGTTAATAAGCATCTCACTATTTGCTGAGGCTGTTCTCGAACCTGCAAATTCTCCTGTCTCAACCTCCCAAGTACTGGGATTACAAACATGTGTCACTATGCCCAGTTCATAAAATCCTTTGAGATTGAAGCTTAGAATATCTTTGTTTCCAAAAAGAAGAATGTGAGAATGTGAGAGTTTTCATTTTCTTTTGATTCAATCATTTTAGGTTGATTTAATGTTTTTCTTCTAGATATCCTTATTACTGATGCCTCTAGTTTGATAACAAATTGGTGGGAAAGAGAAAAAAAACAGATGTCTTGGCAAAAGTCCAAGTCACCCTTTCACCTTCTCAAAGACCTTTTCACAAGTTCTTACTTGCCTCTCTTTGCAGATAGCCCCAACATTCTCCCAGGCTATGCCCCAGAGGTAGGCAGTTCTGACCTAAGTACTAAAGATTATAAACTGGTCATGTAGCATCAGAGTGAATTAGTTTCTCAGAGGCTGAGACTTCAACTTCACAGTGCAAAGTCACTTAGGAACACATAAAACTTTGCTTTGCTTTTCTTCAAAAAATTAAAAAGTGGAGAATTTAGCAGAAAAGGAAATAAGGGCTCAAAAAGTTTCTTCTTAAGTATGGGCTTATGGAAACTCAACAGCCTTCAGAGGATAATGTGAAGAATTTAGTTGAGACACTGGCAAAACTGAGATGGCGATGTATATTTTTAGCAGGTGAGTAGCATTTTTACATACTTAACCAAAGTTCAAAATGGTGAATCTTTTTATTTTCTGCCTTTACTTTCTTACTTCTTCAACCCAATAGTTTATATCAACCTTGGAATTCAAATGTATATGAGCTTAGCTGAGTACAATGGTGCAAGCCTCTAATTTCAGTATTAGGGTGGGAGACACAGTATGATAATGAATTTGAAGACAATCTCAGCTACTTAGGGAGATCCTTATCAATTTAGCAAAGATCTTTTTTCACAAAATTTTGAAGATCGGGTTCTCGGGGTGGATCTTAGAGGTAGAATTCCCCTGGCTTCAATTCATGGTATGAGAAAAAAAAAAAAAAAAAATATATATATATATATATATATATATATATATATATATATATATATATATATATTTGTGTATGTGCTTTGTACACACATGTAGCTTATTTTTCCAACTGAGTTAGCAGTTATGTAAGTGAAAGTGGGATATGGTAAAGAATCATCCATTCCCCTACCTCTTCCAGAAGAGGAAATTGCCACCTATGCCACCTTCCTTCAGATAGAAATACAGTGATATACACGTTTGCAATGAGTGATAGTGGAGAAGAACACAATGTAGTCTAAGAAATAATCTTTTGGTACCAATTAGACATCTCCTTAGTTAAAACATAGCTTTCTCCCCAGGCAACTATTCTGGAGATATTTTGCTGTCCTGAATGACAAGTTTTGATTTTTCTGTAATAAAGTAAGGTAGTTTCTGCAGCAGAAAATTAAGCAGACTCTAGCACATACATATTCATATGTGTGTAGGGTAGAAAGAGATTTATATATTTATGAAGAATAGACATTCAGCCTATGTGAGTATAATCCTTTAAATGAAAATAAGGATATGACCATTTACATGTATAAACTTATAATAAAAGTTAACTAGTTTCAAAAATGAAAGATAAACTTCATGTTTCCCATTTTTTATGAACCACACTCTTTCTATACTTGATACTTTGCAGAAATAATTTACCACCAAGTAAGTTGCTCTTACTAGAAAATTAGCAAACCAATTCATAATCTTTCAAAAGTAAATTGTATTACTATAATTAAATAAAAATCTTTCTCTTAGTCTAGAAACAAGCAATTGCATACATCATGCTAATTAATATTTCTTTGTGTTTTTCTGTAGGCTATTGACTTGTTTCAAAATAAACAATATAAAATAGGGTTGGGGTTGTAACTCAGAGGTAGAACCCCCCTGGGTTCAATTCTCTTCAGTACCACAAAAAAAGTGCCCTTAAACTAGTGCTGTTTTCCTTGGTGGCTCTGTTGATCCAAAAGCCCATGGAAGACAATAATATTTTATTTTTAGCAGAAATGTTACAAATTTGTTTAACTCCACAGAAAAATGCGGACAAGAAAAGGAGGGAACTATATGTTTAAATTGCTCAGGTACTTTCAAAGCATCTCAGTGAATTTTAAAATGCATTGAAAGTTTCACTAATCTTGAAAGTAGATTTCACACTTTGTAATACCTACATTAGTGATATAGCACATCAAGAATAGAAGACTTCCTGCTTGAAATTTGAATCTACTTTCTTTTTTAACTATTAATTTCCTTTGGTTTCATGTCAACTGGGTTCCTTTAAAATACTGAAATGATAGCTCCCCAGTGGCACAGCTAGGTCACTGTGAACCAATCCTGAAGCCTTTCTTCTTTTGCTGCCAAGGCATCTGATTACTCTGGATTTCTTCCTTCATTTTCATGGTAGAAGCAAATGTTTCTCTGTGTGACACACCAGTCAGAACAGCAGGCATATCCTCTGATCTAACTAATCATCATTGCAGAGCAAGACTGCAGGAGGAAAAAAATGTTATTCAGTGATACCTTCTCTTTAAATGCTTGGTCTTGGTGTTTATTCTCATGAAGCTCTATCATCTCACTATAACAACAACAACAACAACAAAAAAAAAAAAACAGATCCAGAATCCCATCCATTAAGATGCCTTTCACCTGGACATCTAGGCTGTAGAACTAAACACAACCCATTTATGCCAGACTTGGAGAATTGGAGCACAGTACAATACTGTGTCCCTGAAGTGCTCTTAGTTTCCCAAAACATAGCCAAATTAAGGAAACAATGAGAGGGATCCTGGCCTGGGCAGGAATGGCCAGATACATGTTATCTTAAAGATACTATCCTTCTCTCATGTATTTGCTCATGGTATCTCTAGAAAGTTGTTTTCTTGAATGCAGGTTTGGGGTACTGACCTGCAGTTGTACAAAGCAAGTTAAGTAGGTGCAGCTTCTATAACCTAGTCTATAAAAATTCCTTCCATGTAGTAACTAGTGCAGAACAGAGCACCACAGAGAGGAAAGGAATCGATGATCTTGCTGTCTCTGGACAAAGTGTCTCAAAGGATGGAGCCACTATTTTCTGGTGAGGCACAAGGGGCATCATGTGAGGTACACCTGCCCAGCCCATTGCCACCATCTTCCCGCTAAGTATTGCTCTATATATCTCACATCTCACAACCCATCTCTTGGCATCTTCTTTGGTCTTTTGGCAACCTATTTCACTCTCCTGCACAACTTGGCTGTGGACATTATACCATTCTTTTTCTTTTTAAAGAAATTTCTTATTTTCTCTCTGTCTCAGTATCCTAAGCTGAAAAGTATTTTTCAGGATTATTGTGAATATTAAATAACAATGCAACTTTAGCAGTGTTTAGGATACAAGAGCTCTCAAAAATTATGGCTTTTTCAATTAGTTTGCTATCTTATTGTTATATAAAGTATTCAGATATGAAATATTAAATAAAAAAACACAACAGCTTCAGCAACAAATACTGTCATGTCCCGTCCCTAAGGCTCCGTCCTGCAGAGCCCTGGGAAAGAACACACAAATGCCGAGTTCTGTTGATGATGCTTCCTCTTTAATGCTTCCTTCTCCTTAATGCTTCCCCTTCAATGCGCACAGCAGGCAAATATATATCAGTCTCATAACCCCTCCCTCATCACTCCACCAACCCCAAGCTTCCCACAGCTAGAGCATGCACATTTCTAACCCTCTCATAGGCGGGCTGGTGGTAGCACGAGGCGCTGCATCACTGGTCATCCGTAGGGCACCTGATAGGGCTCACTGCGCAGGCTCAAGGCACTGCCAGCCTCATGAGCCTCGTGATTTGGCAACATGCCTAGGCGCCATCTTGAGCCACCACCCCATCCCGGTCTAGCCGAGTGGGCCCTGACACTGTCACAGCAACATTTGCTTTCCAGGAAATCTTTAATATTTAGTTCTTAACCTTTGCAGGCAGCGGAGAATGCCTAAGTTAATGAGACTGAAGATATAAAAAGAAAGGGGGCATCTGCAAACTCCTATCAGACATAAGATATAAAAAAGAAAGGGGAAAGTCTACAAATGCTGATCAGACCTTACAGACATGGATTGTGAGACAGAAGACACACTCTCCTGGATCCCAACGTCATCTCTCTCTCTCTCTCTCTCTCTCTCTCTCTCTCTCTCTCTCTCTCTCTCTGGTGGTAGTGAAGACTGAACCCAAATATGGTCTACCATTGAGTTACACTGTCTATCCAGTCCTACATTATTTATTTTGAAACAGGGTCTTGCTAAATTTTTAAATCTGACCTTGAACCTGCAATCCTCCTGTGTCAGTATCCCAAGTCCTGGATTACTGGCATGTACCAGTGCACCTGGATTAATTTTACCACTTCTTTTCAGCTCCCTGTGGATGGAATGATGTCATTAGAATAAAGAATAACAGAATACCTTGTTCCGGATTATTGTAATTTTTTCTAGGCTGTAAAAGTGATGGATAGCCAACCAGTGGCTGCACTGTTTTTGTAGAACAATGTAATTGTAACAACCAATTTGCTATTACTTTTTTCCTCCTTCTCTTCCTATTTTTCCTCTCTTCCTCTTCCTCTTCCTTTTCTCATTCTCCTCCTCCTCCTTCTTCTTTCTCAAGAACAACAACTTCTCCTCCTCCTCCTCCTCCTCCTCCTACTACTACTACTACTACTACTAATACTACTACTATTACTACATTTATCTATAAATTCAGACACTTGAAATTCTGTTTTGGGAAAACCTACTGTAGGCAACTAGGATTTGCCTTTTTTTCCCCCCCAGGTGGCCTTCCTCATTTTGACTCAAACAAACTCCTTGTTCTCATGTCCATGTGCCTCAATTTGACTTTTGGCAGACATGACTAAAGAAGAGAGCACAATAAGTAAAAAAGATAATAGAATGTAGCAGAAAGAATATTAGGAACTGGGTGAAACCAATATTCGCAAAGTGATCAACTATGCCAAAAGGAAAAGAAATTGACATTTAAAAAAAACTAGAACCAATTTATTAACTTTTAGTTATAGGTTGAGATACATATTTGAATTTCACTATGCTTTCCCTTAAAAGGAAGATTTTTGTTTTTTACACACACACACACACACACACACACACACACACACACACATTACATATGTGTCTTTTCCATTTTTTCTTTTCTTCTTTTATCTGCCCATCAGATGCTGTATATGGCACTAGATCACTACAGCTACTGAATTATAAAGATTTTTAGTGGAGACTTAAGTACAAAAATGTAGACAGATAAACATATATAAACACATATTTCTAGTGGAGACATACACAGTATGTCCTACTTGTGCCTTAGTTTAAATTTCTAATTAATTTGCTTTGTTTCAAAAGTCTGTTTTAAAAACAAAATCTATTTCAATTTTGGTTAAATGAGAGAATAGACCCCCGGTGATTTATTCAATCATCCAGAGATTTCTGTACTTGTGTTTAATCAAATATTAAAATTAACTGTGTCTGCCAAGACATATAATTCCAAAAAGCAAACCCTGAGGATTCCTTTTCACACACCGAGGAACACAATTAAGTTGTTAATAACATCATCTCCACCCACAGCAGCTACCACACACCCCAGTGGGGCTCCTACACAGGCAGCATGTGAAACTTTATTCTAGTCCCATGTGCTGTTAGCTGATAGAGTAAGTCTTTATGGCTATACAACCTGTAGTAGATAGTGAAGAGGTTTGAAAACAGTAGTAAAATCAATTGTTTAGCAACATAGCTACATTCTGGCTTGTATGTTGAGCAGTGTTTAAAACAGGTTCCATAATTTTAAATGCAATTTGTGTATAAAAAGAAAAGAAGAAGAAAAAATAGCATTTATAGGGTGTCTTTCTGGTATTGCTATATCTTATAAAGAAAATTAAAGACCTAAAACACTGGTTGGTAATTTTCTTTATAAATTTAGGGCCAAAGGGCAAATATTTTAGGTTTTTCTGGCCATACAATCTCTGTCACAACTTTTCAACTCTGCATTTATAGCATGAATGCAGCCATAGGCAATATGCAAACAAATGACTAGGCTAGATTTTGTTCAAACTTTATTTATGTACCCTAAAAGTTGAAATTTATGTATTTTTTGTGTCATGCTCTTTTGATCTTTTTCAATTATCTAAAACTATACAAATAATTCATACCTTGTAGGTTGAATTAAAAACAGGGGCAGGACAGATCTGATTCACTGACCATAGTTTGCCAACCCTGAACTAAGAGATAAGTTATTTGTCCAATCTGTGCCATAACATGGATCTCAGAATGAATGGCCATACTTTGTGAGGAATGTAGGTACATGCTATAGAAGTTTAGGAACCAGGGCCATTATCAAAAAACTCATTTTTGTAACAGCAATATGTTACTAATGCTGCTATTCATCCCTAGAAACTTCTCTACATTTTCAAAAGCTGAGCTCAAACTTAACTTTCATCGGTTTTTGAGAACCATATTTAATATCATCTTCTCTACACATCCTTCAATTTACAGGAGAAATAGCTTCCTTCTCTCTCTTCCAAAATCTCCTTGTGTTTCAGCATTTACCTGATGTACAAGAGACATGTGGAAACTAAGAAGTTATTCATCCATGGAGAAAAAAGTGTAAATTGAGACTAGATATATAGCCAGTTCACCAAGGTGAGGAGTGTTGGCTCAGACCATGAGCTCTAAGGGGACATTATGTAATAGAAACTGAACTAAGGCAAAACTATACCATGGGTGTCAGAGTTTCAGGATGCTTCAGACATTCTGGATGTTCAATCTTCAGGGAATGACAAAGAAAATAAGACAAAAACTTATAGATGATATAAGTGAGGGAATATATTGTAAGCTACTTTCCAGTCTTCTGGTTTATATGATTAGATGGATGGCAGAAATTTCAAATAGAAGAATTAGTGAATGTTAATATCTGTGAAAGATGCCAAATGATACAAGGACTAAAGACTTCACGTTGAATATTTCATGAGAAAATCAACCACAACCTTGACTTATACATTTAGTAAGATTGGTAAGGCCAAAAACTAGAAATCAGTGGACAGTATAAAATGAAAGTAAAAATACTGAACAGCCTATACTCTTAGAAAAGAGTCTCAGGAATCATTCTGCCTACCCTATGCTACACGAAAATATAACATTTTCTCAAAGTAAACACTATTGTACAGATATGAGGTCCCTCTAGTGTTTTAAGAAATAAAATTTTTGAGACCATAAAAGCTAACTCTTCTTCAACCTTGCAGTCTTCATTCAGGTATTGGTCCCTCTAGCAAGACTGCTGAGACCTACTTTTATAAGACTGATAATCCCTCCAATGTACTTCACCTAAAACCTGTGTCATACAACAACCTTATGTTTATTAAAGAATGTTGTTTACCTTTTATATACATTTTAAAGATAAAAATGTCAATTTCTTCATAGAGTTGCTGAAAGACTAGTGCTTAACACATAGAAAATGCCACCATAATTTCACATTCTGATACTATCATCCTAATTATCTTCATAATTTACATAAGTCTAAATTACTCAAGTAAAAGAAGGAAATGGGTTTATCTACATTATATAAAATAAATATGAGCTTTCAATAAATATTTGTTGAATAATTATATGAATAATTTAAAATATTAATATATTAATTCAAAAATTATCAATTGGTTAATAAAGATAAAATAAAATTGGAAGTTGATTTTGTTCTATTTTCCAAAAGGAAGACCAATAGCTCTATATAAAATGGAAAGGGAGAACATTTATCACCAGAACTATAAAAAATTCTAAATGTTTGAAATATTTCTAAATTAAGCAAAAGTCATCAAAACATTTAAATTGAAATTGGTGCTACTAGAATTTATTTTATTTTGAGAAAGCCTTTTTCAAAAAGTACTATTTTAAGATACTTCAAATGAGAAGGTAGTTTGTGAATATCTTCATACGTAAACTATCTGAAGAGCAATTCAGTAATGTTTATAAAAATATTAAAATATTTAGCAATGACTATTCTAGAAATATCCTAAATTAATAATAATATACATATAATAATATGATATAATATATAATAATATATCATTATATACAATAATTATATAATCATGGTTAATTATATAATTATATAATAATATGAACAAATGTTTTGCTTTAGAATAATTTATAATATTTTAAGACAGTAACAATCTAAATGTCCATACTAAGATGCTCATTAAATAATTTTTTACATTTTTGTGGCACCAAGCATGGAACCCAGGGGTATTCTATCTCCTAAGTACATTCCCAGCCCTATTTTTTAAACTTTATTTTGAAACAGAGTCTCACTAAGTTGTGGAGTACCTCACTAATTAGCTGAGGCTGGCCACAAACCTGCAATCCTTCTATCCCAGTCTCCCAAGTACTGGATTACAAGTGTGTGTCACCACACCTGGCATATATTTCTACATTTTTATAATGAAAAGTAGCTATTTAAGTTGATAGATTTGCTTATTTATTTATTCATTATACATTCATTACATTGAAAGATAACATGATATGATAGGCTATGAAGCAATATATAGAAAATAATTTCATTTTTGTTTTATTGAAGAAGTAAAAATAGAATCAGAGAAGAGAGAAAGAATTAGAAAAACGATAGTCTGTCAGCCCCAAATCTGGTATCTAAAGTACTTACTTTCTATTTTCTATATACTATTTATCATCTGGATTTATCCTTTCTTTTTAAACTTGCCATTTTCTTCATCACTATTATAATAATCCTCATTTGGAAAGAAAATGTAAAAATACTATGTAGCTGATGTTCCTGGTCCAGTGTTACACTTCTGAAATCTACTTCCCCCAGAAAAGATGGAAAGAAAATAATCTTTTTTAATTTTCAATTTGAACATGGCATCTGGCTTTTAGGACAAAGTCAAAACTCCTTGGTATCACTTGTTGAAACATCAAAGCTATCATCGCTAACTTCCTATTCCTGAAGTTCATTTTTATGGCCCCTATGTTTACAATTTCACTTCAAGCAAAACTGAGCTAACTGCACCTTTCCTGAGCTTACTATGCTAACTTCTCTGCATCTTTGCACACTCTGCCTTAAGAAAGTCAACTTGTCATCTAGTTGCTATTCATATTTTTGCAAAGATAAAATCACTGCTGTTTAAAGTCAAAATCAACTATCAACACTTCTGTTTTACAGGAATTCATTTCAGTGTTGAACTGTAATTACACATTTAGAAACAGACAAGGGATAGTAAAAGGCTAAAATTTCAAGGTCTATGTCAGCTTTTTCATGAAACTAAGCAAGAAACAAGAGTGGGCTCAGCTAGTGGCCAATGGGATAACCAGGCAAATTTGTGAGCCTTTTGGTCAGCAAAATGTATATATATATATATATATATATATATATATATATATATATATATATATATATATATATCTGTATATATAATTTTACAAAAGAATTATTTGTTATAATTTTGGTTACTATAGTCAAATACTTGGCAGAAACTTTATGTAGAAAAGTAAAGATTTACTAGCCAGGCACATTCTTGTAATCCCAGCATTCAGGAGGTTGACACAGGAGAATTGGCACAGCCACAGGTACTTAGTGAGGTTCTCTGCAACTCAGACCCTGTTTCAAAATAAAGAATAAAAAAATAGGGCTAGGGGTGTAGCTCAGAGTTAGAATGCTTCTGGTTTCCATCCCCAGTTTGGCCAAAAAAAAAAAAAAAAAAAAAAAAGAAAAGAAAAGAAAAGAAAAAAGAAAAGTAAAGATTTACTCAGGTCTACATTTTCACAGGTTCAGTCAGTAGTCAGCAGAGACATGATGGCAGTGTGGCATGATGTAGCCAAGCCCCTCAACTCATGACATGCTGAAGCAGAAAGAGTGAGAGGAAGTAGCCAGGGGTGGGTATAATCCCCAAGGCACCATCCAGTGACCCACCTACCCCAGCCACGCTCTACCTCTAAACCTGCTGCATTGCCAACACATGAGCCTTTCTGGGGAACATTCCATACTCAAACTAAACCAAGGAGGATTAAGAGTTAAATCGCATATAATAAAAATAGATTTGTATTTAGAAACAGTAAGGCTATGCAGAACGTGGAGAAGGAGGAGGAATCTTGTGAGAGAAGGAAGATGAGCACCTCTGGAGAAGGGCAGGGCCTGTGGAGGAGCCTGTCCAGTAAGGAATTATCCTAAGAGTGGCCAGAATAGGATTTGTCAGTCACTACTCTGATCCCCTTTGAAAAGTAAGTGCAAATGCATCCATTGCAGGTTCTGTGATTATGAGCTGCTACCAGCTCATAGCTACATATTACTTATGGTAATTACCTCTTAACAATAGGAGCTGCCTTATCTAGAAATGCATGAGGGCTTATACCCTCCCCAAAAGAAAGCAGCCTGCAGCTAGTAACTAACACATGAGTACAAAAAGCTTGTCTCCTTAACCTCATCAAGGAAAATATTGTGTTATAATTTTCACTCTAAAACTCATGTGGATCAGTTGAACCCACATTTTTTACAAGTGTTTCCCCTTGTTCTAGCCTACTTTCTTCATAGAATTACAGATTCCACCAGAGCCATTCCTAGTAAATCTTTGTTCAAGAATGCTTGTCATGGGCTCTAGTCCTAAGGAATACTGCTCAGGACAGCAATGTAAGATTTTTGAAGACCAAGGACATGCAGTAATAAACTTTAGTGTATTTTTATTGCAGAGATAAAACCCCTTCCATTGGGTTTATCTTCTGAAGATTTTTCTGGACATATATATCTATCAAAACATATCCTGTAAAATGTCTTCTATAGGATTTCATGGAAAATAAACATAAATGGGTGAACTCTGCATAGATTTTGACACAAAATAGAAGAAAGTAAATACAATGAGATAAATCATTCACCAGAGGTAGGAACCCAGAATCAAACCAATAAGAAGTCTCAAAATATAAACCTCTGAGAAGACATGGAAATAATTAATGTAGAAAAAAACACTTGTCACAGAAAATAGAAATTGTAGTAGATAAACTTGATGCTACTATATACCCTTTGGTGCACATCAGTTTCCTGCAACTGGTATGCAGAAAAATGACAGCATATGCCTCTTTCATTCACATATAGGGCTTTCTCCAATGGTGCAAGAGAACATTCCACTGAACTCAGGTGCGAGAGATGTAAGATCATAGAACCAGTATTAAACCAGTGACCAATGGGAGAAATGGATTTTCTGACCACATGTATTATTCTCAAAGGATCACCAATGAGACCAGTTCTCAATTGCCCATGATAATTTAATCATAAATGTACCATTTAAGCTGGGTGTGGTGGCGCACGCTTGTATTCCCCGGGCTTGGGAGACAGAGACACAGGCTCAAAGTCTGCCTTGCTGGCTTAAGAGAACCTGTTTCCAAATAAAAATAATATCAAATAGGTCTGGGAGTGTAGACCAGAGGTATAAGGGTTTCCAGGAACCCCAGTACCACCAAAAAAAAAAAGTACCATTTATTTACTTTCCTCTGTCATTTTCCCTATTTTTTCATTTATGCTTCCTGGGATTAAGTCTCAAATTCTGTATTCAGGTCTGCTTTGGAACACAAATGTAGGCAGGAATCAGGTCAAGTGTGTGTGTGTGTGTGTGTGTGTGTGTGTGTGTGTGTGCGTGTGTGTGTTATTTGTATGTATAATATATAATGTATACATTATAGTCATACATGAAGTACAAGATAGCAGAGGCATACATGCACACGTCACTCATTTACCCTTCCCCAATTACCTTCCCATTCTGCCCCCTGCCTCCTTCTCATGTTTGGCTTAGTGATTGACTTTGATATGTTTGTGAATGTATATCATGTACATTAGAGAATTTCCCTCTTCCCCCACTCCCATCACACCCAGTTAGGCCTCCTTATTTGCTCATCTATGGTTTCTCCTCCTTCATATAAATTTTCTCCTATTACCCATTTTCTTCCTAGGTTCCACATATTAGGGAGAGCATCTGACTTACTTTTTGTGACTAATCTCACTTAGCATAATATACTCCAGTTACATTCATTTCCCTGTAAATGATATAATCGTGTTCTTCTGTATGGCTGAGTAAATTTCTACTGATTTTAGTATTTTCCTGTCTTCTACTGGATCTGGGATTAAACTATAGCTTTTGATTTTTCAACACTAATTTTGTATCCAGACACTTTGCTGAATTTGTTGATCATTTCTATGAGCTTTTTGGTTGAGTTTGTTGGGTCTTCTAAGAACAAGCATCATGTCATCTGCAAATAGTGATAGTTTTAATTCTTTTTCTATTTGTACTGCTTTGATTTCCTTTTCTTGCCTTATTGTTCAGGCTAGAGTCTCAAGTATTATATTGAAAAGAAGTGATGATAATGGCCATTCTTCTCTTATTCCTGTTTTTAGGGGGAATTCTCACAATATTTCCACATTTAATATGATATTGGCTATGGACTATTGTATATTGCCTTTATGATGGTGAGATATGTTCCTTTTATTCCAATTATCTGCAGCGCTTTTGAATAAGTGGGTGTTGGATTTTGTCAAATTTTTTTTCAGCATTTATCAAAATGATCATGTGATTTTTGTCTTTGTTTATGTGATGAATCATATGAATTGTATTTTGTATGTTGAACCAGTCTTGCTTTTCTGGGATGAACTCTACTTGGTCATGATATATAATTTTATTGATGTGGTTTTGGATTCATGTTGCTAGTATTTTGTTTAGCCGTTTTGTTTCTAAGTTTATCAATGCTATTGGCCCGTAGTTTTCTTTCCTTGAGCTGTCTTTATTTGGTTTTGGTATTAAAATAATGTTGGCTTCATAGAATTTATTTGAAAGAGTTCAGTTTTTTTCTATTTCACAAACTAGGTGGAGGGGTATTAGGATTAGCTCTTCTATAAAGGTTCTGTAAAATTTTGTAAAATCCTTGTCCTGGAAACTTTTTTTTTTCTGATGTTAGGCTCTTTACTGCTGCTTCAATCTTTTTCGTTGGTTTAAATTTTCTCTATCTTCCTTATATCTTCTTTTTTTTGTTATATATATATTTATCGGAATCAGGGATGAAACCCAGGGGCATTCTACCTCCAAGCTATACCCCGAGCCCTATTTTTTAGTCTTTCTATTTTTAAAACAGGGTCTCACTGAATTGCAACGGGCCTCACTAAGTATCAGAAGCTGTCTGGGAACCACTATCTTCCAGTCTCCACCTCTCAAATGCTGGGATTACAAGCCTGCACCACCACACCTGGCTAAATTTTCTATATCTTCTTGACTCAGGTTAGAAAAACTGTATTTATCTAGAGAGCTGTCAATTTTTTCCAACCTTTTAATTTTTTTTAGAGTATAGATTTTCAAAGTAGTTTCCAGAAATCCTTTGGATTTCTATACTATTTGTAGTAATAGCTCCTTTTTCAGCTTTTATTTTCATAATTTCGATCAATTCTCTCTCTTTGGTTAGGTTTGTTAGTCATTTATTTATCTTGTTTTTTTTTTTTTAAGAAACCAGCTTTCACATTTGTTGATTTTTTTGTATTTGTTTATTCTCAAATTCATTAATTTATGCTGATTTTAATAATTTTAGGTCTTCTACTGGTTTTGGGGTTAGACTGTTCCTGCTTGTCAAAGGCCTTGAGGTGTTTCATTAGTTTATTTATTTGGTGATTTTTCTGTTCTTCTTATGTGGGCATTCAATGATATAAATTTTTCTGTTAGTATTGCCTTCAAGGTGTCCCAGAGATTTTGATATTTGTATCTCTGTTCTCATTTGTTTCTACAAATTTCTTAATTTAAGCCCTATGACCCATTCTTTGCTGAGCAATGTGGTGTTCAGTCTCCACATGGTTATGTTTTTACTCTTTTATCTAAAAGATAAATCTGAGAGGGGTGTTGAAATCTCCCAGTATTATTGTATTGGGATCTATGTGTGGCTTAATATCTTAAAGACTTTGTTTCATGAAAGTAGCTGTACCTTTGCATGGGGCATAAATGTTGACTATCGTAATTTCCTCTTGTTGGATTGTTCCTTTATCAGTAAAATGATCTGCTTTTTCTCTTCTGATAAGCTTGGCCTTGAAGTCTAACTTGTCTAATATCATAATTGCTATTTCTGCCCGTATTAGTGTTCTGTTGGCATGAATTAACCTTGCCCCAGCTCTTTACCTTTAGTTTCTTACTATTTTTACTTGTAAGGTATATTTCTTGCAGGCAGAGAATAGATGGATTCTGGTTTTTAACCCATTTTGCCACCTTATGTCTTTTTTATTGAGGAGTTGAGGCCATTTATGTTCAGCATGATTATTGACAGATGATTTTTAATTCCTAACATTTTTAGTTTTAACTTCTGTTTGAGGTAGTGTTTGTTGTTCTTTGCTTAGTTATTTGGTGGGCAAAAATTATTTTTTCTTTGGTTCTAGCATGTATTTTTCTTCTTTGCAGTTATTCTTTTTGAGTATTGCCTTGAGTGCTTCTGATTGTCATGAAAAATTTTTACTCCCTTATCTAATTTGAGAGGTAGTTTTGCTGGGTGGGAAATTTTTGGCTGCAAGTTGTTTTCTTTCAGAGTTTGAAATATGTTACTCCCAGGCCCTTCTGGCTTTCATGACTCGAATTGGAAAATATGGAGTAATTCTAATTGGTTTCCCTCTGACTGTCATTTTTTCTTTTGTTTTTTTGCCTTTAGGATTCTTTCCTGCCAGGGATGAGGGTGCACACTTGTAATCCCCGCACTTTGGGAGGCTGAGACTGCAGGATCGTGCAGGTTCGAAGCCAGTCTCGGCTACTTAGTGAGGCTCTCAGCAACTTAGTGAGACCCTGTTTCCAAATAAAATATAAAATAGGGCTGGGAATATAGCCCAGAGGTAGAAAGCCTCTGGATTCCACACCTAGTAAGACACACACACACAAACACACATACAAGATTCTTTCCCTGGTTTCTTTCCTTGGTTGCTATATTGGTCAGTTTGACTATTATATGGTATGATGAACCTTTTCTTTGATATATATACCATGATTGGGTGGTTTGTGGTGATCTAAAGCATCCTACTATGGCTCTGAGCCATGGGGACTATAGGTCTTTTTGCCTGATTGTCCCTGGGGGCTGTCTACTAATCTAAGCCTCTGCAGTGTCCAACAGCAGACTCCACTCCCACCTTCACTAGGTTGAACCAAAAAGTCTCAGATCCTGCAAGTTTATTACTGGCTGTGCCAGTCCCTGTAACCACACTGGGTGGTCTCCTGTGGGGATAGCAGGTTCACTTACAGTGTTGTTCAGCACTACACTGGATCTTTGGATGACAGCTTTGCTGCCACTGCTTCAAAGTTGTAGCCGGTGTTTGCACAGGATGTATGATGACTTACAATTCCAATGTGAGATGACTTACAATTCCAATGAGCTGTAGCTGTTTACTTTGTTTCAAGTCATTGGCTTTTTTTTTTTTTTTTGGGGGGGGGGTCTCTGGTAGTCCTGGTGTGTTGAGGCAAGATGGCACCACTGCCATTGAAGATGGACTGAGTCCTTTTCTACTCTCTGATCTGCCTTCTAGCTATTTCTCTGCCATCTTTCACTTGTTGTGCTCTTTTCACAATTATGCTGGTTTCTTTCTTTTGTCAGAATGGTAATAAGGACCAAGTGTCAGCATGACTAATATGTGCTGCTTCCCTTAGTCACCTTCTTCCCAGGAATCCTCCATTTTATTTAAATATGCATTTCTTTGAAGATTTAATTTGAATCACTTTACTGAAAATACCTCTGTCCTCACACCAACTTCTGATTCTCAATTCCATGCATAACTCTCATGCATTAGAGTAAAATGGCATGTGTGTATGTGTTATTTCAAGAAATGTGACTCCCTTAAAGTTAGATGTGTTTTATATCTCTTAATATCCCCAATACCAATAGAGTGCCATTACATTTGATGGATAAAACAGTAAGACTTACTTCTGCTATTAGTAAAAACTGAAGCAAAAAAGAGGAGAGGAGAGAACTAATTTTATCAAATAACTAGGCAGTAAGGAAGTAACTATTTAGGCTTACCATCACTCAGAGCTCAAGTCATGATACCAAAAATTACTTTATCTTTGTTTTTTCAGAATTGCTTCCTTTACTTGACTCCATTTTCCAAACAACTAAAAAGTGACTGCAACAGCAGCAGCCACTAATACTCTATGGTTCACAGCAAACAGTCAACAAAAAGAGCTGTTATCCCAGAACACATAGAAAAAGCATCATTGCCTCTCACGAACTTTTAGAGATTCACATAATTATCCCATAACCAAATGGTGCTACCATGGAAATGCAAGAGGTCTGGATATTTGCTTAATTCTTGACCTGGAGGTAAATCCCCACTAAAACACAGGACAGAAATGAGAGGAGAGGTATTTCCTGGTAGAAAATTAGAGTCATTAGTAGAAGAGAAGAAATTATATGTTAAAAGCAAGTAATACATATTTTAATGCAATTATTAAATAAACAATACTGAATGGTAATCTATTTTAAAATCATAGTATTTCACTATTATTTCGAAAGCAAATATCATGTTTATATTTATATCACTTTTCACAAAATATGTATAAAAATGGACTAAGCTGGGTATGGTGGCACAATCTTTTAATCCCAGCATTTGGGAAGCTGAGACAGGAGAGTCTGGGTTTGGCAGCCTCAGCTACTTACTGAGGCCCTTTGCAACTCAGTGAAACCCTGTTTTAAAAATAAAGAATAAAAAATAGGGCTGGGTGTGTAGCTTAAAAGTAGAATGCCACTGGGTTCGATTCCCAGTACTGCACACAAACAAAAAAAAGTAGACTAAAAGGATCATTTTACTCTTAATTGTTTGTGTGTGTCTTGATTGGGACTTTTATTTGTTTCCTTGCTCAGGCTCAATGTTTTTGTCTGCTTGATTAGTTGGGGATATTTGTTTTAATAAAGACTTGCTTAATACTTGGAACTATGGCAACATATTTAAATTTATTTTTAGGGCAAGACTAGGTGAAGCCTGCAGGGAAAAGATGTGCCCCATTAACTATAGTTCTCATTGACTTTAAATATGGAGAGAGTTGATGTTCTGAGAATGAGTGTTAATAGGTTCTGAAAAAACTGGGCATGTTTTAATGTTTATAACAAATACAAAAAATATAATGTTAAAATGTATCCAGGAAAATATGAACCTTCCCCTGTAGTATGTATTTCAAAAGCCTACAATTAGAGCACTACAGAAATAAGTATTGTATTTAAAGTGAAAAATAAAATCTCACTTCATTTAATTTTCCAAATTAAGTGAAAAAATCTCATTAAATTAAATAATAATCAACTATATTCCAATTTTATAAAATTCTTGTGAGCATAGAGGAGAAATGGCAATTTTTTAAAATTGGGGATGATAGATATTTAATTATTTTTAAAAAAATTACAAAAGAACAGCTTTCTTCAAAATTAAAATATAAAATAGAAGGATGCCTTTAAATAGAAAGATGCCTAGTATCTTTTAAGTAATTTATTTTTATAAATATAGCCCTTTCAGGAATATATACCAAAATACCCAAAGTAAGGGTAATAAAATAAAACTTAGATGTCTTATGAATTTTACTGATGTCTTCTTTTTCTTCACCCTCTAAGTGCTGGTAAGACCTCCCACACATTCCTGGAGTGCAAAGCTGGGTCTGGCACTTTTTTAATTCCATATGCTTCTATGCACTAAAAATCAGTAAGGATAGAGCTTTATCATCTTCTGCATAAATTAGGAGTTTGATTTGCCAATATAACTGGGCAATTGTCCAGCTGTCTTGAAAAATTAAGAAAAAGAAAAGAAGGCTTATTTAATATATTTTAACATGGAGATAGAAGATACAAATTCAAACTATTTGGAATAACTTAACATCTCAAACCCAAAATGCTGAACTATCTATGGCTTTGTGAGAGGAAAGAAAAAGAAAGACAGCCTCTTGGCTTAAATGACAATAAATTCTTAGGACAATATAAGAATGAAATGGGTTATACTTTGTCATAAAAACTGTCAAAGTGTAAGCCCAAATTTCTTGATCACTAAGCAGAGTAAGGTGCAAGAGGTGAGTAAGTGTAGGAGTCTTCAATATTCAATGTTAATCTTTCTTGCCTTTTTATCCCCAACACCATGCCTAGGTAGATATAAATAAAACTTAGGTAGTCTCTGAAAAATCCAAATATACCTGGTATAATTAAAGAAGAACTGAATATGGTGCATAGAAGCTCTTCAGTTTAATGCAATTCTACATATTAATCCTCATTTAAATTTCTTGTGCTGTGAGGCTTTATTGAGGAAGTTTTTACCCATGCCTATATGTTGAAGTACTGGTCTTATGCCCTCTTCAAATAACTGCAAAGTCTCTACTCTAATTTCTAGGCCTTTAATCCATCTTGAATTGACTCGTGTGAAGGGTAAAAAAAATTAATATTTTTCATTTTTCTACATATAGATGACCCGTTTTGCCAACATCATTTATTGAAGAGGCTATATTTTTTAGTGAATCCTTTTGGCCTCTTCGTCAAAAATCAATTGGCTATAAATGTGTGGATTTGTTTCTGAATCTTTTATTCTTTTTTTTTTTGTGGTAGTAATGGGGATGGGACCCTTCTACCTCAGGGCTACACTCCCAGACCTATTTTATATTTTATTTGGAAACAGGGCCTCTTAAGCCAGTGAGGCTGGCTTCAAACCTGAGTGATCCTGTCTCTGCCTCCCAAGCACAGGGAATATAAGCATGCACCACCATACCCAGCCTGAATCTTTTATTCTGTTTCATTAGTCTATGTGTTTGTTTTGGATTAATATGTGGGATTGACTTAAACTGAAGAGCTTCTCTGCAGCAAAGGAAACTATCAAGAAACTCAAGATAGAGCACACATAATGGAAGAAGATCTTTGCCAGCTACTACTCTTATCAAAAACTAATAACTAGAATAGACAAAGTACTCAAGAGCTCACTGCCAAAATAAATAAATGAATATCCCAATACAAAATGGGCAAGTGAACTAAATAGACACTTCACTAAAGAAGAAATACAAATGGTCAATAAATATGTAAAAAATTTCAACATCATTATCAATTAGAGAGATGCAAATCAAAATCAACACTTTACTAATATTTTCTGTAACCCCAATTAAATGGCAATCATTTAAAACAGAATAATAAATACTGACAAGGATCTAAAGAATAGGAAAGACTGATATATTGTTGGTTGGAATGTAAATTAGTGCAACTATTTTGGAAAAGAGTGTGGAATGCCCTCATAAGAATGGAAATGAACCTTCCATATGACCAGCAATATCACTCCTGGGTATATACCCAAAAGAATTGAAAATAGACTACCATAGTAATGCATGTAAATCTATGTTTATGTAGCTTTACAGCTATATAACATAATTGCCAAACTATAAAACCAGCAGAGATCTCCATCAACAGATGAATGGATTACAAATTTATGGAATATGTACACAATGGAATTCTACTCAGCAATAAAGAAGAAGAAAATTATGTCATTTGCAGGGAAATGGATAGAACTGGAAAATATTATGCCAATTAAGATTAGTCTGCCACAAAAATTGAAAGTTTGGATGTTTTCCTTCTCAGGCAAAAGATAGCGAGAAATTGGGACACAGAAAGGACTCCAGATGAAGGAGAAACCTTGGTGGAGTAAAAGAGGGGACTCTTTGGGAGACAGGGGTAAGGAATGCTTGAGGACAGAAACACTTCAATGGATATGATGTACACACACAAACTTAACAATGATAATCATTATGTTGAGCACAGGAAGGTGGGGAAGGAGAGGAAGTGGGGTTGAAACTGCAGGAGGACTCAATGAGTGTTGTGTGTATATATGCCTCTATCACCCTAAACTTTATCAAGATGTATGATTACAATGCACCAATAAAAAAAAAGGAGCAGGAAAGAACTCTAGACCAAGAGAACTCAAAGTTATAGCAATAAAAGTAAAAACCTCACTACTAGATTGTTTAATACTGATAAAGTTATTCCAAATTTTAATCCTTTGCTCATAGACCTGAAGATCATAGCTTTATGAGAAATAGCAACATATATTGGTCACTGATTCAAAGCATATTTTATATCCTGAATGCTATCACAACAGACCATAAAGTATTACCAACCAGCAGGTGCTATTCTGAATATTAATAAAGATATATAACCTATCTACCAGGACAGCTGCATGAGGGTGATAGAAGACATAGTTTGAATATCAAATTCCAAAAGTATGGACAATGCCACATTTTATTAGCTATAAAATTAGTCCCAATGTCAAAATAATGATTTGTGACCTAAAATGGCAATAAGGCATGAATAAAGAAACTGAAAGTTCATGGTTGGTGATTTTAGAAGCATTTGGGGGCAGAGATTGCAAACCAGTGTTCACAATATCTATATCAGAAAATATGATGCCTCTTCCCTGATGGCATATGGCATAATGAAAGTTGACCAATATAATCAATCCACCAATAAGTACTGGTTAGCACTGGCTGGTACCCATGGACAACAATACCTCATTGAAACTAAATGTTAATTGTTACTGTTGACAGATTTGGTACTGTTATGATTTAGATATAGATTATCCCTCAAAGGTTCATGTATTGAGGACTTGGCCCCAATGTAGCAGTGTTCACAGATGGGGCTTTGGAGAAGTGAGTAGATCACAAGGGCTCTGACCTCATCACTGAAGGATAGATTCATAATTTGATGGCATTATTGGGAGGTTATGGAAAGTGTAAGAAGTAGAGCCTAGTTGGAAGGGTATATCTTGTCCCTGACCCCCCCCCTCTCTCTCTCTCACTTTCTCTCTCTCTCTCTACTTCCCAAACACCATCTGGTAAGAAGCTTGCTCCACCATGGGTGGACACCATCTGCTCTGATGTTTCTGCCTTATAACAGGCCTAAAAGCAACTGAGATGCTGACCATGGACTGAACCTCTCTAAAATCATGAATCAAACTAAATATTTCCTCCTTGGTGGGTTTTTTTTTTCAGATATTATGTCACAATGATGAAAAACTGAATAAAACAAGCACTCAGTTTTAACCAGACTGGCCTTAGAAAGAGAATTTTAGTTTCCTGAAACACCATGTTATTTAGGCACCTACTGGGCAAGAGGAAAGTATCTGGTGACTAACATTCAAAAATAAGTAATCAAGTCTACTTAGTTATTGAGAAACACAAATAACTCCACATCCTGCCCAAATGGAGATGTTCATCAATATTTCTGCAGATTTACTTGTCACCAATATTCAAATTGTCTTTCTTTTAAACCAAACAATTGGTCACATTAGGCAATATAAGCACATCATGCAGAAACTTTAAAAAAGAATCCGAAGATTTTCTTCCTCAGTAGATTAGGCAATGGGAGCCTCACATAACACCATAAGTGCAGGTTAAAACTAGATGCAGGAGGAGTAGGCATGGTGAGAATCTATGCCATTGCTGATGCAACTCAGTTATGCCTCAGAATGTGCTTAAATGTGGTCTTGTATGGACCACTTCCGTTAGGTGGTTGAATAAAGCTCTGCATGACCTAATTTGTGACTCAATGGGTCAGTTGACACACAATTCATAATGGGCAAATGGGGTTATATGATAATTTGGTGATACATAGTAATAATTTAGGCTCTTTTGGGATCTAGTAGTAATGACATAAATCTTTTAAAGAGATATGTATCTGAAGAGATGCCACGAAATACTCCAAAATCCTATATTCTTGCATTGTGGTATACCTATAAGGTCCTAATAAAAATTCTATTGATCAACTCTGTCTGTAAAAAATGTCTCAAAGCACAATTAGATTTTGTTGGATTCAAACTTAAACCTTCTGGACTTTACTAAAAATTGGAACATTTTAAGTTAATCAATAATGATATAAATATTATCTTTACAATCTAAAGGGACCCATGAAACACTCAAATTTTTTCTCCCTGGTAGAATAGACTAGATATGAAAACTTGTTCTTCACCTTGAAAAGACATATCTTGAAATTCTCCAGATCATTGTAATCTTTCACAATTTTCCTGAGGTGCAGTCCTTTTTAATATTTGTGAAATTTATTTACTAAACTAGAATACACACATCCTAGCAAAGTGTCTATGATAATTACTACCTTCTCATCATTAGTAACAATAACCATATATAGTACAAAAATGGATATTCTATTGATTGCAAAGATACTCAAGGACTCCACACACTAGACTATACCAATAGCTAGAAAGTCACTATATAGTTCTGAAATAGGATGGTAGAAGTCTATTGGTAGTCATGCAAGAATGAAATTTAACTGTCTTTGGTCAACAGTGAGAAAATAAGCATCTTTACTAAATTAATAATTATATCAGGAAATATAGTTCCAATAAAGAAACCACATCTGAAACAGCTATAGCAACTGAACCTGCCATTTGCTATAAATCATTCACCAACATCTATCTGCTATACAGTCCAAATAGGAGAGCTGGATGGGAATGAGTTAAAAATTATCAATTTTACTTTCCTATGATTTTTTATGGTGAAACCAATCTTGGAAGCCACCAAGAATAAGGCACTGCCTTTAATTTACTATTTTTATAAGTAAAGGTTGTTCCAGAAGCTTTCCCCTGACACTTCCTACCATAAAACCCTTCAGTTCATGGATCAAAAAATAACTGTGCAGTCATAGATAAAAATTAATTATGTAAAATTTTTCTAGTTTTTTACATTCTGGAGCTGAAAAATAATCATAGGTAGGGTTTGGTGACCCAGTGGTCCCCAGTGAGACAAGCCTAAGTTAAAACATTAATATCCCAACCTCCTAAAGGCGTTCTGCTGATAGTGGGATTTTGTGTCTCTAGGCAGTTTAAAGCCTGTGCAAAGTCTTTCCTGAATAGTATGATAATCAAACTTTTTAATGCACCCTTATATATGGCTATAGATGCTATAAAGGAAAGCTATCAAAAGATATAATTAATAAGTTTGGAGGAGTTCAAGTCCTTTCTTAAAGGAATACTTAAAGGAATGTGGACGGGTTCATAAATGAAAATCAAGCTGGGCATGGTGGTGCACACCTATAATCCCAGTATTTTGGAGGTTGAAACAGGACTATCACAGGTTCAGGATAGATTCAGCAACATAGTGAGAGACTTAGCAAACTATAAAAATCTTATTTCAAAAAAATAAAAAGTGTTGGGAGTGTAGCTCAGAGGTAGAATGCTCCCAGGTTTAATCCTTAGTACCACCCCCCAAAATATTAATTCTCTATTTTGGTGATTCAAGTCAAACTTCTCTACACTTAACTCAGAATTACTTCATTTCTACAAATCAAATAAGACTCCATTACACTGCTATGTATTTCACTCCTTCAGATACCATGATCAGCTGGCTATTAACAAAATATAGGAAAAATATTCTGATTACTTCTTTAGATCTGCTATCCATTATATTTATTTTAACATTTTGTCTCTGGAAGTAAAGTGCCACCACTTAACCCCTGCCACTTTTGGCACTTTGGGTTCTTGTCATTTCTTTTTTTTTTTCAATATTTTAATAGCAGTATTTTATTTTATTTTTAATTTTTATATGGAACATATTAAAAATGGCATATATTCAGACTGTGCTTGGTGCCCTCTCACCCTCTCACTTCCCCTTTCCCCCTCACAACAATGAGTATCCAGATTAACCATCCTATATTCATATTTTTACACATATTTGGATGTAGGTCCTCCATTAATCAACCTCAGCCTACTTCCTCTTTTATCCTTCCATTCTAGCTTTACTGAGGTTTCCCCTCCATTATCTGGAGTCCCTCTGGTATTACCACTACTCCCTAGTTTGGGCATATTAGAGAAAACATATGTCCTTTCTCTTTCTGTCCTTGACTAATCTCACTTAACACAATGTTCTCCAGGTCTTTCCATCTTCTTACAAATGACATGATTTACAGCTGAATAGAATTCCACTGTGTGTATTTCTCATAATTTTGCAATTCATTCATCTGTTGATGGAGACTTAGGTTGGTTCCATACTTTGGCTATTACATATTGTGCTGCAATGAACATGGGTATGCATACGTTACTGTAGTTCTCTGATTTCAACCCCTTTGGACAAATACCAGGAGTCGTATAGCCATATCATATGGTGGATCTATTCTCAGTTTTCTAAGTACTCTCCACACTTATCTACATAGTGGCTAAACTAGTTTGCACTCCCATCAACAGTGTAAAAGAGTTCCTCTTTCCCCACATCTTCTTTTCATTAAAGTATTCTGTAACAGGAACTACATGGTTGCTCAAAGCCTTGCTTCTACAGGCATTTGATTACAGATAAGCACAAATGATAATTTAAGAGGTTATTTTACCATTGTATGGTTTTCCCAGTGTCTCTTTCTTATCTTACTGGAAGTAAGAACTTTAATGTCTTTAAATCTAATCAGAGGACCAATTACAGATTATTATATTTAATATACTGTTTTTCTAGAACAAGTTCTGTTACCAATAACCTTAGGAATATGAGTATAATTACAGAACTAGAATCTTTGTGAGCATTAATGGGAGAGATTTGCTGCAGTAATGAGACTGTACAATTTAAAAAGCTGGAGGAAGAAATCAAAAGAAAAATAGGAGAATTAGGTAAAAGTGCCTTCTAAAGCAGTAGAATAACTGGGTAAACTGAAATTTTTAAAGAATGAAACAGTTATATCCAGCCACTGGAATAGAATCACAAAGAAAAGTAAGTTGTTATGGTTTAAATTTAGAATATCCTCTAGACCTTATAAAGATAAGGGATCCATGTTGAAGGTTGCTAGAGATATCTTAGATGCCAAGGAGGGGTACCTGAAAGTGTAGTCTTGGTGATTATATATGATCTCCTACCCCTGGTGCTAACTCTCTTGCCACTGGCCTCCATAATGTGAGAGCACAACTGTTGGACTCTATTTTCTCCTTTCTGACACTGTACCCCGAGCTCTGCAGATGTAACCTGTTCATGAACTGAACCCTCTGATATATCCAGAACAGTGAATAAATAAATCTTTCTTCCTCTAAGTTGTGGTGGTCAGGTATTTTGGGTCATAGCAATGAAATTACTGACTGAAATATTTGCAGAATAAAAAATAGAAGGCTCTTGATTATGCATTTATTTTTAATCCTGAAGTCTTTGTTTTTTTAGAAATAGCATTGTGAAGATCAGAATATCAATAAGGGAATGAAGACACATCTAAAACTGTCTCTCACCATAAATTTCTATGATGAGCCTCAGCTTATGGCTCTTGCTTTACTTTTGCCTTCCAAGTCTCAGAACATTTTATCTTTTGGCAAAGTCTAAGTTAGAACCATATGGAGAAAGGAATTGTGGGAAATATAGTTTCAGTTTAGCCAAGTTGACATACCATTAAAAACAGTGCAGCATATTTTCCATATCCAAATCCTATTAGATTTAAATCATGTGCCATTGTTATTAAATCATAGGCATGTTGGTTTTTAAATCATGTGCCAACTCTGACTAAATAAAAATGGTATTGATTATAATTTTTCTTTTGGTTGCAGGCCACAGAAATTAACTCTAACATATTAGAGAAAAAAAATCTTATTGAAAAAATATTTTGGGGATCTCACAAAATAGATGGAAAATTCTATAGATACATAGGGAAAAATAGAAAAACAACATGTCATCTCTTAAATACTTCATGAGAGATTCTGCTCTGGAATAAATTTTTTCCTAATCCTGGATAAATTTGATTTAGATTCTATTTGTAAATAAGGTCTTTATCTAGCTAAGCTTTGGTCACATGCTCACTAGTTGGTCCTACTGAGACAGTGAGATGAGGCAAACATAGTCTGTCACAGCTTCAAGGAAACCATATCCTATAATAAGATTGCAATTTGCCTTGCTTACAGTTTCATCCATCTTGCTCAAAATAGTAGTGAGGTAATTCTCCATAAGAGAATTAGAGTGATGCTAAGAAGAGGGAGTGGTTATGAGGTAACCAAAAACTTGCAATGAATATCCATCTATTAATAAGGGTTTTGAGCTTATATCCAGGGCCCAACAAAAGTAGTATATTTCTACTTGCATTGAATATAAGAACAGAAAAAAAGTAGTAGTAAGCATGATGTTTGCTTTGGCAATCCTTGTTTGTGACAGAGCCTCTTTAGTTCTACCATATATAAAGTGAAAGATTGTGTGATTACTTTAGAGAATAGTCAAGCACTACTTCTTGATCCAAGTTTATCCTCAATGGTACTCTCATATATCAATATATAGTACATTATTTAATTTGTATTTAAACTTTACCAAGATTTATTCTCAAGGAGATTATGGGGTACATTTGAAAACATTTTATACGCATTAGCTCCTATCTTCGCTTCTTTCATTCCTCTTTCCTAAAATTCTGCTGTTACTTTTACCTAGCCAGTTCTTGTACCTTAAATATATAATTAAAATGTTATCCCTTTCTTCAAATTTATCAAACAACATACAATTTTAACGAGTATGCACTTTTTTATTTATAGTGTACATTTAGGCATTTCCTTATCTCTTTACTTTAAAATGATCAATAATTATTTTATGCATTATATCATCTCCATATAGTAGTTCTCAGCAACAAAAACCATGAAGGAGGTATCACAATACCTGACTACAAACTATACTACAAAGCCATAGTAATAAAAAAAAAACAGCATGGTACTGCAAAAAACAGATACATAGAAAATAGAGTAGAATAAAAGACTCAGAAAGAAATCCACATACTTATGGCCAATTGATTTTTGACAAAGGGAACAAAAACATACATTGTAAAAAAAATCCTCTTCTACAAATGGTGTTGGCAAAACTGGTTAACCATATGCAGATAAATGGAAATAAGCCCCACTTATTCTCCCTGCACAAGAGTCAATTGAAGATAGATCATAGACTTGAAAATCATATGAACGACTTTGCAGCTCCTTGAAGAGTTCATTGGTCCAAAACTACAACACATAGGCACAGGTAAACACTTTCTCAACAAGACCCCAAATGCATGAGAACATAAAAGGAGAGTCAATATATGGGATTACATTAAACTGAAGAACTTCAGTAAAGCAAAGGAAACTATCAAGAATCTCAACAGAGAACTGATACTAAGTCAAGCATGGAAAGGAGGAATGGGGAGGGAAGTGGGTAGGGATTGGATACGGGCTAATTGTGTGATGCATGCATGTATGTCTACACAAGTCTTTTATCCCATTAAGATGTATGACTACAATGCATCAATAACATTTTTTTTAAATGGGAGAAAACTTTTGCCAAGTGTTTCTCAATAGAGGACTAATATCTAGAATGTACAGAAAACTCAAGAAACTCAGCACTAAGAAAACAAATAACCCAATCAAAACATGGGCAAGTGAACTAAATAAACATTTCATGAAAGAAGAAATCCAAATGGCCAAAAATTTATGAAAAAATTATCTACATCATTAGCAATCAAAAAGATGCAAATCAAAACTACCCTGAGATTTTACCTAACTCCAACTAGAATACAATCATTCAAAATACAAACAACAATGCTGGTGAGTATGTGGGGAAGTGGGAACTCTAAAATATTGTTGGTGGGACTGCAAATTAGTGCAACCACTTTGGAAAACAACATGGAGAATCCTCAGAAGAATGGTAATGAACCTACTATATGATCCAGCAAAACCACATCTGGATATCTACCCAAAAGAATGAAAAACAAACTACCAAACTAATACATGCATATCTATGTTCATAACTGCACAATTCACCATAGCCAAACTATGGAACCAGCCAAGATGTCCATCAATAGATGGATGGATTATAAAACTATGAGATATACACAATGGAATTTTACTCAGCCATAAAGAAGAACACAATTATGTCATTTATAGGGAAATGGATAGAACTGGACAACATTATGCGAGTGAGATTAGTCATTCACAAAAAGTAAGAAATCAGATATTTTTCCTAATATGCGGAAGCTAAGGAGAAAAAGGATCATAGGAGGAACTCTAGATGAAGGAGGATGAACCATAAATGAGCAAATAAGAAGGCCTAATTAGGGGTGCTGGGAGGGGGCGAGGGAATTTTCCTAATGTACATGATGTACATTCAGAAACATATCAAAGTCAATCATTAAGCCTAACATGAGAAGAAGGGAGCAGGAAAGAAATGGGAAAGAGACATTGGAGGAGTGCTAAATGAGTGATGTGTGCATGTATGTCTTTACCATCTTGTACTCCATTAATATGTATGACTATAATGCATCAATAAAATATATAAAAAGTAACAACATTGTTATGAACATACAATACCTATCATACCAAGCATTGGCTTGAAAATTGTCAATAAAAAGATTAATAATATACCATTAATGTCTTTATGTATTTGAAGCTTATTGGAGGAGAAAATATATAATACAGTATGAATAAATCATTTGTACACAAGAAATTAAGAAAATAAACAGGACATTTTATTCAGACTATAAAGGTGGTGGAAGAGGAAATTCCATAGGAAGAGATTAACCTGAAAGTAAACTTTGTTTTTATTTTTATTTTTATTTTTGCGGTACTGGAGATGGAAATCAGAGGCATTATATCTCCAAGTGACATCCCACACCTAAGCCCTATTTTTTAGTCTTTCTTTTGAAACAGGGTCTCACTGAGTTGCAAAGGGCCTCACTAAGTAGCCGAGGCTGTCCGCGAACCACTATCCTTCTGCCTCAGCCTCCCAAATGCTGAGATTACAAGCATGTGCCACCACACGTGGTTGAAAGTAAACTTTTAAGAGTGCCTTGGACTTATCCAGGAAAACAGTTGGAATCAAGAAATATTGAAGAGCTCAGAGTGGTGGCTTATGCTTGTAATCCAAGCATTTGGGAGGTGGAGACTGTAGGATCAGGGTTTGTGGAGAGTCTCAGCTACTTAGCGAGACCCTTCACAACTGAGTGAGACCCTGTTTTAAAAATAAAAACACTAAAAAAACAGGGCTGAGGGTGTAGTTCGGAGGTATAATGCCCCATGGTTCCATCCCCACTACTGCAAAAAAAAAAAGAAAGAAAGAAAGAAAGAAAGAAAGAAAGAAAGAAAGAAAGAAAAGAAAGAAAAGAAAAGAAAAGAAAAAGAAAG